>NC_059354.1:8922500-9240833 GCF_019703515.2 Myxocyprinus asiaticus | reverse complement strand
TTTCCATAAAGTTACTCAAGTAAATGTAATGGAGTAAATGTAGTGCATTACTATCCACCTCTGCCTAAGTATGCCTCATTTTCTTCGAAAGTTTCAAAGTAGTAAAGTCACTAAATTGTATGAATGATATTTTTGGCATTTTTAAGAATTATGACAAACCTATGCAGCTAAAGTGATTGATTTGAATGTTCAAATATTTACATTCACATTGGTAACATAGACATAAAAAGAATAATTAATGAGACATGTCTTTGTCACACAAACGACAGGTAGAACACTGTTTTGAAAGGCTTCTATTTTTTGGGGGGGGCTTTCAGTCAAGGATGCCAGTGGTGTTTCAGGACAGGAGTAGTCCTCCTCTTTTGACTGCAAACTCTGGTATGGAATGCCCACTTTTCTCCATCAAATCAATGGACCCTTTTCACATTTCGGGGTTTGGAATGCAGAAATGAATGAAGTCGTTTTGTTTCTCATTCATTATCCGGTTTCATTTGGAAATACAACACATTTTGGAATTAAAATTCTTTGTGAATACAATTTTATGTTGACTTTAGACTCTTACATTTTCATTACATTTTCAATTTAGTTTCAGTTAAGATCTCTGAAGATAAAGCTTCAGATTATTCAGACAGGTTAATTTTATATTAATGTGGATGGCTGGACTGAACACATATCCAAGAGAAATTTGTTCTCATTTTCATTTGGTGGCTTTGGTCACACAGAAAACGTCCTCTGGCCTACACTGACATGTTATGCTGGGGTTTCTTTCTTTTTATTTATTTATTTACTTTTTTTTCTGTCTGTCTGAACTTAAATCCTTAGGCAAGGTGGAGCTTGTCTCCACACCAAAACACATGAGCTGACTTTGCCTTTAGAGATTTCTGCAGAGAGAGAGAGAGAGAGAGAGAGAGAGAGAGAGAGAGAGAGAGAGAGAGAGAGAGAGACCAGTCAGATAGAAAGGCTAGTAAAAGAGAGGGAGACCTAAAGGAAGGTCATCTGTGGGTATGTAAATAATGCTAAATTTGCCTTTCAAACATAGTGTGTGTTTGTGACAGAGGGAGAGAGAGAGAGAGAGAGAGAGAGAGAGAGAGAGAGAGAATTGTTTTTGTTTTTTTACTTTTCAATGTCTCTTTTAATTACAATGAAAACAAAGAGATCAAATAAATATTACATTTACAAAGAGCAAAAAGTAAGTATTACAGTTGTGCTCAAAAGTCGGCATACCCTGGCAGAAATTGTGAAATTTTGGCATTGATTTGAAAATATGACTGATCATGCAAAAAATTTAAGGATGGTGATCATATGAAGCCATTTATTATCACATAGTTGTTTGGCTCCTTTTTAAATAATAATGATAACAGAAATCACCCAAATGGCCCTGATCAAAAGTTTACATACCTTTGAATGTTTGGCCTTGTTACAGACACACAAGGTGACACACAAAGGTTTAAATGGCAATTAAAGTTTAATTTCCCACACCTGTGGCTTTTTAAATTGCAATTAGTGTCTGTGTATAAATAGTCAATGAGTTTGTTTGCTCTCACGTGGATGCACTGAGCAGGCTAGATACTGAGCCATGGGGAGCAGAAAAGAACTGTCAAAAGACCTGCGTAACAAGGTAATGGAACTTTATAAAGATGGAAAAGGATATAAAAAGATATCCAAAGCCTTGAAAATGCCAGTCAGTACTGTTCAATCACTTATTAAGAAGTGGAAAATTCAGGGATCTCTTGATACCAAGCCAAGGTCAGGTAGACCAAGAAAGATTTCAGCCACAACTGCCAGAAGAATTGTTTGGGATACAAAGAAAAACCCACATGTAACCTCAGGAGAAATACAGGCTGCTCTGGAAAAAGATGGTGTGGTTGTTTCAAGGAGCACAATACGACGATACTTGATAAAAAATGAGCTGCATGGTCGAGTTGCCAGAAAGAAGCCTTTACTGCGCCAATGCCACAAAAAAGCCCAGTTACAATATGCCCGACAACACCTTGACACACCTCACAGCTTCTGGCACACTGTAATTTGGAGTGACGAGACCAAAATAGAGCTTTATTGTCACAACCATAAGCGCTATGTTTGGAGAGGGGTCAAAAAGGCCTATAGTGAAAAGACTACCATCCCCACTGTGAAGCATGGTGGTGGCTCCCTGATGTTTTGGGGAGTGTGAGCGCTAAAGGCACGGGGAATCTTGTGAAAATCGATGGCAAGATGAATGCAGCATGTTATCCGAAAATACTGACAGACAATTTGTATTCTTCTGCACGAAAGCTGTGCATGGGACGCTCTTGGACTTTACAGCACGACAATGACCCTAAGCACAAGGCCAAGATGACCCTCCAGTGGTTACAGCAGAAAAAGGTGAAGGTTCTGGAGTGGCCATCACAGTCTCTTGACCTTAATATCATTGAGCCACTCTGGGGAGATCTCAAACGTGCGGTTCATACAAGATGACCAAAGACTTTGCATGACCTGAGGCATTTTGCCAAGACGAATGGGCAGCTATACCACCTGCAAGAATCTGGGGCCTCGTAGACAACTATTACAAAAGACTGCACGCTGTGATTGATGCTAAAGGGGGCAATACACAGTATTAAGAACTAAGAGTATGCAGACTTTTGAACAGGGGTCATTTCATGTTTTTCTTGTTGCCATGTTTTGTTTTATGATTGTGCCATTCTGATATAACCTACAGTTGAATATGAATCCCATAAGAAATAAAAGAAATGTGTTTTGCCTACTCACTCATGTTTTCTTTAAAAATGGTACATATATTACCAATTCTCCAAGGGTATGCAAACTTTTAAGAAACTGTAAAAACTCTTTGAAAAAGGGGGAAAAACTTTTAAAAATGCACACACAAAAGTACACTAATACAATTTCCAGTATTACACCTTTACATAACATTATTTCAAAATCTCCCCCTTCAATGGGTTGACATAAACACCTTCTGTACCCCACAAGAAAAGAGTCAGTATCATTTACCAAGCAATAGTATGCATACTCTAAAGTCAAACAGTCTTTTTCAAGCCCTGTAACATATGTAATGGGTCTAACCCTCCACTAAAAATATTCTTGTTCTTTCTTGTCAGCCAAATTGGCATTTTTGCCTTACCAAAGATAAAATTCAGTAAAACTACTTTTTGCTTATTTGAGGTGCTATATTTTAGACCAGAAACAACACACACACACACACAAAAACTATTTGAAAACAGAAAATCTAGTTTATGGCTAAATTCTCCTAACAAACCAAAAATTTTATTTAACCGTAAACAACTAATAAATAAATGATGAACTGTGTCTGGGGCCCCACAAAAAGGACATTCTTCCCCTTGTAAAAGGATTTAAATGTGCCTTGTGTCTGTTTGTAGTTATAATCCGATGTACAATCCGCCATTGAAGATCTCCCCCCCAATTTGTTTTTTGTACAAGGACCTCCAACTACCTTTTGGAGAAGAGCCTGGCTCAACAAAACTGGTCCATTGTCTGAGGAAGATCCCGTAATGCTCTTAGGTTGAGAAATTTCACACAGACACAAAACAGAGCTTTCTTTGAAAAAAAACAACAAAAAAAAACAAGCTCTGGTGTTGTAAAAGAGAGCAGCTCCCCTTCAGTCTCCGACAAATCTCCCATGTCCACAGCCACACTGATTTCAGGGAACACAATCTCTGTTGTCTCAGCTTGCAAAGGCAAACCTGGAAAGGACTCTTGAACGTCATCCAATAATTTCTGAAGAGTACGAACAGACCGAATGTCAGTTTTTTCAGCCAGCTGTTCTGCAGTAATCCACTGTTCATTTAGCCTGAGGTTACGAATCTTATACCGTTTTGCACTGACCAGGCTTGCACGGACACTCTGCGATTTCAGTAACAAACTAGACCTGGGATCAAAACCTATGGCACGCGTGCCAGCACTGGCACACGGAGGGGTAATCACTGGCACGCCAGCAACGGCGAGTGAGGATCAGACTATTTTATTTATATCAATTCGCACCTGCATTCCAATCTACATCTTGATGTAATCCTTCCTCATGATCACGCAGCCTGTTTTCATGAGCTGAATGGAAGATTAAACATAAAGTTAAAATGTGGAGAGTCTGTAGTATACCCAACAGACTCGTGCAGCGTTCAGTCACCATCACCGAGGGCCTGGAGGAACCGCTCCTGTTCAACTGCACATCCAGGGGGCTCTTGCATGTCATTCAAGCCGAGATGAGCCACCTTCCATGGCTTCAGTCACCATCACCGAGGGCCTGGAGGAACCGCTCCTCCCAGCTGCATTTTTTCATCAAACACTCTGTTCAGCTGCACATCCAGGGGGCTCTTGCATGTCATTCAAGCTGACATGAGCCACCCTCCCTGGCTTTGCTCACCGTGAGTTAGATCTCGGAGCACACGCGCTCTCAGTGCATTGACTTAGTCATTTTTTTCCACTGCTTTTCATTCAATTTACATTGGGAGCAGGTGTGCTCCAGGCTTCACTGATGGTAATCGAAGCCAGGGAAAGCGAGGGTCCCCGGCATGAGGCAGTGGCTAAAGACCCTGGGTGAACGGCAGAGCAAAAGCTCTTAAAAAAAGTAAATTTGCATTTGTATGGGGAAAAAATGAACAGAAGCATCTTTATTGCATGTAAAAGTTTATTTCCATGCAACATTTCAAATTACAATATTCTTTTCACATTGTTTATAAAATTCATAAATACATATGGAATGCGTTATAATATATTCAAAATAATAAAAATGATATCTTCATGTATATTTTGGTTTGTGTGGTATTTTTTACATATAAACAAATTGTGTGTTTTGAACCACTTTGATAATTAGTTTACGGAATTACTACAAGTGGTCTATTAGTGCCTCCAAGTGGCCTTTTTTTTAATAGTATTTTATATATAATATTTGCGGTCACTATTCAAAATATTTGAATAGCTCTTAACTAATTTTTATATATATATATATATATATATATATATATATATATATATATATATACTACAATGATACATTTTTATTCTTGAATAACAAATGTCTAAGTGTCTACTTTCAAGCAAGCCCAAGTTTGTGTTTGTAGACCAAACGTTTCAAGAACTGGAAGAGTTTTACATTGGGGATGCCATTTTCAAGCTCATGCACAAAAAGAGGCCATATGTTAAGAGGATATCTTGTTGTCTTGCGAAGGCCATGGACGGCCTTGTGTTTTCAATTGTTTACATTCAGCACATGTGTACAGTATCGCTGTATGAAGTAATCTGGTCAACCAATACACCATTTAAAAGATCTAAGGCTGTAGATTCCTTCCAATGAATGCATTGATCAATCTAAATAACTTTCAGATGATGATTTCTTATTTTGTGTAAAGAGTACACAATAGACAACACAACAACAAAGCAGGGAGTCCTTACCTTGTTTGTGTTATGGCGATGTAGAGTTTGATCAAACAATGATGACATCCATCTGTTTTGACTGCAATAGTCCATTACACGATATCCATAGTATCCATCTTTGCCCAAAAACACGCAAACTTGTAGAAAACTCCATAGAACTTCCATTGTTTACGTCATGAAATCCGGTAAACACGATGATGTCATCCTTTTTATTCGACAAACTATGTGCGTCTAATGTGCCCTTCGATAAAACCAACTGTATAAATGCATTTAGTAGAGTGTCTGGAACAGAATTATCACACGCCTGAAAACTGGCTTAATAGTTTTAGAAAATAGCGCATGAGAACAGACGTTTCTGATGACGTAAAAAAAAAAAAAACGACCAGTAGCACTCTAGAGGGTTGTAATTTATGAGGACATGTAACCAACGAATACGGCAATATGTGAGTGTTGATAGTTTGCATAAAGTATCGCGTCATTTCATAAGTGAGAACGCTTCTCATTGGAAGATTCAAATGCCTACACTCGCTGTGACAATTTATAGCTGCTGACACCAGCGGTCTCCTTGACAAAGCTGTGATGTCATGCATCCATGCAGAGAACAGAGATTGTTTACTCCAGCTGCTGAAGAATTTACAGACATTTCAGATGATGATAGCACTAGAAGACATGTTTTTGGAAGCAGAAGACATGTTTTTGGAAGGTCTCGACCATGATTTAGATCAGTACGTTTCTAAAAATTGCAGCGATTGTTGCACTTTGTTTTTACTTATTTGTTAGTCAGTTTTTATGCATCTGGTATTACATAATTACTGAGGGACTTACTAAAACTTTCGACACAAAAAGATTGTAATAAGATATATCATTAGTGTTGTGAAGAGCGGAATATATCATTCTAAATGTGTGTAGAGAGAAGATGTTCTAGAATGAGTACAGATAGGAAACACTTTTTTTTCAACACAAAATTTTAGAATGACAGTTTGAATGTCATTATTTAATGTCAAAATTTTGAATGTCAGTTTGCTGTGATTAGAAGAATCTTAATCTGTTTCGTGTAAACAGTTATGATTCATCAGATGAGGAATGGGTTCCAAAGCTACCAGCAAAACATCCCAGCCAGCCTGCAGCACCTGTACCTGCTTCCAGAGGTGCCAGGGGGAGAGGGAGACAGAGACGATACACTCATGTTAGTTGGTAAGTAAAGTGTGTTCATTTGTGCTAAGATGTGCATTTGTGCCAAAAGGAATAGATAAAATAGTTTATTTGGCACATTTCTATTTGAGACATAAACCAGCTGTGTGTTTAGACAGCTCCAAAACATGTTCTTTTGAATTCTCTTAGCACACGCTCACACCACTAGCTTATGTTTCACACAGCAATCGGCCACAATACCTATTATTTTGTTTTCTCAGAGACATAGTGTGTAAGTTTGGAATTACATGGCTAATCCTGTTTTTGTTATTCAGTAGTGATGACACTGGATGGTTGTATCAAAAGCAAGATGTGGACTCAAACAGTTTATGAAAAATAAACCCACAAAGTGGGGATACAAACTGTTTGTACTGGCAGATTCCCTTTGTTGTTATACCTGTGACTTCTTTGTCTATGAGGGCAAGTCTACAGCAGCAGAAAAAGGTAATGGAGCTATGATGCGGTCATGACTTCTTTTAAATGAGGTGTTGGGAACTGGTTACAAGCTATTTGTGGATAACTTCTACTCCAGTCCAAAACTCTTCAGAGATCTCCTTGGAAAAAAGATCTACACTTGTGGCACCATCAGACTAAACCGAAAAGGCTTTCCCAATACAACAGTGAACAAGATGCCCAAGAACGCAACACGCGGCACTAATCACTGAATAAGGTACAACGATCTGTTATTTGTGGAGTTAGCTTTCTAAAAATACCTTGATTATGTGTGTAGTCAGAGGGACTCATGAGCAGTAAACCTTTTATTTTGGGTATGTCATTTACCCCGTTCCTCACCAAAGTGAGGGTGCAAGGAAATATACAACCCTCATATTGTTGTTTTCATCTTTTCACTAGCTACATGACCCATTAGTCAAAAATTATCTAGCTTTTCATTGGCTGGCTTTATCCATAGACAAACATGGATGACACAAATCTTTATGTCACTTGTGTCGACTGTCCCGTTTGACTATTTTGAATGACCAGCCAATCACAACTGCACAGAACATTTTTAGGGAGGGCTAATTTTGTTCGTAAGACCCTCCCAAATATCATGTTTGGGTGTTTTGCTACTGAAACACTACACAGAGTGCAAGATTTAGCAGAGAATGGACATGAATAACAACTTGTGTTGAATAAATAAAACCTGAACAAAGACAGATTGATCAATATTTCTTCATATTTGTACATTTTTGGACTAACCTCTCTAACGGATTTTATTTTTTGGCTCTTGCGATGAAAAGCATACCAAAGTTTAGAGGATTGCGCTCATCTGTGTTTGGCTGGAAGACAATAAAGGTCAGAACTTTTCCGTGTTTTGATTTTCACTCTTGACAAGTTTAATAAAATCTTATTGTTGTAACTTTGCGATCCTCAAAATCTCTTTAAAATATAAAATCTTGAGATCCAGATCTTTCAAATGATATATTGGATGTCAATATTAGTTTACAATTTCACAGTTGAAACATGCATTAAACATAAATTAAATGTAAATAAATACACAAGTGTGTCATTTTTGACCCACCCGTCATTAAGAGGTTAAAGGCTCTTCTAGCTCCCAAGCACTAGATGTGCCAGACTGTTCCCTTTCCACAGAGAACATCTGCCATGCTTGAAACACTGAAGCATAGAAAGAAGGGAGCCCACTAAGATCCATCTCTTTCAAATTAATAATAATTAAAAAAGATGTCTGTCCAGACCTAAAAGTCCCACTCTGTTCAGTAGGATTCAAGCTACTTTCATCCAGCTCTGTTATTGATGGTAGAGTAATCTTTGAACAGTCTGCAGCTGAAAAGCCGCCACTCTTGACCTGATATTTATAAGTCCTTGACCCCCTTCATAATCCCATAGATACAGTATTGACTCTCTCAAACAATGTTGTCCAGACCAGAAAAAATTAACAAGTAGTTTTTGAATACTTCCAAAAAGAATCAGAAGTCCTCTGGTGGATTCAACATAGTTAATTTATGCCACAGGATAGAAATGACTAAATTGTTTAAAACCAGTACACTTTCACTATAGGATAGTTGAGGGAGCAACCATTCCCATTTAGACAACCTGGCACAAATTTTATCCTTTACAACCTCCCAATTTTTATATCGATACTCTCCAGAGCCCCCAAAAAACTCCAACAAATTTAAAACCTAACTTTTCCTGGAATAACTGGTAAAATCATTGTTGTTTTTTCGTTGCACCACAAGGCTTCAGTTTTACCCAAGTAAAGTTTTGCTGAGGGTGCTTTCTCATATAACCTAAGGCTGCATTTAATTATTTCAATATCCTTTTGATTTTTACAACTACAGTAATATCATCTGCATATGCAGTTAATTTAACTGAATAATGAGAATTTTCACCAACACATAAGCAAGACAGCTTTTTTCTCAATAAACCCAATAAAAGTTTCACTGCCAAAGCATACAATTGACCCAACAGTGGACACCCTTGTCTAGTACCTCTCTGTACTCATATTGGCTGACACAAACCTCCTCCTATTTTTACAATACAAGAAGCATTCATTTACAACAATTTAACCCTGGAATTAAAATCATCTCCAAACCCAGAATCATGAAGTGTTTTAAAAAGAAACCCATGGTCCAATCTATCAAAGGCCTTCTCCTGATCTAAGGATAAAAGGCCCACATTCACTCCATTTAATTTAGAGTAATCCAATATATCTCTTACCAATTTTTTTTTAATTTAATTTTATTTTATTTTTTTAACGTAGATCATTCACTCAGGGATAGAATAAGACTGATCTTTGTGTATTAAATCACCCAGAACAGATTTCACCCTATTCGCCAAAACCTTAGCTATTGGCTTTTAGTCAGCTGTCAAAATGGCCACAGACCTCCAGTTCTTTAGGAGATTCAAATCTCCTTTTTTAGGTAATAGTGCCAGCACTGCCCATTGACAACTTTTGGGAAATCATTTATCATTAAAACATTTTTGAAGCACCTCATAAAAGTCTCTTCCAATAGTCCCCCATAAAGCTTTATAGAAATCCACTGGCAAACCGTCGATTTCTGGTGCACTCCCAGGCTTCATTTGTGACAGCATCAGTTAACTCCTTAAAAGAGAAAGTACAGTCCAGTTTCTGACTCTGCTCTTTACTGATGTTAGGAAGCTGCTGTAATAATTGTGAAATACAGCCAGTATCAGTGTACTCTCTTTTGAAAAGATCAGAGAAAAAGTCCACTGTGATTTTACGCATTTGTCTTGGATCTGAAGTCTTTGATCCATCAGGAAATGTCAGACAGTGCATTACATTTTGTGGCCTTGAAACCTTTTCTAAATTATAGAAATAAGCAGTAGGCACATCCATATCAAGCACAGACATAAAACAAGATCTTATTATGGCACCCTTAGCCTGAACCTGCAGTAAAGTTTCAAGATCCTGTTTTTTCGCAGATAAATTTACATCCACTGAAGAGTCAGAATGTTGAACCAGTGACATGCACAGACCTTAGCAGGGACAGGGGCAGAAGGATAAAAGAGGGCACTGAATTTTTTTGCATTTTTTTTTTTTTTTTTTATGAGTAGCAATTATAAGCACTTCTGAGTATTTAACCATTTTCTTGTATATATACACTGTATACTGTACATCATTTTTTCCATTTTTCCTTTATCACAAGTAATAGCCTATTCTGTTATATTTCTCACAAAAAGCACCATGGTAATACACTTGTTTATTTATTTATTTTCAGACATGGTCTGTGATAACGTTTTGGTTACTGATGTAACCTCTGTTCCCTGATGGAGGGAACGAGACGTTGTGTCGATGTAGTGACACTAGGGGTTCGATCTTGAGAGCCCCAATCACCTTTGCTTAAAATAGAAAAGGCCAATGAAAATTGGCGAGTGGAATTTGCATGCCACTCTCCACCCCGAACATACAGGTATAAAAGGAGATGGCGTGCATCACTCATTCAAATTTATGCTGAGGAGCAGATAGAGAGTCCTGGCCATGTCAGCGGCCAGTTCAGCACCACGGCAGGAATTACACAACGTCTCATTCCCTCCATCAGGGAACAGAGGTTACACCAGTAACCAAGACGTTCCCTATCTGTCACTCATTCGACGTTGTGTCGATGTAGTGACACTAGAGGTTCCTATAGGAAACGCCGCAGGCGCTGAACCGAGTCACGAGGTACAGAAGAGTGGACTCGGGCAAGCTGCTGTGTGCCTCGCAGCAAGCGCTCAACCACGTCATGACCTTCCAGTGAGTTAGGCAAGGCGTTTCCCTAGTCCCGTTAAGGGGGTGGAGGTACTTACCCAAGGAGGCTACAGGCGGTGTCTTAACTGATTGCTGTTAAGCAATGTACCGCCGAGCACTTTTCTAGAATAGTTCTGGGAAGTGCTCTTCCCTCTCCAGGAAGGAGAGCACTACGGAGACCATATCCTGCTGAAGGGAGTTTGCATGTGGAGAATACCTCACATGGACTTACCAATGGGGAAGTTCACATATGGAATGATACCACAGGAGGATCCCATCAATATAGAGGGTACGCAGCACAGTGGCCGAGGCAGAGAAAGCTCTGATGAGGGGAAACACAGGGTTCACCTAAGGGGAACCGAACAGTGGAAAC
Organism: Myxocyprinus asiaticus; assembly: GCF_019703515.2. Taxonomy (NCBI): domain Eukaryota; kingdom Metazoa; phylum Chordata; class Actinopteri; order Cypriniformes; family Catostomidae; genus Myxocyprinus; species Myxocyprinus asiaticus. The sequence goes on along the minus strand of NC_059354.1, from coordinate 9,229,680 downwards.
TCATCATACGGGATTACCAAGGGGGAATCACCACGCATGGAGCACTGAGCCTGAGCACACGGATTCACCTGAAAAGGGGATTACCATGACTACTGGGCCTGGTGGTGTCACTCCTCCACCGAGTTTGTCACCTGAACAGTGCTAAAGAATTAAAGAGGTGTCCAGAGTTCGCCAGAACAGGGAACTGTTGTGGACAAAAAGTGCACATTATCACCTTTGAAAAAGGGGAAAGGCACAATGCAAGTGGTACACCCAATGGTCTACCTGCTGTTACCGCGTAACACTCGGGTTGAAACCGGGTCTATGTGTAGGTTATAAAACCTCGCAAAGGTATTGGATGTAGCCCAACCTGCAGCTCTGCAAATGTCTTCAAGAGAGGCCCCCTTTGCCAGTGCCTAGGAGGACGCAACACCTCTAGTGGAGTGTGCCCGGACTCCCAAGGGGCATGGCAAGTCCTGAGACTGGTATGCGAGGAAAATGGCATCCACAATCCAATGGGCTAATCTCTGCTTGGAGACAGCTTTCCCCTTCTGCTGTCCTCCAAAACAGACAAGGAGCTGCTCCAAGCATCTAAAGCTCTGCGTGTGGTCCAGATAGATGCGCAGAGCGCGAACTGGACTCAGCATTGACAAGGCCAGGTCTTTCTCCTCTGAAGGGAGCGCTTGCAGGTTCACCACCTGGTTCCGAAAAGGAGTGGTGGGAACTTTAGGCACGTAACCGAACTCCAGGCATTCGCTGATAACAGAGAGCACCTGCAGGTCCCCCACCCTCTTGATGGAAGTGAGCGCCACCAGGAAGGCCATCTTCAGGGGACAGAGTGCTGAGCTCGGCCTGCTCCAGGGGCTCAAAGGGGGCTCTCTGCTAGGTCTTCCACATCCCATCCAGAAGCCAGACATGGAGATTCCAGAGGTCCGGCCACAGGTGCTGGAGTGTGCCCTGCCCCTGAGTGAGAAGGTCCTGCCTCAGGGGAATGTGCCAGGGAGGTGCTACTGTCAGGAGCATCAGATCCGAGAACCAAGTCCGGTTGGGCCAGTACGGTGCAACAATCAGGACTTGCTGCTCATCCTCCTTGACTTTGAACAGAGTCTGTGCAATGAGGCTCACAGGAGGAAACGCATACTTGCATAGCCCCCTAGGCCAGCTGTGCGCCAAGGCATCCGTGCCGAGGGGGGCATCGGACAGGGAGTACCACAGGGGGCAGTGAGAGGATTCTTGGGAGGTGAACAGGTCTACCTGTGCCTCCCCGTATCTCTCTCAAATCAGCTGGACTACCTGGGGGTGGAGACTCCACTCCCCACGGAGCGTTACCTGCCGTGAGAGCGCGTCCGCTGCACGGTTGAAGATGCCCGGAAGGTGAGTGGCCCGCAGAGACTTCAAGGTCTGCTGACTCCAAAGGAGGAGGCGATGGGCGAGTTGTGACCTGCGACGCGAGTGTACGCTGCCTTGGCGATTTATGTATGCTACGGTCGCTGTGTTGTCGGTTCGGACCAACACATGCTTGCTCTGAATCAACAGCCGGAGCCTCCTCAGGGCCAGCAATACTACCAGCAACTCTAAGCAGTTGATGTGCCATTGAAGTCGGGGCCCCATCCAGAGCCCCGACACTGCCAGCCCGTTGCACACGGCGCCCCAGCCCAAGGATGCTCCTGCGGGCATAAATGCACTGCTACGGCGCTCTACCTGGGATAGCTTGACATATCCCTTAGCCGCTCCGCTGTCGAGGGTAGTCAGAGTGGACAAGCCTACGAAGCGTGTACGGGCAGTAAAAGTTGCCTTCCACGACTTCGTTAGGTCCTCGTGCACTTCCGGGAAGAATTGGTCACCGAGCCCAGAAACCAATCATCCAGCCGCGAACGCTCAGGGCAGGGTGGAGGGTTCCACTTCAGCCTGATGTTCGCAGCCGCCCGGGAAAGCACGGCTGCCATCTCAGCGTCCGCCTCATCCTGTGCTCTACCGCCCAGAAGTTTCATCTGCTTCCAATAGCAGAAGCCCACCCACCAATGCCGCGACTGAAAACTCATCCTTTTCGCGAGCTCGAACAACATATTAAACCCACCCTGAGTCAGACCGCCTGCATCGCTCGACAGCTCGTCCGGACAGAATGAGCGTGCTGGGCGATGGGAGGTCCACGGGGGCTGAGCCAGTGGAAAAGCTCCCATGTCCACATCCAGATCGCCCGCATTGCTTGCCGACCTGGACGGCTGAGCGTCAGCCCAGGACGGACCAGGTTGGGGAGCAGCCACGGTGGCTCCTTGCTTCATGAAGAAGTGAGCCATGACTGCAACATTCTCATGGGCATGTACTCGCAATGAGAACACAACCCTTCCACGAAAGCCCCAGACACTCGAGGCAGATTTCATGGGTATCCGGAGGGGAGAGATAACGGCCACATCCAGTAGCACAAACGCTGAATGACATTTTTAAAAAGACGGCAAGCGTTTGCACAAGCTCTTTTAGAAGGAAAATATACTCTTTCTTGAATATACTCTTTTAGCACCTGCAGACTTAGGCTGCCGAAGCGCCCAGGGGAAGCACAGCACTCAACCGTGCGAGGGTGACCGCTGATATGCAGCATAGCGAGAGGTGAGAGGATGAATGCACACACACATGCATTCGGCTCCGAAGAAAAAATCTGAATGAGTGATGCACGCCATCTCCTTTTATACCCGTATGTCTGGGGCAGAGAGTGGCATGCAAATTCCACTCGCCAATTTTCATTGGCCTTTTCTATTTTAAGCAAAGGTGATTGGGGCTCTCAAGATCAAACCCCTAGTGTCACTACATCGACACAATGTCGAGTGAGTGACAGAGAGGGAACCCCATGTTTATGACGTGTCATAGTAAAACCATGGTATTTTTTAAAGTACCTTGGAGTACCATGACAGTATCATGAAATATGAACATGTTCAATCATTCAGTATCATGGCATTACTCTGGTAACGTGGTGCATGGTGCGAAGACGCAATGAGAAAGTGCGAGCGCGAGGCGATCGACTGTGTTCCGCGAATGCTACAGGGTCCTTGAATAATGGAGAACATGCGAGTAAGGGCAGCCGATGGAGTTTCTGGTGCCCCCCTAGGGTATGATGGTGCCTCCCTAGGGAGTTGGTGCCCTACGCAGACTGTGTAATATGCATATAGGGAGCTGCAGTACTGTGGTAGCCTAATGGTATTTTTCTGAAAGTGATTAGTCTAATGGCTTATTGGTTTCAACAAAACCAAACTGGCTTTGGCTGAACCAGACAGCTCCTTCAGTTTAAGTCAATATTCTATAAAAGACCAATTTAATTTATATCACTGAAAGTGATGCGACCGCTCCCATTATAATTAATAAATTTGTCTACACTAGTGGTACGCAATGTCGGAAATGTTGATGAATTTACAACACACTACATGGAGTGGACTTTTTATCTGACCTGTTACTCATCTGAGGTAACAGCGCTTCGATGTTCTGGGGCAAATTCCAAACTGAATTATTTGCTTCCCTGAATGGCACTCCTGCAGGAGAGGATGCCACTTGAAAGCTCGTTCAAAAAAAAAGTGAGAAAATGGATCTTTTCTCGGAGGGTCCTTCCACAAGACTGTTAGTGAAGGGAACATTCATATAGTAATGCCATGTTTTGTTCAGAGTACCCACTTCAAGGGCTTTGCAGTTCGGAGTGAGTATAGGGCATACGGAGGATCACTTGTGATTGGAATCTGCCCCGATCTGCAGTAGTGCACGCTCTTAAAGGCACCTCCGCTTAATTTTCTTTAATACGCCCGTGATTTACAAAGAAATCTCATGATAACACATTATTACTGTAATTGTGAGATTATGATGAGATTTTTATTTTATTTTATTTAACTATTTTAATATAATTATTAAAATTTCTCCCCTTTTTCTGGATGTCCAAAAGGGCACCTTTAGATTTGTGAACTTGCGCCCCTGCTGCCGCGGTTCTGTGCACATCAGTGTGTTGAACCATATCAGATGTAATCAGAAAGATCTCTTGTTCTATTTCAGATATTTTTTGTTTAATATTTGTAGTAGAAAAAAGTGAACTGCTGACAAAAAAAAATGTTATTTGAGTTTTTCCTATTTCCCATCACTGTATTGTCACGGATTCACCTGACTGTCCTGCCACACACACACAACCTTCCCTCTCTCCTGAATACTAATCACCTGCACCTGCCTTCCATCACCACGCCAATCAGCTCCACAATATAAGCCCCACTCACTCCTCAATTGATGTCTGGTCTCCCATAGAATACGTCATCTTGGCATGGCCCATTTGTCCTCCACGTCCACTGGTGAATCACAATAACACTCCTAATGTCAGTTATTCACGGTTATTAACCAGTGTGACACTTACTGCTTCTGGTCTGTCACTCACAGTATCCGCTCTCCTCGACACTGGGTCAGCTGGCAATTTAATCTCTGACACACTCTGCTGCCAGCTTTAGCTCCAAAGGAGACCCTGTGATCCCAACTTCAAGATACACTCCATAATCGGCAAACCTCTGGGCAGAGGAGTCATTTATCACTGTGCAATAGACCTTCTCCCCGGTGAGCCAGTGCCCCGCGGTAACATATACCCTCTCTCCATCCCAGAGAAAAAGGCCATGGAGGATTATATTGAGGAGGCCCTTAACCAGGGCTACATCCGGCCATCCACATCCCCGCTGCTTTGAGCTTTTTCTTCGTGGCGAAGAAGGATGGAGGCCTGCTCCCTCAACAGAATAACAGTCAAGTTCTGTTATCCGCTTCCCCTCATCCCGGCTGCCTTGGAACTGTTGAGAGGAGCTACAATCTTCACCAAGCTGGACCTTTGCAACGCGTACAACCTCATTTGGATCTGGAAGGGAGACGAATGGAAGACTGCCTTTGTGACTCCTACAGGCCACTACGAGTACCGGGTGATGCTGTATGGCCTGACCAATACCCCTTCCGTGTTCCAGAGGTTCATGAATGAGGTGTTCTGAGAGTACCTCCATCAGTTCGCCCTTGTCTACATAGATGACATTCTGGTGTACTCCCGGAATGAGACCGACCTCTGTCAACATGTCACGCTTGTGTTGGAAAGGCTGAGGGAATTCCACCTATACCTCAAGGCTGAAAAATGTTCATTACATCAGACATCCCTCCAGTTCCTTGGCTACAACATCAGCCCTGAAGGCATTCAGATGGATGAGGGGAAGGTAGAAGTTGTGCGATCCTGGCCCACTCCTTCCACCATCAAAGAACTCCAGCGCTTTTTAGGATTCGCCAACTTCTACCATCAGTTCATTAAGAACTACAGCTCCAGCACTGCTCCGTTAACTTCCCTCCTCAAATCTAAGCTCAAAATCTAAGTCTCTTTCCTGGACTCCCGAGGCCTCCTACACCTTTCAGCACCTCAAGAAATCCTTCACCACAGCTCTACTCCTCATCCATCCAGACCCAAGCAAACCTTTTGTGGTGGAGGTAGATGCCTCCACTAACGGCATTGGAGCCATCCTGTCTCAGAAGCAGGGGAAACATCTAAACTCCATCCATGTGCCGCCTTCTCCAGAAAACTCACCCTGGCGGAGCAGAATTATGACAATGGAAACCGGGAGCTTTTGGCTATCAAACTAGCCCTAGAAAAGTGGCGGAATTGGCTGGAGGGGGCTCAACATCCTTTCCTGGTGCTGACAGACCACAGAAACCTCGAGTATCTTCAGGAAGCTGATCTTCTATTGTCCAGGAGTCAAGAACATCAAAGTGGATGCTCTTTCCCATCTCCTCTCTCCAGAGGAATACACTGAGGAACCTGATACCATACTTCCTCCACATGTCATAGTAAGCCCCATCCAGTGGTCCTTGGATGATAACATTGCGGAAGCTGCCACCACTGAACCTGCTCCGCCGGGCTGCCCCGCCAACAGGACTTATGTACTCACTTCCCAACGTCTGACACTCTTTGAATCGGTACACTCCTCTTGGGCACTGGCTACCCCGGGACCAATAGGACCCTCTCGCTCATCCAGGACCGGTTCTGGTGGCCATGTACGGACAGAGATGTCAGAAGGTTTGTCCAGGGATGTCCGGATTATGCCATGTCTAGAACCCCACCTACCAGCTGGCAAACTCCATCCGCTGCCCGTACCACGTCGCCCTTGGTCACACCTGGGAATGGACTTTATTACTGATTTACCATTCTCTTAAGGATTCACCTGCATACTATTGACAGTGGACCGATTCTCCAAGGCCTGTAAGCTGGTTCCCCTCAAGGGTCTTCCTCCCACCTTAGAAATAGCTGAAACCCTATTTAACTATGTATTCTGTAATTATGGGATCCCCGAAGACATCGTCTCTGATAGAGGTCCCCAGTTCATTTCGAGAGTCTGGAAAGCATCTTCTCAATCATGGGTGTGACCATCAGCCTCTCCTCTGGATACCATCCGCAAAGTAATGGGCAGACAGAAAGGAAAATCCAGGAGATAGGCCGATTCCTCAGAACCTTCTGTCATCACCACCAGAACTGTTGGAGTCGCTTCCTGTCCTGAGCCAAGTATGCACAGAACTCCCTGTGTCAGCCTTCCACCAATCTCACTCCATTTCAGTGCATACTCGTCTACCAACCTCCTCTCTTTCCATGGTCCGGAGAGCTGTCTGATGTCCCAGCAGTCAACCATTGGTTTTGAGAGAGCAAGAGGGTCTGGGACTTGGCTTACCACCACCTGCAATGGGCAGTGAGCCACCAGAAGAGCCACACCGATGCCTGGATATCTTTAACTACAGTTTACCAGCTCGGGCAGAAGGTATGGCTATCCACAAGGGACATCAGGTTGTGCCTCCCATGCAAAAAGCTAAGTACTTGTTACATTGGTTCCTTCACCATCACAAGACAAATAAACCCAGTCACATACCAACTCCAACTTCCACCTCAATATCGCATTCGTCCTACATTCCACATCTCCTTTTTGAAACCTCACCACCCGTCTTTCTCCCCTCACTCCTCAGAACCTGGTCCGGTTGATGAACCACCCCTCCCCCCGCCGCTAATCCTGGAAGATGGACCTGTCTAGGCAGTCAGAGACATCTTGGACTCCTGGCACTGCAGGGGTCATCTCGAGTACCTTATGGATTGGGAAGGCTACGGTCCTAAAGTAAGATCATGGATACCTCGGGATGACATCCTGGACCCAACCCTACTCACCAACTTCCACAACACTCACCAAAATCGTCCAGCTCCTCGTGGACGGGGTTGGCCAAGGCATCGGGAGGTACGTCCCTCTGGAGCAGTCCATGGAGGAGGGGGTAATGTCACGGATTCACCTGACTCTTCCGCCACACACACACAACCTTCCCTCTCTCCTGAATACTAATCACCTACACATGCCTTCCATCACCATGCCAATCAGCTCCACAATATAAGCCTCACTCACTCCTTAATCAATGTCTGGTCTCCCATGGAATACAGACTCACTTACTTGCGACTTACCTGCTCTCCCGTAATTCTCCAAGTTCTACTCCAATGACATTCAGTGATTTCTCCATGTTTCCTCTCCAACGTCTCCCTTGATCTTTGTGTGTTCCACTCCAGCAACTTTCAGCTATCTCTCCAAGTTTCCTCTCCAACGTCTCCTACAAATTGTGTGTGTGGCTCTTCAAGGATAATCCCTCCCTACATCGATACTAACTGTCATCAGGTTTCTGTTCATCACACTAGCTCAATATTTTATGTTTGATACTCACCTGTTTCTCTGTTTGTGTTTTCAATAAATACCTGCCTTCGGGTTCAAACGCCATCTTCGAGTCTGAGTTTCCGTAACATGTATTAAGTTATCAAATTCATCTTTTTGAGAAATCCAATCACTCAAAAACATTTTAAATTTTTCCTGAAAATCCTTCTCTTGTAATAGCCTCACACTAAACTTACAGTAAGGACTTTTTAATCGAAGCGGTGACAAAGTAATATTCACTGTAATAAAATTATGATCCGATATACAGCATGGAATTTATTTTGTCTATGACTCTGTTATTTACTGTTCTCTTGATATAGAGCCTATCAAGTCTGGCTGCACTTATCCTCCCCTGTGAGAGTTTTGTCCAAGTATATTGTTTAACATCACTATTTCTAACTCTCCATACATCTACAAAATCATGCTGAGCAAGAATGCTTTTCAAGAGCAAATATGATGAAAAATCTGGCTCATCATTATTTCTGTCTAAAATAAAATCAAGAGTACAATTCCAATCACCACCAATATCTAAAAAATTGTCAGAAGCACAACTTCTCCCAACTTCTCCAAAAAACTCCCAACTTTTTAAACAAAGAAATTCTCTCTGTACCTCTGTTTGGAGCATAAACATTTATGAATACAAACACTTGATTAATAATTTCAGATCTTACAATCAGAAGACAACCTTTTTCTAATTCTATCTTAGCTCAAATATTCACATTAAAATATGGTGAAAACAAAATTGCCACTCCTGCGCTTAAATTTGTGCCATGGCTAAGAGAGAAATCACCCTCTCACCACAAGCCCCATTCCGATTCATTATTTTCATCACTATGAGTCTCTTGTAAAAATATTACATGGCTATCTTTAAGCTTAAGAAACTCAGACAGAAAACCTTACTTTCCCCCATTCCTCACCCCGTTAACATTTAAAGATCCTGCTCTTAAGATCTACATATCAGGAGAGGGAAAGGGAAACAAGAAAGGAAATTAAATAAACAGAGCCCACACCCATGTGCATTTATTTTTTCTTTTTGACAATTTTACAAGTCCTTGCTAATTCTGAGCTTTATGTATAGCAGACAGAATTTTTTTTCAGCTGAAAACATTTCTGTTTCGAAATCGCATCTTAACCAACAGTCCTCTGAGCATTCAACACTGATTTTAAAAATGTTTCAGCATTAGGAAAATATTTAGAAACATCAACCTTTTCCCTTTGGTTTGATCCAAAAACTCATTTATTTCTTCACCAGAATAAATGTCCTCCATAGACTGACTACAATAAAATTCAGAAATATCTGAAAAACTGTCACAATTTTCCATCGATTCTTAAATGCTTTCTTCATTCTCTTCCAGCAAAGCATACTGCAGACCACTGACACTAGCTATTTCACCATCTGTACCATCTCCACTACTAGTTACAGAAGCAGCTTTTTCCTTCAAATCAGTTAAACCTACTTCAGATTCACCATCTCTCTTAGATAAATTGTGTGCACTCACCTCTGTTTTTGAGCTCTGCTCAGAAACACTCTGCTCAACTGGAAAATCAACCCGGGGGGGTCTAGGCGGGTTGAGAAACATCACTAATTGTAGATGATCCTTCTCTTATTGTCTCACCTTGAACTTCGGGTTGAAACTTCTTTTTTTGGGGGAGTTGGGGGGGGGGGGGTGTTGAATCATAATTTCTATCAGGAAGACTCGCAGACTTCAGTAAATTTTAAGATTACATTTATTTGATGAATATGAATCATTGATGTAATGTCTTTCTTTGGTGTAAGCCCCGTCTGGCAGTCCAAAGAAGTTGTACTTGGAACCATCAGATCCTGCCGGAGATAGGAGGCAGGGGCGAGGAGCCTACCCCCATGCAGGACAGTACACAACCAGTGGCGGTGGGGTGGTGGAGGTTGCCATGTTGACACACTGAAACAGCAATGTGACAGATTGTAAGCATACTTATAAAGTGATGGCTGACACATGATTGGCTAGGAGTTACCTAGCTAATGGTGCGATGATGTACAGCTGCGAGTTTTCCAACTAGAACTACGCTGTGCTTGCATTTCTATCAGGAAGACTCGCAGATTTGAGTTAGATTTTGAGCAGAATCTTTGTAGTTGTGCAGAATCTTTTAGAAAAGATAAACAATGTAATATGAGGCCCTACAATAAGGGTGACGTTGTTGTGTAATACCTTTTATTAAAAGATAAACAACATTTGATTGTGAGCCCTCTGACGAGAGTGGACGTTGCTTGAAATATCTTTGCCAAAAAATGAACACCGTAGCTTAAAGCCCTACGATAAGGGTGACAATGTTGTGCAATACCTTCTGTTGAAAGAAAAACAACATTTGATTATGAACACTCCGACGAGGGTGGATGTTGTTTGAAGTATCTTTGCCAAAAGATGTCCAACGTAGCGTGAAGCCATACGATAATGGCGACGTTGTCGTGCAATACCTTTTGTTGAAAAAGAAACAATGTTTATGCATGAGCCCTCCGATAAATGTGAGCTAGGCTTGTACAGTACCTATGCAAAGGAGAACCATGCTTGGAATTGTGGAAGCCCAGTTGAGGAGGGTTGATATGGTTATGTGTGTCCTTGCAGGACAATGGACAATGCTTGAAATTGATAATTGTGTGGGAAAAGATGTGGATGAGCAGTGAGACCCCCCAACCGGCACCAGATAGGTATGAAAACTTATGGCTAATGGAGAGTTGAGCATGTGTGATGATTTGAGGGTTGAGTTGAATATCTTTCTGGTAGGATGTGGAAGACCAGCGGCCGAGCATCTTGATTGTGGGATCTGATAGTCCTTGATGAGCAGCCGTTGTGGCCGCACCAATTCTGAATGAATGCCCTGAGACTAGGGGAGGGGACCGCAATGTTTGAGGGGTCAGATGTGAATTGTTGCGAACTAGTTTGCAGATATATACCTTGGAGGTGTCGAGGCAGGAGGAGCTGGAGATTATAGATATCGTTATGCTACAACCGCACCCCAAGTGGTCTGTTTTGGAGTGTTTGAGAAAAAGGGGGAAAAGAGCGTGGACTGGGTGAGTTCTTTCTGCATGAGTTTTAGCGGATCTAAAAGGGGGAGGAGTAAGGGGCTTAGTCCGGCAGAAGGTCCGAAAGGTGTGGGCAGGGGATGGGAAGTATGCTGGCGGAGGGACATAGTCGATGGAACTGTTGAAACGAGATAGAGGGTAGCGATTGAATTGAAAAACCCGGGAATGTGCTCGGCTGAGAGAATGGAGTTTGTTTAATGCTCTGCCATATCAAATGTCTCAGTAGGGGCTAAGGAGCCTGGAGGAGGACCTGCCTTATAGATGATCGTGACAGTGGTGGTGGAGTCGCAAAAACTTCAAATAGCTCTCCTGATAATATTAGGCATCTCATCAATATCATGTGGTCAGTAGCGAATGATCAATCTCTGGTCGCTGCCATCTCACTTGATGCCGAAAAGGCATTTGATATGGTAGAATGGGATTATCTTTTTAAGATTTTGGAAAGGTATGGGTTCGGGAGTACATTTATTGGTTGGATTAAGTTACTTTATAGACATCCTGTAGCAACGGTGCAAACAAATGTGTTAATTTCAGATTATTTTACTCTGGATAGAGGCACCCGGCAGGGTTGCCCTCTTTCCCCATTATTGTTCTGTCTTGCCCTGGAACCATTAGCAGCCGCGATAAGAAAGGAGGATGATTTTCCAGGGGTGATGGTGGGAGGTGTGGTGCATAAGCTTCTGCTTTACGCAGATGATATTTTATTATTTGTCTCCGACCCTACTAGATCTATGCCTTGCCTCCACAGAATTATTAACTCCTTTTCCAAATTCTCAGGATACAAAGTCAATTGGTTTAAATCCGAAGCTTTGGCTTTGACAGCGTACTGTCCATTAATGGCCTTCCAGCCATTCCAGCCTTCCAGTGGCCCCAAACAGGGAATTAAGTATCTGGGAATTTTATTCCCAGCAACTTTGTCTGATTTAGTCAGAGTTAATTTTGATCCCTTAATAAAAAGTTTTTCAAATGATGCGGACAAGTGGGCTTCATTACATTTATAGATGATTGGGAAGGTTAATGTTATTAAAATGAACTGTATTCCAAAATTCAACTACCTGCTACAGTCTCTCCCTGTAGATGTCTCCCTCTCTTATTTCAAGAAATTTGATAGCATAGCGAAGTCATTCATTTGGAATGGTAAGCGTCCCAGGTTAAATTTCAATAAGTTACATAGGCCGATTGACAAAGGTGGGTTAGGCCTACCCAAGATTTTGTTTTATTATTATGCATTCGGTCTTAGACATTTGGCTCATCGATCGCTTCCACCTGAGAGAGCTCCTTCCTGGTTTTGTATTGAAAAGGAAGTTATTGCCTCTATCTCGCCACTGCAAAGCCTTTCGATTAAACTAGCCGGAGAGGTTAAGTCGCACCCCATTATTTTGCAAACTGGTCTATCTTAAAGACAGCAATAGAGTTTCAAGGCTGGAGTCTAACAACAGGAACATAATACTGTATAACCCCATTTAAAGGAATAGTTCATCCAAAAATGAAAATTCTCATCATTTACTCATCCTCATGCCATCTCAAATGTGAATGACTTTTTTCTTCTTCTGCTGAACACAAATGAACATTTTTGGAAGAATATCTCAGCTCCGTTGGTCCATACAATGCAAGTGAATGATGGCCAGAACTTTGAAGCTCCAAAATGCACATAAAGGCAGTATAAAAGTAATCCATAAGACTCCAGTGATTAAATCCATAAACACTTCTGAAGCGATGTGATGGTGTGGGTGAGAAACAGTTCAATATATGAGTAATTTTTTACTATAAATTATAAATATAATAATATAAATCCTCCCTGCCCAGTAGCGATATGCATGAAGAATGTGGAAGTGAAAGTGGAGAATTATAGTGAAAAAGGTATCGCTCTTACGGTACTTTGATATACATACGTCACAGTGATGGACAAAATTTCTAACCAGCATGCAAAATGTGGCTGCACAAGCTCTGATGAAGACACAAATTATTTGAGATTGGCCAGAATTACAACGTGACAATGCCATATTTCACATACTATTCTTTCTACTTCTGCTATATGTCAGTATATGGCAGAAATAAGAGTAGTATGGTAGTATGCAGTGTTGGGGGTAATGCGTTATAAGTAACACGTGTTACGTAATCAGATTACATTTTTGAGGAACGAGTAAAGTAATGCGATATTTTTTTATTTTAGACCATAATATCTGAGTTTCTTTTTAAATAATTAACGCGTTGCTTTTGTAAACATCTCCTTTCCCTGTATTGCAAGAAATCAGGAGTAAAAGTGTGCAAACTTTGGGGAGGAGACTTGTGCACAATGGGCATTGTAGTGTGCGCATGATGGGTATTGTAATTCTAGAGAGTATGAGCCATGCTTATCAGGGATGGGCAGAGCACAACAAGTCTTCTTTTAGCCCACCCTGAGACATATGTTTAAAAACTGCAAAAAATTGCTTGTAACGGAATGTAAATATGAACGTTTCAGTGGAATCCAGTTGTACTCATCATATGCAGCAGTTGATTTTTTTGTGCACTGGAGCTTACATGAACAGCTGTCATATACTTTACTGTTGCCATGACAATCACAGCAAGAGTTAAGAAATGTGTCCTCATAGGCAATATTTTGTCAAAAATGTAACATTCAGGTAAGTGAAACTTTGAAACTCTGACTGTTTGTGCATCCAAATAGCTTTGTTTTAAAGCTGCCCGTAACTACTTCTGTAAAGAACTTCACAGCAGAAGGGAAGGAGGACACATGGAAGCGGTTTTTCCAGGCTCAGGTATGACTTTTAATCGGCCACTTCAGTGCTTTACAACTTCACAAACTCATCAGTTTCACAGGCACATATTCACTTAAACACATTAGCTTTTACAGGCACGTAGATACTTAAACACATCAGCTTCACAAATACAACAGAATGAAGGCAACAGCTTCAGGAGCATCGTGGCCTTCCTTGTGCCAGACTCTCTCTCTTCTCTGCTGGTGGCGTGGCTGCTTATATGCCGCTCTCCCCATGCTGGAATTAGAGACAGGTGTTACACATAATCTAGCTCAGGTGCAAGTGCCCTTACCACTTTCTCTCTCTCCGGACGGACGCATGACCACGCCCCCGCTGCCACAACTTCTGAAGGATCATTTTGCATCCAAATTGCTCTGTGTTAAAGCATTTAACATTCAACATTCGGTTGAGTGAAACGTGATTGATTCATGTTTAAATACACACTGCATTAAAAAAAAATCAGTAAATGCATTTAGGCAGAGGGATTATAAGACTAGTCTTCCACTGGCCACAACATGATGGTGGGTGAAATACTCACTCAATTCACTGACTTATGCAGCCGAACTGCTCCGTGTTACAGCGCCCCGTAACTAGGAGAATTGGATGAGAAAAGACTCTGGATCAGTGGCTCCGAGCAACGTTCTACATCGATTGTGTATGCAGAGAAAATGTTTTAATTTCTTAAAATATTCTACATTTTTGTTTTATAATAAACAAGTAATGTGATTTGTGAAACATACCGTTTGTATGACATTTTGTGGATCAACTCAAAACAAGCATGCACTGAGATGACTTAAGTGAAAATATTAATTTATTCATCAGACTTATTCCTTGAACATTTTATGCTGACTTCTGAAAAACATCTCAAGTTGACTTGGCATTGTCGATGGGCACCACATATGATGACATATGATGCAGGTTCAAGTGCTGGACTTTGCTGCTTTAGGTAAGACAGTGGTTATTCTTCATTATTCATGTTGGCTGCCATGTCGCTGAAAAAACATATCATGCATATTCCTGTTATTGAGTCTTTATTATAAATATGACGTGAAGACCTACTGATTGTAGACTTTCTAAATATCTGTTTAGTATGTTGTTTTGACAATAGAGTTGTACAGAAGCTTGCATGACCTGTAATGTCTCTTATATGCAATGCATGGCTTATTTGTATGGAATGCATAGCATAGCAGGAGAGAGTGGATGTGAGAAAAAAGTAACGCAAAAATACCACAAAAGTAATGTAACGCTTTATATAAAAAGAAACAATTAAAAATGTAATCAATTAAGTTACTTTTTTAAGGAGTTACAATATTCTAATGAATTACTTTTACAGCTCTCTATTCAACTCCTCCGACTGCAACCGGCAAATCTTGCCAATCGGTAAATCGAGATGCAGTTTAAGTCGAACACACCTAATGACTATATATATATATATACACACACACACACTACCGGTCAAAAGTTTTGAAACACTTGACTGAAATGTTTCTCATGATCTTAAAAATCTTTTGATCTGAAGGCGTATGCTTAAATGTTTGAAATTAGTTTAGTAGACAAAAATATAAATGTGCCACCATATTAATTTATTTCATTATAAAACTAAAATTTAATTTAAAAAAATATTATTTTTTTTTTTTAAATTGATGACTTGGACCAAATAATAAAGAAAAGCAGCCAGTAAGTGCCCAACATAGATGGGAACTCCTTCAGTACTGTTTAAAAAGCATCCCAGGGTGATACCTCAAGAAGACATTTCTGAAAAATCTAGGCAAAGTGTGGCCACTTTGAAGATGCTAAAATATAACGCAGTTTTGATTTATTTTGGATTTTGTTTAGTCACGACATAATTCCCATATTTCCATTTATGTTATTCCATAGTTTTGATGACTTTACTATTATTCTAATATGTGAAGAGAAAAAAATTATAATAAAGAATGAGTAAGTGTTTCAAAACTTTTGACCGGTAGTGTATATATGTTTAGATTGTTTAAATGAAACTGCTACTACCAATCTTGCTTGCAGAAACTGTACGGGAAACACGACTGATTACTGGAGGGTCACGTGACTTTTTAAAGCTTTGATTGGCTAGGAGGCGAGACACAGGAGTCTTGAGCTGTTGTAAAAAGTCGAGAAAGACACGCAGTATGCATGAATGAACTTGTTGAAATGTAATACATTGCAGAATGTTTATTTTAATGTGGCAGTGCTCAGATTGTGAAAAGATTGAAAATACATGTGTGCAAATGGAACTGCTGCACTGGAAAGAGCAATACTAATACTAATGCTACAGTATAGATAGGGCAACTTCTCTCTCTTTGGGAAGAGAGCAGGTAATTAATGGAAACAACTTGGGGTGTTTTATTTATTTACTCCTAATCTATCATATAAAAGTTGTAAAATGGTGTTTGTTAATTATATTTTAGATATATTATGCCCTTATTTAAATGTGTTATGAACATTATTTATTTATCTATTTATTTTATATATGTTTGCATATATTACTTTACTATTTATAGTAAATATATGCTAGGCTAATTTAACAATAAAGCCTTTATACATATTAATGTTTTTATTTTTATTTCTAATGATAGTGTATATCTGTTTTTCTGTGTTGAGTGTTAATGTAAATGTATGACTGTTACACTGTTTATTTGCTTTATGTAAAGTTCAGAATGGTTTAATATTCATCATACTATATTTCATGATATATGTTCATTTATTAATTGAACAATATGCAAATTATATAATCTTGCAGCATTAAAAGTCACTCATTAATAAATGAAGTGCAGGAGTTGGAAACTCTTTTAATAAATGTTTCTTAACTGTCCACTTTACATTAAGGTACACATACCTTACTAACATTCACAACTCATTAATAAATGGTTCACAGGTGTTCGCTTTACATTAAGGTACACTTTCATAGCTTACTATCATTTGTAACTCATTAATAAATTGTTCACAGGTGTTCATTTACATTAAGGTACACTTTTAGAGTTTACAAACATTCATAATTCATTAATAAATGGTCACAGTTGTTCACTTTACATTAAGGTATACTTTCATAGATTTTTAATGTTGGTAACTCAAGAAGTGGTTCACAGGGGTTCACTTTAAGGTAAATTTTCATAAGTTTATAATGTGGATAATAAATGGTTCATGGTTAACTCATGATTAAACAACATAGGTGTCCATTTTGCATTAAGGTACTCATTGTTAGGTTCCAAAGATTGATAAATTCATCTTAAAGCTTTATAATGTACGATTCAAGTTTAAATATCCCATAAAATGAAAGTTTTTGTGAAAAATATTTTGATATACAATAGAGAAATAAGAATGGTCAAACAATGCACTGGATAAGCATGAAGACCCGCAGAGGACTGGGTAAGACATCACTTGGAGTATCACCATTCTTTTTACATTAAATTACCAGGAAAGTGACATAAGTCAAGGCATTACAGTAATTAATATAGACACAACACCTTTTAATCTCTATACTAATAAATTTATGCTGGATCATGACATAAATCATGAATTTTGACATTTCATGATTTTGATTAAAACATGTATTAATAAGTACCTTTATTAAGCATTTATAACATGAGTTAATATTTGGCTCACTATTTGGCAGCCATTGCATTTTATTTATGTTGTTATAACTACACACAACTGATTAATAATACATTTGTAGATGAGTTATTCATTTATAAATGCCTTTATAAACCCTTTACAAAGGGAACCTTAATGTAAAGTGGAAAGGAAAATGTTAAAATGTAGTGCTATTACATAATGTGTTGCTACAAATTCAACAATATCAAAAGTAAAGATGGTATGAACATCTGGAAAAAAACATAAATATGTCATGATACACTAAATCCCAATACCCAATTGATATCATATTTAGTGATATCATACAGGTGACATGCATTCTACTGACCGCTAAGAACAAATGAAGTTGAGCTTCTCCTCACAGTCTCTATAGCTCCAGGTTTTAGCAATCCTGTCCAGTGCTCCACAACGGGAGTTACTGGAAGGACATTTGGGCTGTCCAGCTAGAGACCAGGCGGTGTAGTCAAGATCATCTCCACTGACCCAGAACCACTCTCCTGCTAGAAAGCGTAGACCAGTCCACACGTATTCTGTTTGAGCTGTTGTGATTTTCCTTAGAGCATAAACATATCTTTTCCCTGAGTTCAGACTTGCCAGATCAGTATAATGATATCTGCAGTATTCCAGTGCTTCCTCCCAGGTCTCATTTTGTGGCAGCAGAACAATCTCTGTATTCATACAGAAGAAGGGTAATTGATCAGTGCATTCTTTGTCTTGCAGTTTCTTATTGTCTTTGTGTAGAAAGGCACAGTCATCGTTTTCTGGTTGTTCAGTATCCCAGCTAATTTGTGTTGCAGTTTTACCTCCAGACCACTTCCAGATTCTTGATTCTTTGTAGAGTCCAACCCAGCTGTGAAAAGTTAGATTACCTGCATCTTTTAAAAATTGTCGCTCCTCACTCTCATCAGTGAAGGTGGACAGGTCATGAAAGTAATCTTTGCAGAACTGTTGTGCATCATACCATGTCTTCTTCTGATTAATAAAGAAATGTGTCTTGACACAGGAGGTGAGTCCATAGAACTCCATGATGAGGAGCACAGTGATTGTAGCCTTCATCTTTACCCAGTCAAGAGGTTTTGTGAGTTCCCATGATGTTGCTGACTCTCTCTTACTTAAACTGACGTAAAAAAGTGATGGTTTGACAGCAAGAGTCCATTCAAAACACACCTTTACAGGCAGGACAAACACTGAACCAATAAAAAAAAATCTAATAATATTTCTTAGAGAGACAAAGTAGGGAGTTAAATCTGCCATGAAAACATTTTTGCATGCATTCCCTAATTTGTTTAGACCAGTAGACCTAGATTTTAACAAATACAATCAGTTTTACCAGAGACAAACTGCTGAACATTTGGCAGCACATACCAGACAATCTTTACCCGCTTTTTGACTATTCTGACATTTTGCTGGACATTTTAGTCGGAGGCGCTGCTGTGTTGTGTAAATGCACTATGAGATGTAAACGCACTATGAGATGGAAGCAAGGGAAGCGAGCCAGCACGCTGGTCAAGCTCTGTCAGCGTGGCTTTCAAACAGTGCTGCCGAGTATTCATCTAGCGAATCTCAGCTTTCTTCCTAACAAAACGAATGAACTACATCTCCTCACCCGTACAAACAAGGACTTTTCAAACTCTGCTGCCTTGTGCTTCACAGAAACCTGGCTGAGTGAAGCCATTCCAGACAGCACATTACATCTGCCGGGCTTTCAGCTGTTCAGAGCAGATCGCATTGCAGAGTTAACATGGAAAACGAGAGGCGGTGGAACATGCTTTTACATCAATGAAAGTTGGTGTACAGATGTAACAATGTTAAAGAAGATGTGTTGTCCTAATTTAGAGGTGCTCTTCATCAGCTGTAAGCCTTTCTACTCACCGCTGGAGTTTTCCTTGTTTATTCTGGTTTAATCTGGACCCCACTCACCCAGCCCACTTCTTTTTTGAACTGTTGCCTTCTGGACGGTGCTACAGAGCACTAACCACCAGAACCGTCAGACACAGGAACAGATTTTTTCTGTCAGGCTATCCATCTCATGAACAATTAAAACGTCCATTGAGCAATAATTATGTGCAATAAACAGCTTAGTCTATTTATATTCATCCAACATATCCTACCTATTCTGCCATACATTCCCTTGCATCTGTATATAACAGATTTTTATTTGTACATCCATACATATATATATATATACACTATATTGCCAAAAGTATTCTCTCATCTGCCTTTAGACACATATGAACTTAAGTGACATCCCATTCCTAATCCATAGGGTTTAATATGACGTCGGCCCACCCTTTGCAGCTATAACAGCTTCAACTCTTCTGGGAAGGCTTTCCACAAGGTTTAGGAGTGTGTTTATGGGAATTTTTGACCATTCTTCCAGAAGCGCATTTGTGAGGTCAGACACTGATGTTGGACGAGAAGGCCTGGCTCGCAGTCTTCGCTCTAATTCATCCCAAAAGTGCTCTATCGGGTTGAGGTCAGGACTCTGTGCAGGCCAGTCAAGTTCTTCCACACCAAACTCGCTCACCCATGTCTTTATGGACCTTGCTTTGTGCACTGGTGCGCAGTCATGTTGGAACAGGAAGGGGCCATCCCCAAACTGTTCCCACAAAGTTGGGAGCATGGAATTGTCTAAAATCTCTTGGTATGCTGAAGCATTCAGAGTTCCTTTCACTGGAACTAAGGGGCCAAGCCCAGCTCCTGAAAAACAACCCCACGCCATAATCCCCCCTCCACCAAACTTCACAGTTGGCACAATGCAGTCAGACAAGTACCGTTCTCCTGGCAACCGCCAAACCCAGACTCGTCCATCAGATTGCCAGATGGAGAAGCGTGGTTTGTCACTCCAGAGAACACGTCTCCACTGCTCTAGAGTCCAGTGGCGGCGTGCTTTACACCACTGCATCTGACGCTTTGCATTGCACTTGGTGATGTATGGCTTGGATGCAGCTGCTCGGCCATGGAAACCCATTCCATGAAGCTCTCTACGCACTGTTCTTGAGCTAATCTGAAGGCCACATGAACTTTGGAGGTCTGTAGCGATTGACTCTGCAGAAAGTTGGTGACCTCTGCGCACTATGCGCCTCAGCATCCGCTGACCCCGCTCATTTTACGTGGCCTACCACTTCGTGGCTGAGTTGCTGTCATTCCCAATCGCTTCCACTTTGTTATAATACCACTGACAGTTGACTGTGGAATATTTAGTAGCGAGGAAATTTCACGACTGGACTTGTTGCACAGGTGGCATCCTATCACAGTACCACACTGGAATTCACTGAGCTCCTGAGAGCGGCCCATTCTTTCACAAATGTTTGTAGAAGCAGTCTGCATGCCTAGGTGCTTCATTTTATACACCTGTGGCCATGGAAGTGATTGGAACACCTGAATTCAATTATTTGAATGGGTGAGCGAATACTTTTGGCAATATAGTGTATATATATATATACACACTGGTGGCCAAAAGTTTGGAATAATGTACAGATTTAGCTGTTTCGGAAGGAAACTGGTACTTTAATTCACCAAAGTGGCATTACTGATGTAATGGGGGCAGTGGTGGCTCAGCAGTTAAGGCTTCGGGTTACTGATCAGAAGATTGGGGGTTCAAGCCCCAACACTGCCAAGATGCCAATGTTGGGCCCTTGACCCTATCTGCTCCAGGGGTGCCATATCATGGCTGACCCTGTGCTCTGATATGTGGGAAAAAAAGAATTTCACTGTATATGTGCAAATGTATAATGTGTGATAAATAAATAAAATTAAATTAATTAAGAACAGCGCCAACACTACTTGATCAAATCTAGACAGGCCCCATTTCCAGCAGCCATCACTCCAACACCTTATCCTTGAATAATCATGGTAAATTGCTAATTTGGTACTAGAAAATCACTTGCCATTATATCAAACACTGCTAAAAGCAATTTGGTTTGTTAAATTAACCTTAACATTGTCTTTGTGTTTGTTTTTGAGTTGCAACAGTATGCAATAGACTGGCATGTCTTAAGGTCAATGTTAGGTCAAAAATGGCAAGAAAGAAACAGCTTTCTCTAGAAACTCATCAATCAATCATTGTTTTGAGGAATGAAGGCTATACAATGCTTGAAACTGCCAAAAAACTGAAGATATCATACAAAGGTGTACACTTCAGTCTTCGAAGACAAAGGACAACTGGCTCTAATAAGGACAGAAAGAGATGTGGAAGGCCAGATGTACAACTAAACAAGAGGATAAGCACATCAGAGTCTCTAGTTTGAGAAATAGATGCCTCACATGTCCTCAGCTGACAGCTTCATTGAATTCTTCCTGCTCAACACCAGTTTCATGTACAACAGTAAAGAGAAGACTCAGGGGTGCAGGCCTTATGGGAAGAATTGCAAAGAAAAAGTCACTTTTGAAACAGAAAAACAAAAAGTAAAGGTTAGAGTGGGCAAAGAAACACAGACATTGGACAACAGATAATTGGAAAAGAGTGTTATGGATCTTAACCCCATTGAGCTTTTGTGGGATCAGCTAGACAGTAAGATGCATGAGAAGTGCCCGACAAGAAAGCCACATCTATGGCAAGTGCTACAGGAAGCGTGGGGTGAAATGTCCCCTGAGTATTTGGACAAACACAGCAAGAATGCCAAGGATCTGCAGAGCTGTCATTGCTGCACGTGTAGGAATGTTTGATGAGAATCTTTGAAGTAGTTTGAGAATTTCTGAACCTTATTTTTTTTTTTTAAATTGTAATAGTAATTTTTTACGTTATTAATGTCCTGACTATATATTGTGATCAGTTGAATGCCATTTTGGTGAATAAAAGTACCAATTTCTTTCCATAAGAGAAAAATCTGTACATTATTCCAAACTTTTGGCTGCCAGTGTATATATATGTTGTCTTATTGTGTATTTCTATATATACTTATATTTTCTATTCACTTTTTATTTTTATTTTATTCTATTTTTTTATTATTATCTTGTCTTGTTGTTGTATTGTTTGTGCACTAGAAGCTTCTGTCATCAAGACAAATTCCTTGTATGTGTGTCAGCATCCTACCTCCTGTAGTTTGTCTCCATGCCTCTAGAGGTCCCCTGTGTTCTCCTCTACCTTAGTTCTTCCTCGTGTGGCCTTGTTAGCGTTATCCAGCTCACCTGTGCCTTCTTTCCCCCAGTGTATTTAAGTTGTGTTTTTTTTCCCCTTGGTTCCTCACTCGGTTTTTGAGTCTCTGCCCTGTGTTACCTGCCTTGTCTCGCTAAAGCCTCTCTAGCTACCCCAAGTAAGATATCCTGAGTTCCTTTCACTGATTGTAATTGTTCACTGGCTTTGTTTTCTCCCCTCGTGGAGTTTTATTTTCTCCTTTGGTTTTGCCCATTGTTTTTTTTTGTTTATGTGGTTTATACCTCGGTCCGAGAAGAACTTTTGTCGATTCATTTTTGAAAGGACTTTTTTTAATAAATCTACATCTCCTGGAATACTTAAGTGTTTCATTTGGGTCCAACATTACCACTCCCGTGGCTCAGTGGTAAATCTCTCAACCACCACACCAGCAACCTGGGTTCTAGCCCAGCTCGTGACAGAAAAACCAAGTCACAACATGGACCCAGAAACACTCATCTCTAAGGATCTGTTGGCAGTGATTGCCCATCTTTCCAGCACCATGAAGCCATTCTCAGCCATCAGGAGGACCTAATGACCAAACACTCTCAACTGTGATGGGTTACCTCTGCCAGCTCTTTGAACAGAGTTCACCCCTGAGTGGCAACAGGCGTACTTCAGTTGCAGAGCTTTGATTACCACTTCCAAAGCCCTTTGCTGGGGATCCTAGTTCCTGCCAGGTTCCTCACCCAATGCTCTTTGAGCTCCAGCCCTCAAGTTTTCCTACAGACCGCTCCAAGATTGCTTACATAATTACCCTTCTCTCAGACAAGGCACTCTCCTAGGCCTCTGCGGTGTGGCAATCCCAGGATGCCTGTTGTGCGGCCTTTGAAGAAGAGTTCAAGCGAGTGTTTGACCATCCAGTCAGTGGTCGGGAAGCTTCCAAGCGTCTGCTTACTCTCAATCAAGGCTCCAGCAGCATCGCAGATTTCGCCATCGAGTTTCGGACCATTGCGGCAGGAAGTGGATGGAACAATGAGGCATTGATGGTCTGCTTTCAAGGAGGGCTGTCCGAGCCCCTTCAAGATGAGTTAGCCACCCGAGAACCAGCTGCTGATCTCGAGTCCCTCATTGCGATGGCCATCCGCCTGGACAATCGCCTGAGAGAGCAGAGGGTGGCTCGCCGCAAGGTGTCTCAGTCCCAAGTTCCTGTGAGCAGATCTGTTTCCCCAGTCCATATTCCTGCGCTCAGGGCTTCCCCGGCTCCTGAACAGCCCCATGATTCCCCGGAGGACATGCAGTTGGGTCGTTCCAGGCTCTCTCCCAACGAGAGGGAACGTCGTATGAGGGAGCGACGTTGCCTCTACTGCGGTGCTTCCGGCCACTTTCGCTCCACTTGTTCCGAGCTCTCGGGAAACGGTTATCCCCAACCAGCTACAGGAGGGCTGTGATGGGGAAAATTAGAGCTCCTCCTACTAATGCCATTCTAGCTGTTCCAGCCACTCTGTCCTGGGAGGGCCACCAGCATCGGGTCCAGGCCATGATCGATTCCGGCGCCGCAGGTGACTTCCTGGATCTATCCTTGGCTAAGGAACTTGGGATCCCTACCCAACTTCTTCCTCATCCCCAGGCAGTTACGGCATTGGATGGCAGACCTCTGAAACCTGGCAGAGTAACAGAGGCCACTCAGTCCCTGCGACTTACCATCCATCAACACCAGCAAGAGGAGACTTTCTATCTTATTGACTCCCCCGAGTATCCTGTTATCCTGGGCCACCCCTGGCTGCGCAGACATAATCCCTGGATCGACTGGTCTGCTGGCACCATTTGGACCTGGGGTTCCACTTGCCATCTCACCTGCCTGAGTCCCTCAGCCGCTAGTTCTGAGTTTCAAGAGTCTGTCGACCTGTCTCGAGTCCCCAGTTCCTATCATCAGTTCAAGGCAGTGTTCAGCAAGTCCCAGGCTACCTCCTTACCACCTCACCGCCCCTACGACTGTGCCATTGAGCTACTCCCCGGCTCCTGCCCTCCCAGGGGTCGGATCTTCTCCCTGTCGTCCCCCGAGTGCACAGCAATGGATACCTACATTAAGGAATCATTGGAAGCTGGCATCATCCGTGCCTCTACTTCCCCGGCTGGGGCGGGCTTCTTCTTTGTGGGGAAGAAAGACGGGGGTCTTAGGCCGTGTATCGATTACCGTGGCCTCAACAAGATCACGGTTCGGAATCGATATCCCCTTCCTCTCATGGCCACTGCTTTCGAGCTACAACAAGGGGCTTCCATTTTTACTAAACTGGATCTACGCAACGCTTACCATCTCGTGCGGATCCAACAGGGGGACGAATGGAAGACGGCCTTCAACACCCCCACGGGCCATTGTGAGTATCTGGTGATGCCGTTCGGGCTCACCAATGCCCTCGCTGTGTTCCAAGCACTGATAAATGACGTTCTCTGGGACATGCTTAACCAATTCGTCTTTGTATATCTTGATGATATCCTCATTTTCTCTGGGTCATTGGAGGAGCACAAGGGGCACGTCAGCAGAGTCCTCCAGAGACTCCTTGACAACCATCTCTATGTGAAGCCTGAGAAATGTGAGTTTCACGTAACCAAGGCTCAGTTTCTCGGGTTCATCATCACTCCTGGCAACGTAGAGATGGACCCTAAGAAGGTTGAAGCTGTCCTCAACTGGCCTATTCCCGCCACAGTTAAGGAGGTTCAATGTTTCATCGGCTTTGCAAACTTCTATAGGAGGTTCATTATGAGCTTCAGCTCCATGGTGGCCCCCTTAACTGCGCTGACCAAGGGAGGAGGAATCAAGGTTCACTGGGGTCCGGAGGCAGCGGGGGCCTTCGAGGAGCTCAAACGCCGCTTCACTTCCGCTCCCATTCTCTCGATCCCCGACCCAGAAAGACCTTTCGTGGTGGAAGTGGACGCCTCAGAGGTGGGCGTAGGGGCCATCCTGTCACAAAGGGGTGAGGATGGGAAATTACACCCTTGTGCCTTCATGTCTCGTTGCCTGTTGGATGCCAAGCGCAACTACCACGTGGGGGATCGAGAGTTGCTTGCAGTTAAACTCGCCTTGGAGGAGTGGCGCCATTGGCTTGAGGGGGCTCAGCACCCTTTTCAGGTGCTCACGGACCACAAGAACCTGGAATATCTCCAGCAGGCTAAGCGGCTTAACCCTCGGCAGGCTTGATGATCATTGTTTTTTAATCGATTTCAGTTTCTCCTGTCTTACAGACCCGGCACCAAGAATGTCAAGCCGGATGCCCTGTCCCGAGCCTACTCTCCCGAGACACAGGAGAAGCCTTTGGCATTGATTATTCCGAGGTCTAGGATTGTTGCACCCCTTCAGTGGGAACTGGAAAGGGTGCTGCGAGAAGCTCAAGCCCAAGAGCCAGACCCAGGAGGTGGTCCGGCAGGATGCCTGTACGTCCCTCAATCTGCCCGGGCCCGGGTCTTGCAGTGGAGTCACGAGTCTCCCTTGACATGCCATCCAGGAAATGCTCGCATTTTTTACTTACTCCAACGGCGGTTTTGGTGGCCGTCCATCAAGGAAGACGTAAAGGTCTATGTGGAGGCCTGCCCCGTGTGCAGCCAGGGAAAGTCTACACATCAGCGACCTCAGGGACTGCTCCATCCCTTACCCGTTCCCCGTAGGCCATGGTCGCACCTTTCTTTGGACTTTGTCACGGGACTCCCACCATCCCAGGGCAACACTGTCATCCTGGTGGTTGTGGACCGGTTCTCTAAGGCCGCACGGTTCATTCCCCTGCCTAAATTGCCTTCGGCCAAAGAGACAGCAGAGCTCCTCATGAACCATGTCTTCTGGGTGTTTGGAATCCCCCTGGATATTGTCTCCGACCGAGGGCCCCAGTTCTCGTCCCGGTTCTGGGGTGCCTTCTGCAAGCTGGTTGGGGCCACAGCCAGCCTATCGTCTGGGTTCCATCCAGAGTCTAATGGCCAGACAGAACGGATTAACCAGGATCTGGAGACCACTCTGCGGTGTATGGTGGCCAGTAACCCCACCTCTTGGGCTACCTACATCATATGGGCAGAATATGCCCACAACACCCTCCTGTCCTTGGCCACTGGACTATCCCCCTTTGAATGCCAGTTCGGGTATACCCCCCCATTGTTCCCTGAGGAAGAGTCACAGGTTGGCGTTCCCTCGGCCCGGCGTTTTGTCCAATGCTGTCGGCAGACCTGGAGGAAGGTTAGGCGTGCCCTTCTTCAGACCTCCCAGAGATACCAACGTCAGGCTAACCGCCGCCGCCGGATGGCCCCTAATTTCCGAGCTGGTCAAAGAGTCTGGCTAGCCACCAAGAACCTTCCCCTCCGGGTCGAATCAAGGAAGCTTTCCCAGAAATACATTAGCCCTTTTCGCATAGCAAGGAAAGTTAACCCTGTTTCCTATCGTTTGTTTCTTCCCTGTTCACTTAGAATTAACCCTACATTTCATGTCTCGTTGCTAAAACCTGTTTTGTCTTCTCCATTTGCCCCCCCACGCAGACCCCCTCCACCTCCCAGGATCATTGATGGACAGCCAGCCTACACAGTCCGCCGGATACTGGACTCCCAGAGGGTCCAGAACTCACTGCAGTATCTGGTGGACTGGGAGGGTTACGGGCCGGAGGAGCGCACCTGGGTTCCAGCCAAAGACATCCTGGACCCAAGTTTGATCCGGGAGTTTCGCACCCAGAGGCCGGGAGGTTCTGGAAGGAGCCGTTCCTAGAGGAGGGGGTCCTGTCAGCATCCTACCTCCTGTAGTTTGTCTCCATGCCTCTAGAGGTCCCCTGTGTTCTCCTCTACCTTAGTTCTTCCTCGTGTGGCCTTGTTAGCGTTATCCAGCTCACCTGTGCCTTGTTTCCCCCAGTGTATTTAAGTTGTGTTTTTTTTCCCTTGGTTCCTCACTCGGTTTTTGAGTCTCTGCCCTGTGTTACCTGCCTTGTCTTGCTAAAGCCTCTCTAGCTACCCCAAGTAAGATATCCTGAGTTCCTTTCACTGATTGTAATTGTTCACTGGCTTTGTTTTCTCCCCTCGTGGAGTTTTATTTTCTCCTTTGGTTTTGCCCATTGTTTTTTTTTTTTTTTTTTGTTATGTGGTTTATACCTCGGCCCGAGAAGAACTTTTGTCGATTCATTTTTGCAAGGACTTTTTTTTAAATAAATCTACATCTCCTGGAATACTGCCTTAAGTGTTTCATTTGGGTCCAACATTAGTGGTAGATCTCTCAACCACCACACCAGCGACCCGGGTTCTAGCCCAGCTCGTGACAATGTGTAAGTATACTTGGCAATAAAGCTCGTTCTGATTCTGATTAACACAGTGTTGTTTGATATATATGTGGGGATATGTTGTATACTTGCTACTATATGACTGAAACAAACTTTTTATATACCTTAGAAAGACAAAATGACTTTATTATTACAAATGTAATACAATAATACATATACAGAACAACCACTTTTAGTGTTTGAATCAATCATATCTCTCACTAAACACTGTGTGAAATGTTTAATTCTGCCTTATTTTATTCAGTTGGCATGTAGGAGTTGATAACAGTTTGCTTAATAATCTCATTCCATATTTGGATAATTGCTGCAATATCATAGAGGATACATTTCTTTCTCTATGATATTGCATTATATTAGTTTTGAACAGTATGTTAACTTAATAGCCAAAATACATATGTGAATGAGAATAAACCTGCAATAGGAATGTGTTTCAGTCACAATGCACATTATGTAGACGATTGAGGCTACGTTTACATGACAACGATGTACTAAAAACTGAAACGTTTTTCCTTTGCGTTTTTGAAAAGTTTTGCGTACAGACGACAACATTGTCAAAACGATCCCCGTTCACACAGATCCGTGA
Organism: Myxocyprinus asiaticus; assembly: GCF_019703515.2. Lineage (NCBI taxonomy): Eukaryota > Metazoa > Chordata > Actinopteri > Cypriniformes > Catostomidae > Myxocyprinus > Myxocyprinus asiaticus. The sequence goes on along the minus strand of NC_059354.1, from coordinate 9,201,612 downwards.
AAACGACTAAAAATACTGTATTATGCATGCCAGGCCAGTAGTTGGCGATGTCACTTTGTAAAGAAACACTACGTGCCTGCACACATAAGCATTCTTCCACAGAGCGGTGAATACAAACAATGAAGATGGCGAAAGCATCGAGCAATTTTGTCTGGACGGACGATGAGGTTGCTTTATTACTTAAATTACTTTGCTGGAGAAGCGTCAATAAACTCAAAATCTTGAGCAGCACAAACACAGTCCTGTAGTCCGCCATTGTAGTTTTGAATGTCTCACACATTGTTTTGAAGTACGCAAGCACATGCCTATAGACTTAACTCTCAAGATTACTCAATAAACTCTGTTCATTTTTACTATCACTTCATCTTTACCTTCTTCTGTATTCCCCCTGATGACTCTTGTGCTGGTAGGAGAGTAAGTTAACATAACAAGCTGTTGATGGTGACTGGTTTTGGATATCAGACAGAACTCTGATATATGCATATCTTCTGTCTTGTTTACACTGGATCTAACATGCATTTTCACTGCCTCATGTTTTCATATTCTAAGCATATCATTGAATACTATACATGGCATCACATCTCTGTCTATAGGATATATACATAGGCGGTGGGTGAATGAATTGCAGGGTAAAGGTGCATAAAATAAAATAAAGTAAATAAATAAGTAACATTTAAAATACAAATAATTTTTTCCCATCTGAATCCATACATTAATTTCAAGATTTTCAAATTGCAGGTTCTGCCTACTGTATAATGTTCACACTCCATACAAAACACTCCAAATGAATAAATTGTTGATTATTGTTATTTGCACAGACACCAGTATTCATATTGATAATTATACATCTCAAATTGATGCCTATCAATCCATCATTCTTTATATAACACGTAATACGCGTGTGCATGACGTCATCGTTTTCACACATTCGCATTTTTATATGTTTACATGGAGACCATAACGGCATAGTTTTCAAAAACTTGCACTTTGAAACCTGTTTTCAAAAGTTTGCATTTTCAGGCCCCAAAACGCCGTTGTCGTGTAAACGAACAGCCAAAACGCATAAAAAGCCCCTTGGAGATATTTAAAATGTTACAAATGGCTTTTCTATTTAATTTAATGTTGTATTCTTAAAATGTTATTTTTTTCCAAGAATCCTCTTTCAGCAATGCAGGTCTTTGGTATTTATAAGCTGCTAGTTTAGGACCTGTGAGGAGTCTGTTTCTCAAACTAGAGACTGTGATATACTTGTCTTTTTGTTGTGTATCTGGTTGTCCACTTAAAACCAAAATTTGACTTGTAAGTGTAAAGCAATTTCTAAGAACTCAATACCTCAGCAAATGGGGAAAAAACCCACTGTATTGTGATTTCCGCATGGTAGTGCAACAATTTCCAATTGTTGTAGTAATACGAAAATTTTCTTGAGTACCAAATTAGCACTTTAGAATGCTTTTGTAAGGAATAGGTGACACAGTATATGTTTGCCATCACAGGTAAAGAAAAAATTGAATAAATACCACTTAAAACAATTATTTCAAACAGCAATAATAATTTGCAATGAATGATTTTGGCAGTATTTTTGATCGATTTAATGCATCCTTGGTGAAAAGAAGCATCAATTTCTTTCAAGAACAAAAATGTCTTTGTGTTCTAAAAATTGAAAGATATATACTGTATATAATATAATTTTCATAAAGTAACTTGTAACATAATTACTTGAGTAGTTTTCGGCAAACGTCCTGGTTACTTGCGTAACCTCTGTTCCCTGATGGAGAAATAATTCACTTGAGTACAAGCAGAAGTACTGAGAAATATTATGACTCAGGTAAGAGTAAATAAGTAGTTCCCTATCTGTCACTCACTCGACGTTGTGTCGATGTAGTGACACTAGGGGTCACTCTTGGGAGCCCGAAACACCTCTGGTCTTTGAAAAAAGTCGACTGCCCAAAAGATAGAGACAGGCTAGCCCAGTCGTGGCCTCTTATCCTCTCTTTTTTTCATCTCCCCAAAATTTGTTAACCAACTGGGGCCACCAGGTCTACGTCGGGGGGGTGTCCCTCCCAAGGGGAAGACACCTCGGAGACCACACCCTGCCCAGAGAGAGGGGGGGTATTTTGAGTGGAAATACATCACATAGTCTTGCCGAGCATTGTCGGAAGTATGAAATGTGGAGAAGTCCCATTGTAGGTCCTACGGGGGAGGAGTTTCTACAAACATGGTGACTGGGGCAGAGGGGCCTCTGCCCAAGGAAGACACAGTTTACCAACAGGGAAATGAATTAGCGGAAGATATACCTCGCATGGGGTTACCTATGGAGAACCAACACATGCAGAGCACCTACCCCAGTACAGGGCTTAGTTAGCACATATACTGAGCCGGCAGCGAGTTTCTCCGCAAACTCGTCTGCCACAGGGCTCAGAGGAAATCATCCAAGGAAAACAATTTGTGAACACTACTGGGAGTCAACAGCGCACATCTTCAACTCAGGGGAGGTGAAAGGCGCTATGCGCAAGCGATACACCAGGCCAGCTGTCCTGGACTTACCTGCTTGTGCCTGCCACTACACAGGACGAAACCGGTTCCACCCGGAGATTGTAGAACCTCGCAAAGGTGTTGGGTGTTGCCCAGCCCGCTGCTCGCAAATGTCTGTTAGAGAGGCACCACTGGTCAAGGCCCAGGAGGCTGCCACACTCCTGGTAGAATGGGCTCGTAGCCCTGCCGGGGGCAGCACGTCCTGGACATGATATGCCATTGTTATGGCATCAATGACCCAGTGGACGATCTTCTGCTTGGAGATAGTGCTTCCTTTCCGCTGTCCACCAAAGCAGACAAAGGGCTGCTCAGAGACTCTAAAGCTCTGCGTGCGATCCAAATAGATGCGTAAAGCGCGCACCGGATACAGCTGGGTCTGCCTCCTCCTGAGGCAGTGCTTGCAGGTTCATCACCTGATCCCTATAAGGGGTCGTGGGAACCTTGGGCACATAGCCCGGTTAGGGTCTCAGGATCACGTGAGAGTGGCCCGGACCGAACTCCAGGCACGTTTCGCTGACAGATAAGGCTTGCAGGTCTCCTACCCTCTTGATGGAAGTGAGCGCAGTCAGGAGGGCAGTCTTTAAAGAGAGTGCCTTAAGCTCAGCTGACTGCAGGGGCTCAAAGGGGGTTCTCCATAGACCCTGAAGAACTACAGAGAGGTCCCATGAGGGAATGAGGTGCGGTCTGAAGGAATTCAACCTCCTGGCACCTCTCAGGAACCTGATGATCAGGTCGTGCTTCCCTAAGGACTTACCGTCCACTGTGTCGTGGTGTGCCACTATAGTGGCTACATACACCTTCAAGGTGAAGGGGGACAGCCGCCCTTCCAACCTCTCCTGCAGGAAGGAAAATACCGATCCGTCTGCGCATCTCTGGGGGTCTTTGCATCGGGAAGAACACCACTTAGCGAACAGATGCCACTTCAAGGCATACAGGTGCCTCGTAGAGGGGACCCTAGCCTGAGTTACTGTGTCTACCACCATGGGTGGTAGGCCACTCAAGTCTTCTGCATCCCATCCAGGGGCCAGACATGGAGATTCCAGAGGTCTGGTCGCGGGTGCCAGATGGTGCCCCGTCCCTGAAAAAGAAGGTCCTTCCTCAGGGGAATTCATCATTGGGGGGGGGGCTGTCGCGAGGAGCATGAGGTCCGAAAACCATGTCTGGGTGGGCCAGTAGGGTGCTACCAGGACGACCTGCTCCTCATCCTCCCTGACCTTGCACAGGGTCTGTGCAAGTAGGCTCACTGGGGGAAATAGTCCAGAGGGCCAGCTGTGTGCCAGCGCGTCTATACCGAGAGGTGCCTTGGTCAGGGTGTAACAGAGCAGGCAGTGGGAGGATTCTTGGGAAGCAAACAGATCTACCTGTGCCTGCCCGAATCGACTTCAAATCAGCTGGACCACCTGAGGGTAACCTGTCGTGACAGATCGTCCGCTGCAGTGTTGAGGTTGCCCGGGATGTGAGTGGCTTGCAGCGACTTGAGGTGCTGCTGACTCCAGAGAAGGAGACGCCAGGTGAGTTGTGACATACAGTGGGAGTGTAAACAGCCTTGACCGTTGATGTATGCCACCGTTGCTGTGTTGTCTGTCTGAAATAACACATGCTTGCCCTGGATCAATGGTCGAAACCTCCGCAGGGCGAGCATCATTGCCAACAACTCGAGGCAGTTGATGTGCCAACATGGCCATGGGCCCATCCAGGAGGCAGCGGCTGCATGCCTGTTGCATACAGTGCCCCAGCCCGTTTTGGAGGCATCTGTCGTAACCATGACGTGCCTGGAGACCTGCTCTAGGGGAACACCAGAGGTAATTCAAAGGGCTGAAGAGACGGTGACAGACCAGTGTGATGGCCATGCAATGTGTCCCGTGGCGCCATGCCCATATTGGGACTTGAGTTTGGAGCCAGTGCTTAAGCAGTCTCATATGCATGAACCCGAGTGGAGTGGCCACCGCTGAGGATGCCGTATGCCCCAGGAGCCTCTGAAACAGTTTCAGTGGAACCGCTGTCCTCTGTCTGAACACTTTCAAACAGGTCAGCACAGACTGTGCACGCTCGTTCATGAGGCGCGCCGTCATCGAGACTGAGTCCAACTCCAAGCCGAGAAAAGAGATGTTCTGAACCAGGAGGAGCTTGCTCTTTCCCCAGTTGACCCGAAGCCCTAGTCGGCTGAGGTGCGAGAGCACCAGGTCCCTGTGTGCACACAACACATCCCGAGAGTGAGCTAGGATTAGCCAATCACTGAGATAGTTGAGGATGCGAATGCCCACTTCCCTTAACGGGGCAAGGTCTGCCTCTGCGACCTTCGTGAAGACGCGAGGGGACAAGGACATGCCGAAAGGGAGGACCTTGTACTGATACGCCCGACCCTTGAATGCAAACCGCAGGAAGGGTCTGTGTCGAGGTAGAATCGAGAAGTGGAAGTATGTGTCCTTCAGGTCTACTGTCGTGAACCAATTTTGATGCTCGCTAGAATGCATTTTTGCATCAGCATCTTGAACGGGAGTCTGTGTATAGCCCGGTTCAGTACTCGCAGGTCCAAGATTGGCCGCAACCCACCGCCTTTCTTCGGTACAATGAAGTAGGGGCTGTAAAACTCTTCTTCATCTTGGCCGGAGGGACAGGCTCTATCTTCCGTAGGAGGGTAGCGATTTCCTCGCACAAGGTAGCGGCATTCTCGCCCATCACCAAGGTGAAGTGGATGCCGCTGAACCTGGGCAGACGCCTGGCGAACTGAATCGCGTAGCCGAGTCAGATGGTCCGGACCAGCCATCACGAAGGGTTGGAAAGCGCAAGTCACGCATCCAAGCTCCGGGTGAGGGGGACCAAGGGGACAATCTCGTCGGACGTACCGATTGGTGGGGCCTCGCGGCAGGGTGGAGCCTGAGGTGCCATGCCGTGTTGTGGCCGTGCTGAGTTCAGGGACATCGAAGCACTTACCTGGCTCCTAGTGACCACCCCCGGAACAGCCTGGGACGGGGGAGGAAGAGGCCTGTTCTTGTGACCCGTGGAGACCGTCACATCGGGGGTGGATTTGTGCCACAGCTGGGCGCGCAGTGGTGGGGAGACTGCCGCTGGAGCGCCAAACCTGCCAAAATGGAATGATGGACGGTGGTCGTGATGACGGCTGTGCGCACCGGGTATGTGACCCAGGGAACAAGGAAACCACTCTCTTGCTGAACTCTTGGGTACTGCAGCCATCTGGGCATGCGGTGAAATTAAATGAAAAGGTAACAAAAGATTCTCCTCCCGGCCCTCCACTGGGGGATACGTTTTGAAGCCTATCACGGGTTCTTGGCAGCTGGCCATGAGACGGGTGGTGTCTGCTTCCTGTGGTGGGCTCCATGCCGGGGCCGGGCCATGGGGGCAGGCTGCGGCGGAGCCGGTACAGTCACCACAGGGGGACGCCCTTGGCGACGAGCAGATGGGGTGCGGGATCTTGAGCCACGCTGGGGCAGGATGTGCTGGATAGCCTCCGTCTGCTGCTTCACCGCCGAGAACTGCTGGGCAAAGTCCTTGATGGTGTCACAGAACAGGCCAACCTGGGAAATGAGGGTGCCAAAGAACCGTGCCTTATCGGCCTCTCCCATCTCGACCAGGTTGAGCCAAAGGTGGCACTCCTGGATCACCAAGGTGGACATCGCCCACCTGAGAGACCGCGCCGTGACCTTCGTCACCCGGAGGGCGAGGTTGGTCACCGAGCGCAGCTCCTGCATCAATTCTGGTGCGGAACTACCCTCGTGCAGTTCCTTTAGCGCCTTAGCTTGGTGGAATTTCAGGAGAGCCATGGCGTGCAGGGCAGAGGCGGCTTGCCCAGCGGCACTGTAGGCATTGGTCATCAGGGATGACGTAAACCTACAGGCCTTGGACAGGAGCTTTGGGCGCCCACGCCAGGTGGCGGTGCTTTGCGGGCATAGGTGCACCACAAGCACATTATCCACCAAGGGGATCACCGAATAGACCTTGGCCGCCCCACCATTGAGGGTAGTGAGGGCGGGGGAGCTGAAAGATCGGGACCAGGCAGTAAAAGGTGCCTCCCACAACCTTGTCAGCTCTTCGTGCACTTCTGGGAAGAAAGGAACTGGTGCGGGGCATGGCTGTGAGCGGCGCCGCAAGCCCAGGAACCAATCATTGAGCCGCGAGGGTTCAGGGGAGAGCAGTGGGTTCCACTCTAGCCCGACACTCTTGGCTGCCCGGGAAAGCATGTCCGTCATCTCCGTGCCAGCCTGTGACTGGGCGACCGCACCCGAGGGGGGGAGCCCAGCTGAGGCTTCCACGTCCAACTGGACGAGCCCCCTCTCCGATGCTGTGCTCAAGAGCTCATCGCCTTCGAGGGCTCTGAATAAGAGGTTGAACTCACCGTGAGATGAGCCGGCGGACTCATCTGGAAACCCGATCGGGGCAGACGAGCGTGCTGGGGAATGGGAGGTCCGTGGGGGGTTATCCAGCAGAGATGGTCCCATTGGGGTCCCCAAATCACTCCCAGTGCTAGCCGCGCTGGCCTCATACCCGTGGGTAGAAGGACCAGGGTGGGGAGTTGCTGGAGTGGCTTGCTTTCTTACAAAGGTAAGCCACGACCGCATCGTTGCCGTGGACATGTTCTCACAATGAGTACATGACCCATCCATGAACGCTGTCTCCATGTGGGCAGCGCCCAGACACAAAAGACAGCGATCATGACCGTCAGAAGGCGAGAGATAACGAACGCAACCAGGAATAACACACAAACGGAAAGGCATCTTTAAAAAGACACGTCTTTAAAAATAATTTCCGTGTATGCCGCTCTTTTAGAGAAATATACTCTTTTTTAGAATATACTCTTTTATTTCTGCCAAAGCGCCCAGGGGCATTCTCTGCAGTGCACCAGTGCAGAGGGGGGAGAAGCCGCTGAAATGCGCCATCAGATCCAGCAGAGGTGAATGAACAGCCGTGGGAATTCAGCTCAGTGATCATCGACCGTTTGGCTCCGAAGAGAAAATCGGACTGAGTGGTTGCATACCAGCTCCTTTTATATCCGTATGTTCGGGGGAGTGGTATGCAAATACCACTCGGCAATTTTCATTGGCCTTTTTTCAAAGACCAGAGGTGTTTCGGGCTCCCAAGAGTGACCCCTAGTGTCACTACATCGACACAACGTCGAGATAGGGAACTACTTATTTACTCTTACCTGAGTCATAATATTTCTCAGTACTTCTACTTGTACTCAAGTGAATTATTTCTTCAGTAGCAGTACTTTTACTTAAGTAAAAAAAAAAATCAGTACTCTTTCCACCACCGCATACTATTCTTACTGTTTCTGCAATATAAAGATACGGCCGAAATAGAAAGAGTATGCTATTCCAAACACTGAAATGGACAATGCAGCATGCATCGCTCTCCCATATTTGAGTGAGACACTGAAAGCAGAGTTTAACACACTTGTGCTTCACTGTGTTACTGATGATTTGTGTGTCTATATTTTGACACATCGGCAGACTGAGTACCCACACAAAGGACTGAATGAGCCAATGATGGCTCTGTAACATCCAGTCTGTAAAATCAGACAAAAGTGTGAAACAATGCCCAATTTGCAGCTGCACAAATATCCTTGACTGAAATGCCCTAAAACAGCGCCCACGAGGTAGCCATGCCTCTGGTAGAATGAGCTCTCAAGCCCCCCGGAGGTCTTAATAACTTAATATAATAGCTTCCACTACCCAATGCGACAGGCACTGTTGTAATATGGGTCTGCCTATATGAAATTCAGCTCAAGAAACAAAAAGCTGATTACTCTTCCTCAGCGCCTTAGTTCTCTCCACTTACAAACATGGAGCACGAACTGGACACAGAAAATTTAACCGTTCATCCTCCGACGAGGAAAACGGCAGCAGGTGAAAAACCAGCAAGTCCACCAGCTTACAACTGAGCGTGGAGTCGCTCACCTTAGGCACAAAGGCTGGATTCATTTTAAGAGACACTCTTGACAAATCCAGCACAAAGTGCATACAAGAGTGATGTACCAACAAAGCATGGAGTTCACTAAACTAACTCGCTTCACGGTCATCAGAGCCAGTAACAAAGCTGCCTTTAGCGAAAGGAGCTTCAATTCCATACTTTAAACTGGCTCAAAGGGACTGACAGATCCCACGATGGAACTAGTGGTTTTGACATCCTGTTCAAACGCTGAGCGCCCCTCAAAAACCTGCAAATAAGTGGGTGTTGACTTATTGTACACGAGTCAATTCCCACATGACAGGCCAGTATGGCAGCGAGATAAACCTTGACAGTAGAAAAGGCCCTGCCTTTATCCAAAAGTTCCTGAAGAAAACACAAAATGTCTGCCACCGAACCTAAAAATGGAACAATGTGTCTGAACGCACACCACTGCTCAAACACACTCCATTTACGATCATACGTGGAGCGCGCTGAGGCAGCCCTTGCACTCTGAATCTTTTCAATCACCCTCGAGGGTAAACCCAAGACAATCAAATTTAGCCTCTCATGGGCCAAGCCCAAAGAGTTACTCGGTCCGGGTTGGGGTGAAATATTTCCCCCAGTGCTTGCGAAAGCAAGTTCCTGCGCAGCAGGAGGGGCCAAGGCTGGCCATACAAGAGTTATTATTTCTGAAAGCCACAGTTTCCCCGGCCAGTATGGGGTGATCAGTATGACAGAGTGACTGTATTCCTTTACTCTTCTTCTACGGCAGCTCACCTGTATCTCTCCCACAGCTGACTCACCACCTGAGGGTGAAGCTTCCACTCACCATACAGAGGATTCCCCCTGGACAGGAGATCTGCCCCCATATTCATCACTCCCAGAACGTGCGTCGCCCACAATGAGAGAAAGTGCACACCACTCCACACAATCAGCTTTTGTGCCAAGCTGTGAAGTTGCTTTGAATGCGTGTCCCCTTGTCTGTTTATGTATGCCACTGTTGTCGGTTTGTCTGATCTGACTAGGACATTGTGGCCTTGAAGGAGCTGTACAAATCAATGTTTCAATGCTAGAAACACTGTCAGTAACTCCTTTGCACACAGTGTCCCAACCTGTGAGTGATGTGTCTGTCATCACCACTTTCCTCTCGAGCAGTGACTTTTCGGGGAAGGCAAGTTTCAAACGCCTCCCAATCTTTCTTCCTTGAATCACACTGCTGCCGCATCATAGAAACTGTAGCTTCGAAAAGGGCTTTCGGTTCCACCGGGGCATCCAGGAAGTCCGTGATTCGTCACTGATGCCTCGACTGGAGGGGGGCTAGACTTCTCTAGATCATCCATCCCATGCACATCCAGCCTAGAGAAACTTTAACAGGCACTCTGGGAGAGAAAACGGCTTGTCCCAAAAATGTTGCATCTCTGCACTGGGACGGCAGGAATCAATTGTTTTACTGAGGCAGCATGAGACAGCAGCCGTTTACCATCATACAGGTCTCTCTCTGCACCCTGGCCCACCTGCTTTGACGGCCAGGGTGCAGAGAGTTTGGCTGTTGCCCGACTACACATTTCAACCATGTCCAGCTCTCCCTAGACAGGAGAGGGGGATGCATCCATTGTGCTACCCGGCCGAGAATGAGCGGGGAGAATAGCATCATCCTCATCCTCCTCGCCATGGTCCTCCAAAAGGCGATCATCATTGTAATCCTCTTCCTCATCTTCCCTGTCCCCTGCCAAAGGGGCAGATTTCAAAGAAGGGAGGCAGATCGGTGGAAACTTCATCCATTAAATCGCCCCAGTTGCACTGTTCCTGCGGCTGGGACGGGGGAGTTTTCTCTGCTGGTTTCTGAGAAAAACAGGGATCCTAATTTTTCGACACAGAGAACCGCACCCTCCTTTCCAAAACTCAGCGTACGAACCGGGAACAGTGCGGGCAACACTCAGGATTAGTGAGTGTAGCCTGCACATGTCTGACCCCGAGACGGGCGATACAGAGTGAGTGGGAATCCTTGGGCAAGATCATAGATCCACACGCACACAGATGGAAGGGATCCTTTCCCTTTGCTCTGCCGCTCAGTGAGCTCGCAGTCACCATTACAGAAACCTGAGCTCAAGAACACAGAGCCAGTTCACCACAATGTACCACTTGATTCTGTGTTAATCCCCAGATCTCTTCTTAATGTGATAAGACCAGCTGATCCACGCACACCACCACGACATGCAGGAGAGGGTAGAAGCTATAACCACTTTTAACTCTACCGAAAACTACTTAAACCTGCCTTGACATGCTGGGTTATGCCCGGAGAAACAATACTGAGACAGCAGAAAAGTTTTATATTGTGAATATATTTGCAGAAGAAAAAAGCCGCACTCTGCAACATACCTGAACGGCTCATCTAACGAACTGTTTAGAGACCACTCCTTGCGAGTCCTGCTGAGGATAGTTTCCTATAATCTTCACGGGGAAGAGAACGAGAATGAAGGAGAGACCTGTGGCGGTGTCTTATATAGGGAGGTGGGGCTCCCTTATCACTGCTGTGATTGGTCTGTCAGCTGACAGATGTGGTGTCATTGCTTCTAGTGTCGGAGGCGAATTCCCATAGTGATATACCGAATGAATGTTAGAAAGAGAACTACAGAAGAGAACTACGTAGGTGAAAGTGACAAAATAGAGTTTTTTTAAAACCACGTTTTAAAATCCATAGAATTAAAAGCACACATTTTCTGATCTTTGAGCAGCATATCTGAGGCTTTGACTAAAGTTAGTAGGGCATTTTATTTTTAGTTTATAAAGTGTTTATATTTAGATATTTCATCAAAGGTGGCCATACATATCCACAGCGATCTGGGCTAAGCCCCGAATACTGCTTAAAGGTGCAGTATGTAAGATTCAGAAAACCTTATTATTAATGATACCTGTGGCCGTTAAGTGAACTGCAGCCAGCTACCTGTTGCTCATGCTCGTGCACACACTCCATAGGGACGCGAGCATCGACCAAAATAATGACATAACGTACAAAGAGACAACGTGATTCACCGACATCATGCTGACAGATGAGGTAGCATAATTAAAAATACAGTTATAATTGTTTTACTACAAACTTTGAGACTGTATATTATATTTGATTCTCCAGTGCTGGAACAGGGCTAAAACAAGTGTGGGTATAAGTCTATGCGAGACTGTAGTTTGAAGTAATCACTTTTCTTTGCCTTGATACATTGACTGCATTTATACGATAACCTATGTTGCCGTTAGCTAGCTAGCCAGCTTTATCAATAGCTGTTAGCTAAATTTGGTGGATGATGACAGTAGCTGTTTATAAAATAGACTGTACATTATAAATATGTTGACACAATTCAGTATTGATGTGATTCCATCACAACTGACATTTTGATATATCGATGCACTATTGTTTTGTAATAATAGATTGTATATATTTTCTGTATAACCAAGTTACGTTACACTAATGTATGGGTATTTTTGCATTATCTTGAAAATTGTTTAGCATTCATTTCATGTGTTATTGCAGTTTACCTTGCTGAATAATTACAGATTAACATTGATTATGACAGTTACTGTGCAAGCAAGATCAAGTTAGCTAAAATTACACAGATCAATCCTTATGGCACTATATTTCACATGCTTTGCAATTATGTAAGCTTACCTGTCCAATAAGAAGAATGGCAATTAAGGTTTGGTTTTGATCCGCAAAATCGGTTTTGATTCCCAAAACCGAACGAAGGTCCTTCCAGGAATCAAATGCCCTGCCGATGTTCACTCTAGTTTTCGCTCGACCACGATCACGTTCCCACTTATCCAGACAGGATTCAGTAGATAAATTATTATTATTATTATTATTTTTTTTTTTTTTGCTTACTCTGAGTTTGTGTAGGAGTCGGTGTTGTGCTGGGAGCCGGACGTTTGCTGGATTCCATCTCTAAGATAATGATACCTAGTTTTGCAGTTTGTTGTAGCTGTTGAATAGTGGAAGAGAAGCACTGAGGCAAGGCTCTCGGGAGTGCGCATAAACGTCACATCCTTTGGATTGCAAAAGTAACCCGCTCCCTTCGCATGAAAATCAGTCTACAGGCTTTAATAGGCAACCTAGGAAGTCCGGGAAGGGCTCATTTTTTAAGTTGCGTTACAAGCCGTTCACACATTGGCAAAAAAAAAAAAAAGGGCAAATATTACATGAAAATTGATACATATTGCACCTTTAAGATAAGATATAAGATACCAATGACCCTAAAAACTCCCCTGCGATAAACCAACTGTATAACATTAGTAACCCATTATATCCATTCACACCTGAATTTATACTCTGAACTTTATTATTGCCACACTAACATAAAGAGTAGAAGCTTAACCTAAAACTAGAATGAGATTTTAATATCAGCTTTACCATCAAAACCTCTTAACATCTCAGTTAGTTATTGGTCCTGAAAACCCATGCACTAAGCAAAAAGGCATAAGTGTAAAAGAGTGAGTCAGAAAACTGTGATCAAATCAAAATCGGTAATGAGGCTGAATTTCTCAGCCAAGGTAAAAGTAAAAGTTCTACTATGTGGAACGGGAGCCAGCTGGTACGTGATAGCTGTGCGGTTTGTGTAAAACCTCACTCCCCTGGCCTTAAGAGCCGCACCAGCGACTGATGCTAGAGGCTGTAGCCTTTAGCCTCCTCGTTAGTGCGCCCGCCTCCCATGCCGGCTGACGCCAGTTCAAATCATGCTTGGAGTGTGTCAAGCAGGACAATGGTGCCATGACCCGGATGGGAGTGAGGTTTAGGGGGGTGAGTCAGCTGGTACGTGATAGCTGTGCGGTTTGTGTAAAACATCACTTCCCTTACTTCAAGAGGCGCACTAGCGACTGATGCTAGAGTCTATAGCCTTTAGCCTCCTCGTTAGTGCGCCTGCCTCCCATTGAGGCTGACGCCGGTTCGAATCCCGCTCACAGAAGTTCGAGCAGGACCGGTTATATATGCATAAAACTTCTAACAAAGCTTAAAGCATTACTAAACATAAAAAGAAAAAAATAATTTTCCTGTTGCTTATTTTATGTGATTCTCCCAGTCTATTGAAAATAGCTAGCATGGTGTGGTAATTTAAACTAAAAATGCTGAGGATTTCTGAATTTACTATATGTATTACAGTATAGCTTTTTTTAAAATAGTTTTAATAGTTAGTTTGTCACAAATTTCCACCCAAAGCTGTTTTGAAAAGCAAATAGGAACACATATATATTTATATCGGAGAGAAGACTTTGATGACAATTCACTGACAAAAGGGTGTTAATAAATGTGATTATTGAGACTGATTAGTGGATTGTACATATTCAGGTGCAATTTTAGTTTTTTTTGTTTTTTGAGGGGTGAAAACTGAAATGCTGTAGCATTTACAATATATTTCCATTTCCATTTATATACTTAACAGATACTTTCTTACCAAGTTGGTGGATCAGATAACCTTCAAAGAGTATGAGTGAAGAGTGGTGTCCTCTGATATGGATACCAAGTGTAGCTAGAAAGTGTTTGTTAGAACTTTAATGTTGGTAAGTTGATACCCCTATATCTGGGAAAAGAACACAATTTTTGTCATGTGACCATCACTTAAGGAAATGCTTTATTTTGTGAAGGCAAATGTACCCTGATATATCAAATCATGCTTGTGACTTGCCAACATGTAAAATCATTTAAATAATTTAGCTAAAGAGTTCTCTTTTTACTCACTGACATAATTTTTATTTCCCTAATGGTGGCAATGGGGTAACTTAAGCTAGATGCTCTGAGGCAAGTTGAGCCAATGTAATTTTTATCTACTGTCATACAAAGTATTATTTCTCATAAGGAGCAAAACAGACGCTTCCAGAGTGTGAAAGCCAGAGGAAAAGTGTTGTGATCCAGACAACTCAAACCTGATAGTTGGTGACACACATTAGGACACATTAGGAAAATACATCTCTCCTTGTCGGCTACGCTAGATAAAAATCAAATATTTACCATGCAAACATTTTTGCATGTTTTCCTCACTTAGTTTTATAGTAGATGAATACTGTAGGTCTGAATTTGGTTTTCATGACAATTGTGAGTGAATGTAAATGTTTGGACCACACCCATATACTGTATGCTTGTCGTCCATCGTATTTTAAAAACATACATTGCCATTAAAGGGATAGTTCACCCAAAAAAGAAAATTCTCTCATAATTTACTCACCCACATGCCATCCCAGATGTGTATGACTTTCTTTCTTCTGCTGAACACAAATATTTTTAGAAGAATATCTCAGGTCTGTAGGTTCATACAATGCAAGTGAATGGTGGCCAGAACTTTGAAGCTCATCTTTATGAACATCTTTACAGCAGTCTCCTTGGCGATCATGATTTCATGCTCAGTCACACTTCCTATTGTGTCCTCTTGGGCTCTGCAGATGGGTCAAGTGCTAGGAAGTGAAATTTAACTTAAAATCATAATCATGCCTAGAGACTGCAATTACAAGATGTACAGTTATATTTTGGTTTGTTCTCACCCAAAACCAACTGGATCACTTCAGAATACATTGATTAAACCACTGGAGACTGAACATAAATATACATAAATTATGTTTATGCTGACTTTTTCTCCTTATTGGAGCTTTAAAAATCTGCCCACCATTCACTTGCATTGTATGGACCTACAGAGCTGAGATATTCTTCTAAAAATCATAATTTGTGTTCTGCAGAAGAAAGTAACATCTGGGATAGCATGAGGGTGAGCAAATGATGAGAAAATTTCATTTTTGGGTGAACTATCCCTTTAATGTGTAGGTCTGAGGATAACAAAACATGCAAGTAGACAGCCATCCATTTACAGGAAGAGAGAAGTCTGGTGTGGTGTAGGTGGAAGTGGAAGTGGAAGTGGAAGAGGCTTCTGTCCTGGATGACACAGCATCTCTTGTGTTTTCTATGTCCTTGCGAAGAGACATACGGCATGCCTGAAATACAGACAATGAAAATTAAACATCAATAATGATTATTATGAATCTATCATGAGGCTTTAACATTTATAATATGCTCATTTTGGCCTGTTTGGTGAATATTAGTGCAGAAAAATCTAATTCAAATCTAGTTCAAATTTCAACAGTCTTTGAGAGTGTAATGACAGTTTTAAAGTCTATTCATCTCTCTGGCCACATTCACACTGCAGCAGAACACGTTGTCAGTCCTGAATTTCAGTGCTTAATACGGTTACTTTCAAACACAGGTTGGTTATTTACAAGAGTGACAACTGCGTTCTATAAACGAACTGACACCTGGACATTTTCAGGACTCACAACCGCATTCTCGGCAAAGCCGTGCTGTGTGAACGGAACCGTATTGGACAACAAGTTGTCTGTCAAGTAATTTAATGTGAGAGAGCCATGCTGCTCTGCACACACATCATGTGGTGTTTCGTTAACTCACAGAGATTAGCTGCTTTTCATCCGAAGATTCCAAGTAGGTATCGTTGCAGGCTGGAGACCTTCAAATGGGGGCGGAATCTCAAAAATAGGGCGGGGTTACTCCAAAAGGGGGTTGCACCAACTCTAAAGGGGCATAAATTCTACTCATGGTTAAGGTAAGGCAGGGGTTGGAAACCTTTTTTTACTATGGAGCCAATTTTTTAATTTTTGATTTGATGCATTTATTTGAAAGAGCCATAGCACAAACGAATAATTTACCATTTTCAAAAACAAAGTTTTTCAATAAAATAAAATGTTTATATTGCCCAAAGACTACTCAAAAACACAAAAACAAACAAAAATGCAAAAATTAATAGGTTTCATGTTGCAATTTGGAATTGAGTACACGTTTTTTTTTTTGTTGTTTTTTTTGTTTTTTTTGTTTTTTTTGCCATCACGCAAGCATCCGTCAACGACAACAGCTGAAAAAAATTACTAATAGCAAACAAATTAAGAACTAAAGACAATTATAAATGTAAAGATAATTATAGTTATCATCATAATAAATAAGCCTAATAAATTCCCTTGTGTTCCCAAAAAAATCCTGCCAAATGTGTGTTCTTATCGAATGTATTGCGTTTTGGTAATACAGTTTATGCTGCCTAAAGAAAATTCTTGTCATGTGTCACTCCGAGACGTCTTACAGGTCACCCACCCGTTGCGGGTAGATGAGCAAAATTACTCGCGCATGAAATACCTGTATTTGAACAAGTAGCTCACGAACTGGATTGAGCCTTGTCGCATTTTGCGGGTGCTATTTCATACCCTGGGTGCACATAAAAAATAACGAACATTCATAAAATCGCTCGTAGAAAATGCTGTTAACCGCTAAGATCAATAGTTATTGGCAAACGAGGTCCAGAACTCTATGCATGTGCATGTCTAGGAGAAGCGCTTTCATTGCACTCATGAACAGCAGAGCTCACTGTGCACACATATAAAATCAGACACGCATCGGCGGATTTCTTTCGTCTGTTCTTCAAAATATAATCACACATTTTGTCAAACGCGCATCTTTGTGTCTAATTTCTTGTCATATATCACTTCGAGAAGCGAGAAGTGAGAAGTTTCTTACAGGTCGCCTTCCACAGTGGCTGGTACATCAGCGAAATGCCACTCAGCATGAAAAATCAGCATTTGGCGGGTGTTAATTTCAAACCTTGTTCAAAAGAAGTAGGCTGTACCACAAATTCAGGAGAAAGGAAATCAAAACAGTGTCACTGACTTCAAGTTTTGCAATCACACCCACACTTTCTGCAGGAAAATTATCTCTAGAAAGTTTCAAACGATCATGTGTTGGTGAATGGTGAGACACCTGGCGAGCCACTTGATCTTTAACAAAGAGCCACTTGTGGCTCACGAGCCATAGATTCCCGACCCCTGAGGTAAGGGAAAGGGTTAGGTAAGGGGCTCCCTATATCTTCTGTGGCAGTTTATAGCAACCGCCCCTTTTGGAGCAATGCCTTCAGCTATACCATTCACGAAGATTCAGCTGCTGTTTTCCACCGGCTGCTCGCAGGCACGAGCCATGGGACACAAAAGCTGTGCTCTGCACTCGGTTAAAAAGCACTCAAAGCCGCTGTAGGTTAATTATGATCTGATGGATGAACTAATGCCTAGATTGTATTTGTTTATTTAATATAGTGGCGTCAATTATGATAAGACATACCTGTGTTATGGACGTCGCCATCTTCAATATTTACTTTAGTCACTGCCACTATGGTTACAGCTGTTAGAATATGGGCTTGACTTCGGTTGTTCGTTAATACAGACAGTATTCGAAACTGCTACTGTAAACTGTTGCAGGAAAAGGACATTTCAAGACTCACATCTGTAAGTAAATACGGTTGTCAATCCTAAAATGAGTCATGCGCGAGCGGCACACAAAATGAACAGACACTTTACTAAGGTTAACATTTAGAAAATATGTATATGATTATGGTGAAGTTGATAGTTTTGAAGTGTCTATTTAAAAACAATAAAAAATAAAAGTGAACTATTTAAATTTACCTCAGATTTTACCTCAGCTTGCCTCATGGAAAACTGGCAGTGCAAAAATTAACCAAAATGTTCTTTATTTATTATTTATTTATTTTTATTCACTTTTTTATTTTTATTTTTTTAAAGAAAGAAACAGACAAACTTTGGCAGAGAGCACATCACCCTCTCATGTGGTCTGGTTGCACAAGCTGTGCATAACAACTTAGACTAGATATAGAATAAATGCGAAAACAACTAAATATTTGAGTGTTGCACCATTAAACCATACGCTTAAACTTAATATTCACAGAAGCCTCGATCCGACCAGGATTAGTTGGTACGGTAGGAATAAAAAAGAAATAGATTGAATGACATCAGTGTTTGTGTGACAGACTACAATCCTTGAGATATTCAGATGCTGACAATTACGAGAGAAAAATTGTTTAAAAAAGACATCTAGTGATTCTTCAGCAGGAAACCAATCTAAATAATACACTTTCCTGTGCGCATCGTTGGGTGTTACTGGCTTGCCAAGTTTCAACACAAAATATATCTGCTATAAAAATGAATAAATGCCAGTTTTTCCAGTCTGTGTTAGTATTTTTTTTATTCTCGTATTAATCTTGCATACTGTTCCTGAATATTAGCCAATTATATACATATTTAAATATACTATTTATTATATTTACAGATTTTTTTTTATTTTTTTTTATGTATCATATTTTAATACAATTTGTATTTATTACCACTGACAGTTACGAAAGACAAAAAGGGCTGCACATCAACGGCAACAAAATTAAGCTAAAATGCACCGCTTTTCAAAACTTCTGTTTCAAATTTTTTAGGATGCTGGATCAATAAATGGATCATAATAACATCATATTTTGCAACTACACATTGCTTTACACTTAAAGAGAACTTACAACCTACTAGCTTAGTCATGCCTAAAGAACATCTGAAACGAAATGAAGTAATGACTTAGTTATAAACTAAAGAGTAGTTACTAAACCCTTAGTTTGAACTTTACATTCCAACTTAAATGAGACCTTACACACAGCTGGTGCAACCCTACCCTTAAATCCCCAAACCTGACCCAGAATGCTCATTCTCCAGCACAAGCTCTCCCACCTGTGAGCTAAATCTTCCAATCAGAGACCCACATGCAGACTGTGACGCTCAAGGAGAGGCAATGCTGTTTATGAAACTCCCTAGTTAAGATACTCTCAGGGCGAATGTTAAGATACACTCTGATGTAAAATGAAATATTGTCAAAGTATCGGAACACACTGTGATAAATGCTGGAATTTGAATTAAATTTCCCATACCTATGGTAATGGGGTAGGTAGTTTTCTTGGGGGGTGTATGGTGTGTTGTGGAGGTGGGGGCCCCAAAGAGTGGTTTTGCTTAGGGCCCCAAAAACTTCAGAAACGCATCTGAGTGACAGTACCATTACAGCACTTGTTACACAAGTGAATGTTAACTCAATGTTATTTCCCAATGATATCCCAGTGATTGTAAAAGTCTATTATGCAGTCGTTGTTCAATGTCTGCAGGTTCACTGAATTCACCAGAGCAAAAGTAGCTATGAAATACTATGCAAATTTGAAATTAATAGTTTATTGATTGTTTTCTGTAAAAACAAAAACCTGATTAAAGTAAAACCGTATGTACTGTATTAGACAAGTTTGAATAAATGAACAAGACAATCCCTAGAAGTAAACAGTTTTTAAATTTCAAAACTGAATTAAACTCACAAGCTGAAGATAAACTAAGACTTGACTTGGACTTGTGACCAAAGAATTGAGACTTGACTTAGACTTGGTCTTGAAAGACTTGACTTGGACTCTACCACAGGGACTTGTGAACATGTCTGCAGTACTCCGATTCTCTGTGTGGGAAATATTTATCTAAATGTCAAACTTAACACAATATCCCCAGATACATTTTTGGTTCAATAAAACATGTCAACAACCTCAACACAACATGTCTAAGCAGTTAGCAAGTAAATGTCTGTCCATTCATTCACCTCACTGACAAAAATCTGTGGTTCACCTATGTCAATTCTAGCTCTGCCCCAACTTTCGCCCCGAGGCAGCTGCCCTTCCTGGACATGACCAATGAAAACGCTACTGGTTTATTTTTTTTATTTATTTTTTTTTATTATTATTTATTAAACGTCAATAATAACAGCAAACAACAACATTATTGCAATGTCACAAGCTAGGATGAAGGAGGAGAAATTATATATTTTATACTTACATTCTTAATGCATTTAGTCTGTACCCATCATCATAAGTTCTAACAGTATTATTTATTTATCGTTGTACAATAGACTCAAAGTAAATTTTTGTTTCATGTTTGAGGATCAATAAGAGCGGTTTGTATGAGAATTTAAACTTAAATAAATAAATAGGCCTATGGTATTTAGCTATTAAAAACCTTTTTTTTCTTCTTTTTTTTTTCATATTCAGGAAAACCAAAATTAAAATTTCTGTGAGTAAAGACAAAATTGGGATTCACATTCCTGTAACACTAAATGCCTTCAAGAATTTCAGACAAGAAATTCACTGGACGTGCACAACTCAAAAACTCTCCTGCAGATTTATATGTCTCGTGTGTGCTCCTGTGGCCAATATCACTTGCAGTGCACCCGTTCAAAAACTCTCTTCCAGTCACAGGGTAAAATAATATGAATAATCACCATTTACTTAAGTGAAAATAAACATAGACAAATAAGGTCCCACAAACGTTGTAATTTGGCCTGGTTGTACAATGAGGTAGTGATGCTTGCAATGCTGTGATATGATTGATCTGTTTTTACACATAAACTTATAGTAGAGTTGGCAACCAGGTATGCACAGATATCAACACTCATTATACAAAACTCAACAATGGTGACAATTAACAAAAATTACAGGTTAAAAAATAAACGTTTGAAAATTGTGATTCTACATCACAGCACTGCTACATTACAGTGTTTTTGTGGCCCTGTTCACCGCAAAGTCACAGTCAGCAGTTGTCTTTTAATTGTAATAAATTGTAGAAATATTACTGTAAAATATACTGTGAAAGTTATGCAACTAGTAGCCAGGAATTGACTGTAAACTTTTTTTTTTTTTTTTGCTGTTCTGTGCAGAATGGCATGTTTAGGTAAAAATAAAGGGTTTCAGATGTGGCATTGACCCTCTTCTGTCTTGTCATTGTGTTTGGTGTGAGCACGTGGCTTCTGTCAGGTTTTGTTTTTCATGTGCTCTCCTGTCTCACGTCTAGGCCCTGCCCCCTTTTCACCTTGTTATTACTTAATTTTCTTCACCTGCCTTCCCTTGTTACCCTGCTTATTTCCTTCCCTATTTAAACTCCCTGTGTTCTCTGTCTTGTGCTAGTTTGTTGTTGAATGTTCATGTGGAAAGTACGGTGGTTGTGTTCTCTGCTGTGGTCCTTGGTCCTGTATGTCTGTGTTCCTATAGATCCCTGAAGATTCCTGTGTTGAGCCTGGACCTTGAGGCTCCTCTTCTCCAGCCCTGCCGTCAAGTTCCTGTCTGTTTCTGGAATATCGTTTTTCCCTTATGGGGTGGTTTTTGTTGTGTTTTTGTTTATTTTTTGTTCTAGTAAAGCCCATCATTCACTCTGTGATTGAGTCCTGCCCTTCCTTCTCCCAAAACCTGACACCAGGGACCAGTTGCACCAACTGTACGAACTTAGCCTAGTTGTTGTGTAAACGGGCTCTAAGCTACAATTTACAAACAACTAAATATTTAAGCATTGCACCATTAAATTTAGGGTAGAACGTAACCCTATGTATAAACTAAACATTTACGGAACCATCGACCAAAAGTCATGTTTGGAATAAAAAAGCAGACTGATTTAATGACATCAATAAGCTCATGTTTTGCGTGACAGACTTCAGTCCCTTAGGCATATCTGATGTTTATATTTACACTTGTTTACACTTACGAGTGGGAACTTTATGTAAAAAAATTTACTTCTCAGCAGCTCTTCAGCATAAAAACAATCTAACAGTGCTTTTTCCGGGGTACATCGCTTTGTGTCATGTTTCAACAAATACAAAATATTTAGGATATTAAAATGAATGAATGTACATTTTCCCACCCTGTCGAATTAGTATTTATTTATTGCCGTTTATAAATTTTAGATGCAGTTCATGAATATTGTTATTTACATAGGTTAAATATACTATTTATTAAATCTGCTTTTAATACATTTCATATTAGCAGATAAGGTTTGACATCAACCATAACAAGATACAACTGAAATGCTTGTTTTTTTTTTTTTTTTTTTTTTTTTAACAGATCTGTATTTAAATTTGAAGGGTGCTTATGGGATCAATACAGGTAAACTACATATTTTGTGACTAACATTACGGAGAGCTTATGACCTACTTGCAAAGTCTTGTACTAAGAACAGGTGGTGCAGCCAAATTTAGCATAGACTTGGTTACAAACTAATTAATAGTTACTAAGCCCATGTAGTACATTCACTCACTGACTGAACTAAGTTACTTTTGGTATAAATAAGGCCGTCCAATTAAGAATTGGACGGCCCCAGCCCCGCCTCCCCAGCCATCATGTCACACATCACACACTGAGATTTTGGCTTACAGGACCCATCCACACACAACGTTTTTAGTAATCTTTTAAAGCCCAGCCAACTGGTCCCCAGAATCAGTGGATGGGTGAGGCAGGAATTAAACGTGGCCTCCACTGCTTTTATGCTTTTCCCCCCGGAATTGAATAACGGCTGTCACTACTGGATATTCGTGAACATCCCCATGTACACACCTCACCATCACCTTGTGTTTTGCACCCAAAGCCCCATCATGAACAAAGCCGTGGTGGATCGAGGTTTGATTATAGCCCAGTCCACTAGGGCTTGGTATGAACGCCCCTTCATTTTTACTGGTATACGGTACGTCCCTGCTCGATCGGGGGCAGTCTGTGGTGTGTCGGGTATCCAGATCCACACCTCCACCTCCAATACTGGACACCGGTCTTGGATGTGTCTCAGCTCCCCACGACTCCAACAGACTGGCCCAGGCTTCCCGACTGCACTCGTGGCAGCAGAGATGTCAACATGGGCAGGGTGACGGAGAGGGGTATTGGAGGGGGCCGGCGCATAGTGCTGCCCATGGAGGCAGGGCACCGGTTTGGGTGGAACCACTCTGTTTCCAGGGAGCTGGTATAGGGTGGAGGAGAGGTAGGGACAAGGGGGGGAGAGAGAGAGAGAGAGAGAGAGAGAGAGAGAGATCTGGACTGCTCGCCGGCTTCCAGGTAGGCCGCCATGTGGACTTCGGCCAGCTGGTCGGCGTCATCCACTTTAGTGGGGTGATGCAGAGTGGGTCCAGTGACAGTTCTTCGGGGCAGGTGAATGGTTAGCTGCTCCAGCACCATCAGCTCGATGACATCTTCCACGCTGTGGCCTTCCTCGACTAGCACCCATTTCTGGCAGGCATCACGGAGCTGCTGGGAAAACGTAAATGGGTGGCCGGCTTTGCTCAGGGTGAGGGATCGGAACCACTGGTGGTGTTGTTTTGGTGTGCGGCCAACCTGTTGCAGGACAGCTGTCTTCAGTCTTGAGTAGTCCAGGTGGTCCTCAGTGGGTAGTTGCTGTGCCGTGAGCTGTGCCTCCCTGGAAAGCAGCAGCAGCAGGTGGAGGGCTTGGGTTTGCGGCTAGCCGGAGGCGGTGGGCAATTGCTCAAAGAAATTCACAATCGTCCTGGGGGCCTATCTTTGTGAGCAGGAGGTGCGGCTTCATCGCTGCCTCCGGGGTCATGCCAGAGGATCTGCCTGGAGCTAGCCAGCTCTGTAAGGCCTGCCGATCCTCGGCCTGTGCTTGGAGGAGCTCCTGGAAGTGGCGTTCTTGAGTGAGGAGAGCTTGATGGTGAGTCTCCTGGATGCTGGCCAAGGCGCGGATGACTTTGCCCAGTGGTGAGGAGTCCATGGTGACCAGTCTTCTTCCTTATCCTGGGTTTTGGCACCAGAGTAGAGTTAGTAGTAAGAATGTTAGGTCTGCATGACTGGGACTCTCTCTGCCTCTCTGGCACTTCGCCAGCCTTTTCAAGCCTGTCTCCGCCGTCACTGAAATGAGACACAGGTGTTTAATATCAATAATCACCAGGTGATGGCTCTTACCGCTTCCTCTCTCCCCAGTGACAGACACCATTGTCCCTACTTGTCATGGGTGATCATCCATGTATGTTTTCATTTAGTTGGTGACTTTGTAAATGTCTGCAGTCAAATACAGGAAATGCCATCACACTGACTTAAAGGAATAGTTCACCCAAAAATGAAAATTTGTTGATAATTTTCACACTCTCAGGCCATCCAGGATGTATCTGAGTTTCTTTCTTCATCAAAACAGAATTTAAGACTCTTAGGATTTCATTTCAGGACTCCTCCTCTAAACAATACAAGTGAATGTCCTCCATTTTTTGATGGTCCAAAATGCATATTTAAGGTGTATCAAAATAATCCACATGACTCCAGTCAACAAATAAATTTCTTCTGAACACAAATGATTTATTATTTTTAGAAACAAAACAATATTTATATACTTTTTACCTACAAATGTTCACTTCGGTACATCGCTGTGATGTGCGCTCACGAGAGGGATGACGTAAGCTCTTTGGTAAGGTCACGCGTCACGTGGAGGAGGAGTCAGGAAGCGCGTCATTGTTTACAAGAGAAACTTGTGCCGTTCACAAACCAAAACAGTCCAAAACAATTTCAAAACAATATAAAATAAAAAATCATTTCCAAAAAAACAAAAAACAAAAAAAAACAATGTAAACAATGATTGGACTGATTGGAACCGTATTCTAAATTCGAGGTCTATAAATTATTAAATTATTAATTGGAGTCAGATCTAGTCTAAACTACCCAATTAGTTTAAGATGTTGAAACATGTGCCAGAAAAGATGAACACATCCAAACCTTCGCCACTCCATTGGATTCCCTCAATGGCCCAGTGGTGTGGCCCTCTGTATTCCTCACTTTGTTTGAGAGGAATAGGTCAACTCTAAATGAATGCAAATATGGTCTATTTGAATTCATGGTTCTAACTATCCATTACAGCTGACACAATAAAGCAAATAAGTTGTCAATGACATGTGAACTAAAACACCAGCACCCTCTCTGAGAGAAACATCCCTCATTACACAGCCGAATGGGCACTTTGTATTGAGAGTTACAGAGCATGTGT
This sequence comes from Myxocyprinus asiaticus, assembly GCF_019703515.2. NCBI lineage: Eukaryota > Metazoa > Chordata > Actinopteri > Cypriniformes > Catostomidae > Myxocyprinus > Myxocyprinus asiaticus. The sequence goes on along the minus strand of NC_059354.1, from coordinate 9,176,505 downwards.
TTAAGAAGCAAGGGACACATTTGAAATATCAAACAGGCATCATAAAGTGAAACTAACTGATCATTGTCCAGCATTAATAGTATTGGAAATGTAAGGTGTGCTTGTGGGTAAATTATTACCAGTAGTTTAAAGTTTTTTACATCTTCATCAAACTGATCTACACTCTGAAATGTATCTACTGTAGGACTTTGCTACACAAAAACAAAGGCAACCCTTACGAAACAAAAATATATGTGAATATATTGGAAAATATATTGTGATATATTAAATAATAAATTTTAATATATGTGAATCTAGTGCTTATATTTTTCAATATTCTGCAATATATGCATATATTGATACATATAAATATATATATATATAGCAATAACAAGACAAAAACTGTTCTACATTTTTACATGTAATAGCTTTATTGAAACACTCAAATCATTTCTCTTTCATAAGTTAATGCATGGGTTTACATACAGCATTAAATGTCTCAAAAATATATTCCCAGTATGCCTACAAAGGTCCCCAGTTCTTTACAGATTCAGGCAAATGAAGAAATAAATGTAAATTCAGTGACAGATTTGCTTTCCATATAGTATTTCAAACTGCTGGACAAAATCTACAACCATTTTTCACACACATATATACACACACACACACACACACACACACACACACAGATTTCTCCCAGATTTGTGTATATATATTTAACACATGTTCCCATTTATATGTTCAAATATAGTGCCTATATGTTCAAATATATGTATACTCAATATAGATATATTTGTAACTATAAGAATATATCTATATTTACATATATGGATATATATTTCAGTATATATTTTGCTCAGAATTGTGTACATATATTTCACATACATGTTCCCATATATATGTTAAAATATAGTGCATATATGTTCAAAATTATTTATACTCAATATGTATATATTTACAAATATATAATTACATACATATTCACATATATGGATATATATTACAGTATATATTTCCTCAGAATTGTGTATATATATTGCTCATACATATTCCCATATAAATGTAACTATATGTACAACATATATGTTAAAATATATTTAAGCACACACTACCATTTTCTATCACATGCACATCTATATATTATGAAGTGTATTATTGAATATAAAATGACATACATTACAATGTATAAGGACATATATTGTCATATATTTCCCAATATATGAAAAGTGGCAATTCCTTATGTATTACTCAGTATATTGTAATATATTAACACAATGTATTATTCTATATAATTATGAATATACTGAAAATGATATATTGAGCCTTAATATATAAGGAAATATATTTTCTTTGTGTAAGGGAACATACTCTGACTCATATTCATACTCAGACAAAGTCTGCACATGAATTAAATCTTGTTAAATGTTTTGTCAGGAATTAATTTATAAATTATTTTTTTTGTTTTGAAATTATAATATTACAACAAGATTAAAATGACCAGGTGTACAAACAACACTACAAATGGACAGATTTACATTGCAATATGCTACTCAATGCTTTCTCATCATTTTCCACAGCCAGGGGCGGACTGGCCATTGGGAGAACCGGGAGTTTTTCCATTGGGCCAGCCACGAAACGGGGACAAATAGGCTGCGATAAACTGACACGGGCTACCATGTTATGCCGAATGGGCCACAACAGGCTGAAGAGGGCCGCAAAATGGCGCCAAAGAATTTCACAGACTGTGGGACAACCAGACAGCTGGGCATTGTTTGGACACATGCGCACCATTTCTTCAAGCAGCTCTGCATCTTCTTTTAACTTGACATGCTGCAGTGGGTACCGCTGTAGCTGATGCCTTGGTCCATATACTTCATTGCTTTGGGCAACAGTGGCGTATCCAGGACATTTTTACAGGGTTGGCCAAAATGGGGCACAGACCTAGTGTGGGGTGGCGATACTGGGAGAACCTTTATGGATGGCACATGATCAAAATGTGTAAATATCGCATCGCTTTGCTTCAACATCTACACATGTAGAATAAATGAATTCTTAAACTCATATTAGCATTCACTGAATTGTTTGTATTCAATATCAGACTGTTGTTTTGACATTTGACAGTTTTCTATTCCTGTTCTATTTCAACCTATTACAGTTTCTGGGAATCTCTGGTTATTTTAACACAACATCCATTTTGAAATCAGTAATTGTTTAGGAAAAGTCAGTTACACATTTTTAAGAGCTATTCTCATTGTAGAGAATTAATCTGCATATAACATCAGGTATAGTGTATAATCATAAAAAGATACAAGTACAGGTGATAACTGATTGAGGCGCAATTCAATCAATCATTCAATCAATTATTCATTCATTTAATAGCTATAACTGCACTGTCCAGCAGAAATATTGTTAAATTGGGTACAAATCAGTGTGTGAAATTGGCTACGAGGGCTTATAGGTGTCTGTCTGGAAACCCCAAAATTGCAGATTGAGCTCTGAACACAGTAAAAAACAAAACTCTATTTACAGTGTCTACTCGGGTTTATTTTCCACATGTTCTGATAGCTTCAATTACTTTGAATATTACCAAATAAAATAGTTAGTCAAATCATTTGCAGCATTTAAGTGCAATTTGCCCTGCCTCTGCATATTTAAAATGTCAAATAAGGTATAAAAACTTTGAAGATTTTATTGGTCTGACTGACCAATAATACACATAAAGAGCTCATAAATAACTCATGTAAAGATTTAAAGTACAGTCATAGCACAAACCTTTCCATTTCACACACAGGTTAGCCATATATATAACTTTAGCTACTGAACATATACATCTGTAAAACGCTTTACACACCTCCGTCATTAAATCAGAAAACATGGCATTTCATATTTCATGTCAATATAAAGATAACATGCTGAATGTGGTGTAGGGTCTAGCTTACTCTTTAACCTAGCTACTGTAACAATGAAAAAATGTTTTCACATTCACATGGAAATTCGGGGTAAATTAAACGTTAGATTAGATGAACATACCTCTCAAATAACAGCTTTCTTTTTGACCACAAATCGATGTCGTCAACTCATTGGAAGTTGGAGGTAGACGCTAGCTCGTGTCAGCTTCGTGCTTCTGACTGACCATTATACTCCAGACCTGGCGCCCGCTGCCCGTGACTTGCGGCACCTGCCTGGCCACCCGCGGCCTGCCCCTCCCTCCACTGATCAAAGATCAGCTCACACAGCTTCAGTCCCACCACTACTATATTGGTCAGAAATATAAAACTGACCCTTGGTCAGTGTGGCTCTAAATCAACAAATGACCTGAGATGTCATCTTTGATTGACAGGTGTTTCTATCGGTTCTTCGTTCTTGTGTTGATGAACATGATGAACTACCAATCAGTTCTGGGGTGGCCACAGGGTGGCCAGTGAGATTTCAGGGGTGGCCCAGGCCACCACAGGCCACCCCCTAAAATCGCCACTGTTGAGCAACACCGACACGATTCATGCCTGTAAACACAGTGCAAGACACTGACAACACCGCAAGAGGTGTTGCAAAAGTCAAAGATGTCCTTCTAGCTCATGTTGACATAGACCAAGAATTTAAAAAAGAGCAATAACAATAAGAGCATGTTCTCAGTGGTCCAGTAACCAGAAATAATTCCACTTGTCATACATGGCACCGAATGCCATATAAAATACATGTAATCTCAGTTACAAGTAACAAGGGCATTTGTATTCCTAAAAGTGTCTTCAAATTAAACCTTTGTTATTGTTGTTTCAAAAGCATGATGGAACAGTTGTAAGTCTCTAAAAAAAAAAAAAAAGAAAAAGAAAAGAAAAAAGAAAACCCCACAAAGAGGTATATCAATTTAATACAGACCTTTAATATATTAGAAGACTCAGACTCTCTAACATTACATATCATGTATTATTTTTTTTAATTAAGATTTGCGAAACGTTATTGTGATTGTATTATTTACCTAAAAATCGATACTCACTGATAGTGGCCTGGTGGCCGATGTCAGTACTACATGCTAATTGTTAGCCAGCAAGCTATTTTTTTCTCAAGTGTTGCCTCTCTTGAGGTAAGGCAGATGATGACAGAATGTTTAGAGCAAATTATCTGCAGAACCTTTGACTCGACTTGACTGACCAAGTAAAGACATGCAAATTGGGGGATTTCTGCCACAGTGTTTTAGACAAAGTGCCCATAGTGCTGCTAACAGCAGCGCAATGTGATACGTCATATATGCGCAAAGTCAGTGGTCATGTCTATGAAGTTTTGTTATTTTTGTGCAAGCATGCGCTAAGTATTGGTGCAAATGGGTTTGGCGAAATTGCAAGTACAAAGCGCTAACTGGCTGGGTCTTGTGCAATTTAATTTGAAGGTTCTTCACCAGTTATTGCTCTGTCAGCATCCTATTATATAGTCCATTCACTGTCAAGTACCAGTAATATAAACAAAGACAGCGCATTCATTCAAACTTGGTAGTGTAAATGGGCTGTATGCAATGCATTAGCAGAATAGAAAAATGGACTTATGTTCTTTTGTGCATTATCCCTGTCATTGTTGAATATCAGGCATATTTCTAGTGACACGCTCCTTTATATGTATGGAAAAATATGGTTCTCCTTAGGACTAGCATGTAGGCTCAGTTAAGTTATAGAGAATATAAGTATTATCCAGGTTAATCTGTAGAATTTTTATTATTATTATTATTATTATTATTATTATTATTTTGCACTTCAATTCTACAAGTCAATTTTGCTTTAAAAAAAAAAAAAATCATTTATTGAAACTTGAAAAACTTAAACCAAAAATATTTCTAAATTCAAATTAAATTTCAAACTAAATGAAAATATAATTAAAATAAAAAAGTGGTAAAAAAATAAATAAAAAATAAATAAAAAAATGTGGCCACCTGCCCAGATCTAAAGATTTTTCCCTTCATCTTCTTCCACCGACCTATTTTGCAGTGAATTAAAAATCAGTTTACAATAATAATAAAAGACTTAGACTTTGCTCTGAGTAAAGAGGTGCTTCTAAAACGTCTTTCTGCAATCTCTCAGGAAAATAGCAAATTGAGCTTTGCACCACTTTATAAACACAATACACCCACAGTTTGTGCACATACACCCACAAATAGTGCAAACACTCCAACCCATGCCCACTTGCACTTTGCGCTGGCACAAAAAATTACCCTTAGAATTACTGCTCTCATGAAAATTAGTTGTGTACGGTCATTGTGCATTGTGCTGCTTTTAGCACGGTCATGAAAATAGAGCCCAAACACTTTTTTTAACCTACAACTTAAAATTATTTACACTTATTTTTATATATTTATTTATTTTAGCATTAAACCCCCACTATTCAGCATCCATCCCGCTGAAATGTTACAAGAGGGAAAAAATAAATAAATAAAAATAAATAAATAAAACGAGAACAAGAGACAGCAAAATGTATAAATATACAGTAGAGCTGTCTTTACATTACAAAGCCATATCTGAGGTGGCATGTATAACACAGTCTTGAGCTTAGAATTTGAATGTTGATTCTTAAGCACATAGAAAGCACAATGTGTGCTGATTATCATGACAATGGCAAAGTGTGACAAAGTCGCCTATGACAATATAGGCCAGTACTGTGATAGAAAATGTCATTCCTATATTGCACCTAAAATTAAGTGTGTTCTTCACACAAAGCTATCACATAGCTATCTCATTTTCAAATAGATAGTTTAGAGCATGTAATGTTTATGTAGATGTACATGAACAATAAATTCTCCACTTCCAGTATAGTTTATTTCAAAAATCAAAAATCAAATCACTTTATTGTCACACAGCCATATACACAAGTGCAATGGTGTGAGAATTTGAAATTCTAGCCTGGTGCTCTGCCTCTCTCTGCTGGAAAAAATAGGGAAGCTACATCATAACGTATGATAACCTTATTCTGAATTGTTATTCAGCTACAGCTTTGTAATATGCAAAATGTAAACTGGTCATGTCTTGAACTCAGGAGGAGGAAGATGGAGTCTAACAACAGGAACTATTAACACAATACTGTATATTTTCTATTAACTGTGAAACTATAAACTGCAACAACATATGTAGTGTAGTGGAGACCGGGAATAGTTTTGACATGGATACGTTTTTACAAGGGATGTATATGATTTCTCCATGCAGTGGATTTGTTTATTTGTTTCAAATAACAAGTTCAAAACCATTTAAAATTATGATAATTTTTGTCAATTATATTCTCCAAACCAAAATTAAAATATTGCCATACTTTTATACTAGCTCTTGGGTAAACAAGTGAATACATTTAATTATTTATTTATTTGCATAAATTATATATATATATATATATATATATATATATATATATTATTTTTTTATTTTTTTACAAATCATTTATTGCCATTTCTGTAAGCCAAAACCATAGTTTGATATTTTTAGATGTTACATTTTACATTTACATTTACACTTTTTAATTAATTGCTTTTTAAATATTGTAATAATGTTTAAATGCTAATAATGTATTTTAAATAAAGATATATTGTAAAGGCCATTTTTCTTTAGAAAGTTGTTCATATTTCACAAGGAGCAGATTGCCATTTACGTCATATAGTGTCACTGCAGTATATTTACAAAAGATCAACATGTGTTAAATGAACCCATTATTTCCTATACAGTAATGGTGGAAATGTTCAAAAGCGTAATTTTGTTGTCAAGGCTTCAAGGTATTTTCCTATAAAGAAATTGATTTTCAAAAATAACCTACCATGGGAAATATTCACTGGAGTAAAAAGCGTGATAACTGGCCCCGTTCTTCTCTACATACAGTGACATAAAATGAAGAAAAAATATTTGTGATTCTATTTCCGGGTCACTTATCAAATACAGTATGTGCTAATTTGGGACTTTGACCATGTTAACTCTTTTGCTAAAAGGTGACATTTTCTTGCTTCCACACACGCTGCTCTTTGGAACATATATTATTAGGTTTTGCACAAAATTGAGTCCATGCCAGCTCAATTGTATCTTGTCAGTAGAGCAAAAGGAGGCATATGAAAGATTAAATTCTGAAATTCATGCAAAATTTACAATTAAGCTTTTCTCAAATTGCTATGGTCATAAAATGCAATTGTAATAATCATACAAAAAATAAAATAAAAATAATAATTAGAAAACAAAGCAAAATGGAAGCATTTTCACTGTAGATGATAGGTTTGGATCCCATTGTATGTGAAAATGAAATTCCAGCTATGACATGTATTTATAGAAGTTTAGGCTTAAAGCAAATACATCTATTTCAGAATGAAAGCATGTTATGCAACATCTGCTGTTGTAACCCCTCACCCCATGACTAATCGCTATATTGTAACTGTAATCTGGGTTTCCATAAAGCTATACAGGTGATGTACCAGCTAACTGGGCACTAAAATCAAATGAAGTTTAATATCTCCTCTCAGTCTCTGGGTGTCCAGATCTTCTTATTCTTGTCCAGAGGTGGGTAGAGTAGCCAAAAACTTTAAGTAAAAGTACAATTACTTAAAAAAAATAATTACTCAAGTAGAAGTAAAAGTAATAATGTTAAAAATTACTCGAGTAAGAGTAAGAAAGTATCTAATAAAGTAAACTAATGAGTAACTAGTTACATTCACATATAATGTAATGGATGTTTACTCTCCTATATTCCAGTACATGATACACATTTAACATGCATTACAAAATGATTAATAATAAAAATAATAATAATAATACTATTAATATGGTTGTTAATAATGGAAATTGTCATCATTCACCACCATGTTGTTCCAAACCCATATGACTTCTTTCTTCCATACATCAAATTAAAGGAATAGTTCACCAAAAATTTAAATGCTCTAATTTTCTCACCCTCAAGCCATCCCAGATGTGTGACTTTTTTTCTGCAGAACACAAATAAAGATTTTTAGAAGAATATCTCAGCTCTGTTGGTCCATACAATGCAAGTGAATGGTGATCAGAACTTTTAAGCTCCAAAAAGCACATAAAGGCAGCATAAAAGTAATCCAGACGATTTTCAGAAGCAATGTGATAGGAGTGGGTGAGAAACATATAAATATCTATAACTTTATAATATATAAAGTCCTTTTATTTACTATTAATTCTCCTCCCTGCCCAGTAGGTGGTGATATGCACAAAGAATTGAATCACCAAAAACACAAGAATTAGAAGGTGAAAGTGGAGATTTATTAGTAAAAAAGGATTTAAATATTGATCTGTTTCTCACCCACACTTATCATATCCTTTTTGAATGCAAAGATTTAACCAGTGTCATTTGAATTCCTTTAATGCTGCCTTTATGTGCTTTCTGAGCTTCAAAGTTTTGGTACCCTTCACTTGCATTCTAGTATAAACTATCAGAGCTGAGATATATTTCTAAAAATCTTTGTGTTCAGCAGAAGAAAAAACAAAAAACATACATATCTGGGATGCCGTGAGGGTGAGTAAATGATGCAAGAATTTAAAATATTGGGGAAATTATTCCTATAAGGAGATGTTAGACAGAACGCTAGCTTTAATCATCATTTACTTTCACTGCATGTTTTTTTCCCCCTCCATATTTTGAAAGGAAATGGTGACTGAGACTGTCAGTCTCTAACATTCTGTCTAACATCTTTTGGGTTCCACAGAATACAGAAAGTTTCACGAAGTTTGAAGAACATGAGGGCGGGGAAATGATGATATTATATTAAAGGTGAACTATCACTTTAAGGATGCTTCTCAGATTTGGACGAATCTGTCAATTAGAAGAGAATTTGGAAACATTTTTCTAGTAATTATTACGGTGGAAAACGTTAACAATGTCACACAGTCCCAAATTATATATAATGTTTAATTATAAATTGAAGCAAGATCATGCTTTATTCAGAGGTGGGGTCTTGATCTTGTGGTCTTGGTCTCAAGGCGTCTCGAGACCATATAAATGTGGTCTTGGTCTGGGTCTGGGTCTCGTTACTCAGTGTCTTGGTCTGGGTCTTGGTCTCAACATTTAAAGTCTTGGTCTGGATCTCGGTCTCGGCCTATGGTCTTGATGGTAGAGGTCTTCACGGGTCCACCCGAACCTGAGGACCCGGGACCCGACCCGGGACCCGTACGGGTTCGGGTCCATATTTTAAACGGTCAGCCGGGTCCGGGTCGGGTCCCATTCTTGTACTTCGGGTCCCGGGTCTGTTTAACATTGTGTGTAATACCCGAGTCGATCCAAGAAGACCCGGCCGTGATCAGATTGAGTCAGACAGCGCCAATTATGATGAATCATGATGTGGAAGTGCTGTGTGTGTGTGTGTTTTGTAAAATTAGGATGAGAAAGTGTGAGCCGGGAAATAAAAAAAAAAGTGCGAACTCGAAGCCATCAGAGGCAGAGCGGACTCAGTCAGCGGAGTTTAGGCAAGCACACGGTGATAGATCATTTATTGACTGACGTGAAGAAAAGCTCAAAGAAAATGAATATAAAGAGGTTAAACCTACCGGCACCTCTTCTTTCTGGACCTCCTTTATGCAGATTGTGGACAAAGATGAGAAAAAAGTAAGCGCTGTTAAGTGTATAACGTGTGACGCATTGTTAAAGTTAGACTCGGTAAAGACAGGCACGTCACATTTTTAAAGCACACTAGGTCATGTGGAAAAAAAATTTGACCCAAACTTCAGTGGCGTCATTTGTTAGAGTGGGTTCAGTTCCAAAAAAAGCAAAGGAAGCTGTTTTGGAAAAATGCACAAAAGACTGTGCAAAGGATTTAAGAGTCGTTAGCATGTTTGAAACACCCGTGTTCACTGAGTTGGCACAGACATTATTAGACACGGGAGCAACACATGGACAGTGTAATGTGAAGGACCTTCTTCCATCTGGTGTGATGGTATCACGTTTTACACAGAAAAAATATGAAAGTCTCAGGGCAGAGCTCCTGCCAACAGTTAGGAAAGCCATAGCCGATGGACTGGCATGTGGAGCATCCACAGACATGTGGACAGATGACCATAAGAAGGTCAGTTATGCCTGTATTACATTGCATTATATAGATGACAACTGGGAGTTTAATAGTAGGGTCATACGTACATGTGCATTTCCAGTCGGGGCAAAGAAAATGGCCTTAAACCTAAAGACAGAACTGTTCAAGCAACTGAGTAAATTTGGTCTGACCCCAGATGAAATTAACAGACTGGTGTTTGTCAGTGACCAAGCTGCAAATGTGCAGGCAGCGCTCTCCCAGTGGGTGCACAACAGCTGTATAGCACACATACTGAATACAGTGCTGAAGCACACCTTCAAAAAGTCTAAGGAAGGCGATGAAGAGGATGATCATGGAGAGGAGGAAGAACTGCAACATGTTAGAGCCTGTATTGAGCAATGCAAGACCATGACGACATTTTTTAAACACTCCTGATTACAACTCCGACTCAAGCAGTTTTTGAAACAAGAATGTGAAACAAGATGGAATACTAAACTGGAGATGGTCAAATCTGTGCTTGATGCATTTGAAGACATTCAGTCCAATTTGCTTGAACGAGGAGAGATGCATCACATGAGTTACATATCCAAAGACATTCTTCAGCTGCTTGTCCAATTCCTACACCCTTTTAAGCAGGCAACTGAAGAGCTCAGGGGCTCAAACTATCCAACAATTAATTTAGTGGCCCTCTGGAAAACCATGCTGATGACCCATTGCCAGTTCACCCAAGCTGATCCAGTACCTCTCAGGATACTGAAATGCAGGTGAGATGTAGTCTAATATTTTTAACTCATTGCCTGTACATGTATGTAGGCATGCATGTATATTTGCATTTGTGTGTGTATTGTATCCTATATGTGAAGCACTTTGTAACTGTTTTTAAAGTGCTATATAAAAAGTTTTTTTTATATTATTATTATTATTATTATTATTATTATTAATTTATTCACCGTTTGCTATAGTTAGACCTAATAAGTGTTGTGTTATTGGATTATACTATTCTATTGTATTATGTTCTATTTAATAGGAGCATGGGACCTCTGGCTGAACGGATAGTTTTGGGACAACACGAAAATCTTGGCGTGCTGCTCTGGAAAAATTTCAAGCAGCTTCGGATGTTCACCTGTGCAGAGAGGGAGGACATATATGAAAGTGCACGTAGAGAGTTGGCCAGCTTCCCTAATATGAAAGAGCTACAACTGAGGTGAATGCCCAGCAGATGAAAGAGGAAGATAAAGAGGAGATGGCTGGGCCAGTACCAGCAACAGTGCCACTCTTCAACCAGTGGGTTGACATCGAGAATGCTGAACTTGACACAGGGCCCGAAGAACTGGAACAATATTTGCAGCACAAGCCCACAATGCAGAATGATAGAGACATCATTACTTTTTTGGAAACACAACCAAAATATGTTCCCATCAATGGCCCGACTGGCAAGAAAAATACTTTGTGTGCCTGCATCCGGTGTGAGTTGTGAGTCGGCTTTCAGCATCTCTGGTCGCACGTGGGAGAATCTGCCTTAGCATTGCTAGTGTAAATGCCTTGCTGTTTCTGAACAGCAACATGTGAGCATTAAAATGAAAGCAGGCCTAAACCAAGAAATGATTTTTGCACAGCATATTTAGCATTTTATATCTGATGGCAATTTATTTTTCTACCCATTAGTTCTACATCATAAGTTCCGACCTAGGTCAAGGCTTCAAGAACACGTTAAAATAGAATTAGGATAAATATAATAGCAAATGACTGGTAGTGGCAATTGAATGCACATTGACTGCACACTGCAATGACATAATAGCTGAAAGAGAAGATAGGCTATGGTTGCTAAGGTTGTTTTTTTGCAGGCAAAGTTTTATAGCATATATTACACCTAAAAGCAGCAGTCTGTCTACTTAAAATAATTTGTGTTGTTGTTGTTATTGTTCATACTTCAAGACAGTATTTTTGTTGTTGTTTGTTTGTTTGTTTGTTTAATTAAGTTTAGCTAGCCATTAATAAAAGTTTTTTTTGTTGACATGAAATGCATGGTTTCTATATAAGTTTATTATATTTCTATATATTTTTTTTTATATTTTACTTACTTTAATCTGTTCCTGGCACAGTAAATATTGATTGACGTAAATTAAAATTTTTTGTGTTTTCCTGTTTCTATTGTGTAGTGCAACAGCAAATGCAAACAAACAGCAACAAAATCTGACATGAACTGTAACATAAATGTTGTCTCTCTCTGATGCTCAAATTGCGTTAAAAAAGCGTATATTTCAGGTTTCTCCAGAGTCAACCAGAGCCTCTGCAGTGACGCGTTGACGTTTCCAATTAACGATTGGCTCTTTTATTTAGAAGGCAGGAGTTATTCCGCCATACCAGTGTTTGACAGATGACGTACACCAAAGTGCATTATTGGCATCGGTGCGATTTTGAGAAATTGTGGTTGGAGTTCGTTCACTTTGTATATCTAAAATCTATGGTCAGACACGTCTCAGAGAGCACAGATGACAAATTATTAATGCTAACGTCAGCGGCCGTGGCACTGAATAAGCAATCGTTATTATATATATATATATATATATACAGGTGCATCTCAATAAATTAGAATGTCGTGGAAAAGTTCATTTATTTCAGTAATTCAACTCAAATTGTGAAACTCGTGTATTAAATAAATTCAATGCACACAGACTGAAGTAGTTTAAGTCTTTGGTTCTTTTAATTGTGATGATTTTGGCTCACATTTAACAAAAACCCACCAATTCACTATCTCAAAAAATTAGAATATGGTGACATGCCAATCAGCTAATCAACTCAAAACACCTGCAAAGGTTTCCTGAGCCTTCAAAATGGTCTCTCAGTTTGGTTCACTAGGCTACACAATCATGGGGAAGACTGCTGATCTGACAGTTGTCCAGAAGACAATCATTGACACCCTTCACAAGGAGGGTGAGCCACAAACATTCATTGCCAAAGAAGCTGGCTGTTCACAGAGTGCTGTATCCAAGCATGTTAACAGAAAGTTGAGTGGAAGGAAAAAGTGTGGAAGAAAAAGATGCACAACCAACCGAGAGAACCGCAGCCTTATGATTGTCAAGCAAAATCGATTCAAGAATTTGGGTGAACTTCACAAGGAATGGACTGAGGCTGGGGTCAAGGCATCAAGAGCCACCACACACAGACATGTCAAGGAATTTGGCTACAGTTGTCGTATTCCTCTTGTTAAGCCACTCCTGAACCACAGACAACGTCAGAGGCGTCTTACCTGGGCTAAGGAGAAGAAGAACTGGACTGTTGCCCAGTGGTCCAAAGTCCTCTTTTCAGATGAGAGCAAGTTTTGTATTTCATTTGGAAACCAAGGTCCTAGAGTCTGGAGGAAGGATGGAGAAGCTCATAGCCCAAGTTGCTTGAAGTCCAGTGTTAAGTTTCCACAGTCTGTGATGATTTGGGGTGCAATGTCATCTGCTGGTGTTGGTCCATTGTGTTTTTTGAAAACCAAAGTCACTGCACCTGTTTACCAAGAAATTTTGGAGCACTTCATGCTTCCTTCTGCTGACCAGCTTTTTAAAGATGCTGATTTCATTTTCCAGCAGTATTTGGCACCTGCCCACACTGCCAAAAGCACCAAAAGTTGGTTAAATGACCATGGTGTTGGTGTGCTTGACTGGCCAGCAAACTCACCAGACCTAAACCCCATAGAGAATCTATGGGATATTGTCAAGAGGAAAATGAGAAACAAGAGACCAAAAAATGCAGATGAGCTGAAGGCCACTGTCAAAGAAACCTGGGCTTCCATACCACCTCAGCAGTGCCACAAACTGATCACCTCCATGCCACGCCGAATTGAGGCAGTAATTAAAGCAAAAGGAGCCCCTACCAAGTATTGAGTACATATACAGTAAATGAACATACTTTCCAGAAGGCCAACAATTCACTAAAAATGTTTTTTTTTATTGGTCTTATGATGTATTCTAATTTTTTGAGATAGTGAATTGGTGGGTTTTTGTTAAATGTGAGCCAAAATCATCACAATTAAAAGAACCAAAGACTTAAACTACTTCAGTCTGTGTGCATTGAATTTATTTAATACACAAGTTTCACAATTTGAGTTGAATTACTGAAATAAATGAACTTTTCCACGACATTCTAATTTATTGAGATGCACCTGTATATATATATATATATATATATATATATATATATATATATCTTTTTTTTTTTTTCTTTTTTTTTGCAATCGTTATTGTAGTTCAAAAGGGCAAACAGTGGAAGTTATCGTATTATGCGTGATACAAAAAATGGGATTCATATTCAACTGTAGGTTATAACAGAATGGAACAATCAGAAAACAAAACATGGTAACAAAGAAAAAAATGAAATGACCCCTGTTCAAAAGTCTGCATACCCTTAGATCTTAATACTGTGTATTGCCCCCTTTAGCATCAATGACAGCGTGTAGTCTTTTGTAATAGTTGTCTATGAGGCCCCAAATTCTTGCAGGTGGTATAGCTGCCCTTTTGTCTTGGCAAAATGCCTCCAGGTCATGCAAAGTCTTTGGTCGTCTTGCATGAACCGCACGTTTGAGATCTCCCCAGAGTGGCTCGATGATATTAAGGTCAGGAGACTGTGATGGCCACTCCAGAACCTTAAACTTTTTCTGCTGTAACCACTGGAGGGTTGACTTGGCCTTGTGCTTAGGGTCATTGTCGTGCTGGAAAGTCCAAGAGCGTCCCATGCGCAGCTTTCGTGCAGAAGAATGCAAATTGTCTGCCAGTATTTGCTGATAACATGCTGCGTTCATCTTGCCATCAATTTTCACAAGATTCCCCGTGCCTTTAGAGCTCACACACCCCCAAAACATCAGTGAGCCACCACCATGCTTCACAGTGGGGATGGTATTCTTTTCACTATAGGCCTTGTTGACCCCTCTCCAAACATAGCGCTTATGGTTGTGACCATAAAGCTCTAAATTTGGTCTCGTCACTCCAAATTACAGTGTCCCATAAGCTGTGAGGCATGTCAAGGTGTTGTGGGGCATATTGTAACTGGGCTTTTTTGTGGCATTGGTGCATTAAAGACTTCTTTCTGGCAACTCGACCATGCAGCTCATTTTTGTTCAAGTATGGTCGTATTGTGCTCCTTTTTCCAGAGCAGCCTGTATTTCTCCTGAGGTTACCTGTGGGTTTTTCTTTGTATCCTGAACAATTCTTCTGGCAGTTGTGGCTGAAATCTTTCTTGGTCTACCTGACCTTGGCTTGGTATCAAGAGATCCCCGAATTTTCCACATCTTAATAAGTGATTGAACAGTACTGACTGGCATTTTTAAGGTTTTGGATATCTTTTTATATCCTTTTCCATCTTTATAAAGTTCCATTACCTTGTTACGCAGGTCTTTTGACAGTTCTTTTCTGCTCCCCATGGCTCAGTATCTAGCCTGCTCAGTGCATCCACGTGAGAGCTAACAAACTCATGACTATTTATACACAGGCACTAATTGCAATTTAAAAAGCCACAGGTGTGGGAAATTAACCTTTAATTGCCATTTAAACCTGTGTGTGTCACCTTGTGTGTCTGTAACAAGGCCAAACTTTCAAGGGTATGTAAACTTTTGATCAGGGCCATTTGGGTGATTTCTGTAATCATTATGATTTAAAAAGGAGCCAAACAACATCAACGTTAATTCCTTCACCAATATTAGCCTGAGGAATAATAGTGTTTTTTTTAAGCCAGTGCTTCAGTGCTTGCCACTTGGGGAGATTGTTTACTTTCAGCCAATTAACTAAATGTAAAAAAAAAAAAAAAAAAAAAAAAAAAAAAAAGCTGGGCTAAGGGGAAAAAAGGAGAAATATGATCAATATGTCCAGGCATTGTGCCTTGTGAGAACGGTCACATATTTAGCCTATAAAATCACAGTTATGTAAGTGAGCACACATTTATTCCAAAAGTCTTCAACATCCAAAATGAAAACTCTCACAAATATAATATTATTTATTGATAGAAATAACAGTAGGTGGTTGTGTTCATAAAGACGCAACAAACATAGGTTCTGTTCCCCCATTTTCAAAATATAACTAGACAGTCATGAAATTTGCCTTTCACTTCTAGAATACAACATTCTACAGCTAATACTCGTTCAAAACTCTAGTTTTGAGCCTTAGCGCTCTCCATAGTACCTCAGTGATACGAGCACAGCATCTCGGGGGTGAGCTTTTTGAGAACGTGCACTTCCTTCGTCGTTTGGATGGGGGCAGGGCTAGGGAGAAACAGAATCTGATGGGGAAACAGACTTCGACACAACACCGGCTGGGTCAGGGTCCAGATTTCAAATAATAGACGGGTCCGAGTCGGTTCCGGGTAGTACATTTACGGCATTTCTCGGTTCTGCACGGGTCCGGGTCCAAACTTTCAAATAATAGACGGGTCTGGGTCGGTTCCGGATAGCACATTTCCGGGTCTCTTTGGGTTCGGGCACACATTTTTGGACCCGTGAAGACCTCTACTTGATGGTCAAGACCGCTGTGTATTAACCAGTGCACTAAATGCGATTATTATTTCAGCCACTAGTTGGCACTGCATCTTTACCATAACTGAGAATTTGCAAGCACAGTACTTCTTCCTCGGTCATACCGCACGTGTCGGCAAGCGCCATCTCTCATCACATGAATGTAAGTGCAAGAACTATGGTTTAACAACATAAAGCAAACATTCATGATTTATGATTACATCTGCCATGTAGAAGCCGTGACTTCACTCGGGGTATTCACGCAACCCAATAAGCTTGTTATGTTGCGAGGTGTTCTTTATTGGCAGGAGTAGAGTTGAATGATTATGACTAAAATCATAATTAAAGTTTTTTCCCCTGATATTGTAATAACTATTAATAAGATCTATTACTATAATTTTATTGCATGCCATATTTATGCAGCTACACATCCCAAACAAGCTGAGAACTGTGTTCCTGAATAAGTTCATTCTATTTATTCATTAGTAGCCTAAATTAAGACAGTGTCCAAACGGACAACTTTACAATGTTCCTCTTCTTGGCAGCATGAAATAAAACTTATTTAAATTGCGATTAAATTATATACCTGAAGCGAGCAAAATGCGCTCCATTTATAATCACTGATGCTGTCAGTCACTTCAGTTAAACACAAGCTCACTGAGTTCTGCTCTCTCCCCAAAACTCTAATTATAATCAACAAAGCTGTCATAATTGCACAATGCATTTCTTATTTACATCGTTTTTACTCCTTGCTTGAGAGTGCGGCAGTAAGCATGTACAGAAATCAGTCTGTGAGCAACGGCTGAGCCGGTGACTTAAATGCCTCTGATTGGTCGTTGCATTTATGTGCTCAGCTGACATGTCTGTGGTTTAAAAAAATAAATAAACAGTATTATTTTGTTAGAATAATAATGCATATGAAACACATTTCTCAATTAACCATGTTTTTCGGAAGTCAGACTAATTTCAATTAATCAGTTCTTTCAAAATGTGATTTTCAATTATTGCGAATATTTCACATCAGCATTTTTCTTCACTGTTATTTTCAGTGCATAACTTTATGCATAGTTGTTTGAATAGTTTAATAGTTTACATAATTATTAATAGTGTACATGCAGTGAAAATCAGACTAATGCCATGCAGACTCCAATTGTTGTGCACTATCCAATTCAAGTCACTTCACTATACTTGATTTCATACTAGTGATGACTATCATCACAAGGCAATTTAGGCCAGCCATGTTTTCAATGAAAATGACAATTATTCTTATCATATTACATTATTTTGATTTGTTAATGAACAGGGGTATTTTCCAGAGGTGGGGTCTTGCTCTTGTGGTCTTGGTCTCAAGATGTCTTGAGATATAAACGTGGTCTGGGTCTTGGAGGGTCTAGTCTTGGTCTTGTCTTGGTCTCAAGGGGTCTAGTCTGGGTCTGAGTCTTGGAGGGTCTGGTCTTGACTACACCTCTGGCTTTATTCATGCCTTCTGTCGTTATTTCACAGATTTTTACGTCCTGATTGAATTTAGTTCAGTGATGCATTGCCAGTGTCGAAAGAATTTAGATAATTAGTTCTGTATACTAAGGGTAAATTGCACTTTATCTCTGTTTTTGGAGTGTATTGTCAAATAAGATAAAGCCGCCCACATCTGTCAAACGCTGTTCATGTGCCAACCTTGCACGTGCAGAAATGCTCACAATCGGCAGGGCAAAATATTTGCACTTAGCGCAGATGTTTACAAGGATTTATACAGTATCAGGTGCTGATATGTTGCAATGCTGATATAAAAATGTAAACTTAGAAACTGAGGTCATAAGAGCCCACAGTTACAGATTCACGCTGAAAATGAATGAGTATCACCATAACATAGACAAGCCCACATTATCACAGTCTCTAAAACTTACCTCACCGTGTTTTCTTAAATTGGAGCTGCAATTTTAAAGAACCCATATTATGCTAATTTACAGGTTCATGATTTTATTTTGGGGTCTACTAGAAAAGGTTTACATGCTTTAATGTTCAAAAAACACATTATTTTTCTCATACTGTACATTTCTGCTAAACCTATTTTCATCCTCCGGCTGAAACGCTCTGATTTAGCTCCTGTCTCTTTAAAGCACCCCTTTCCAAAAATCCTAGTCTGCTCTGATTGGTCAGCTGGCCCAGTCTGTTATGACTGGTCAACCGCATGTTGGAAATGTAACGCCCCTTACCATAACAGAGTTTCAGTCTTCCTTAACAGCTGTAAACACTATTGTAACTACAGTAACAGTGGTGTCGGTTTTTGCCGTTCAAGCTCTAGCCCTAGTCCGATAATGAAAGTTTGAAAGAACAAGCTAATCGACCCAAACCACTTTCGCAAGCATGATTTGAGCAGGACGTTTCACAGTGGTAAGTTTTAATTTTGTAGCTTTCTTACAAGTATATAATTTATCTCTTGACTCGGCAGCAGCGAACCATGAGTTATTGTCTGTGACCATTTTGTTATACATTAACATCGAAATAATGCTGATGTTTTGATAAGCAAGAAAACTGTACTTTAGTACAATTTAGAGGTACTTGTATTTTATTTGAGTATTACCATGGCATTTTTTATTATTTTATAATTCCACTCCACTACATTTCAGAGGGAAATATTGTACTTTTTCCACTGCATATATATTTTTTAACAGCTATAGTTACTAATTCATTTTCAGATCAATATTTTATACTTAAAATATATGATCGGTTAAAATTAACTATTATTTCTACATTTAAAAATACCCATCTTAAAAATGCCCAGCTTAAATAAAATGTTCTTTCCTATATCACCTACAGACAGCGAATGGGCAGTAAGGTGTGGGACTGCTTCTCCAAAGATGGTGATGTAGTTGTCTGCAATACCTGCAAAGCAAAGATAAGCCAGGGAACTAGCAAATCCAGTCAAAAGAATACCACCAATTTGTGGTCTCACCTGAAAGTGTTCTGTGAATTTATCGGTCTCAAAAATCCCATATCTGTCGGGCTCTACCACTTATAAAAACTCTTGAAATTGACAATTTTGTTACACAGTTTTAGGTAAAAGTTGGCCCACAGCTGAATAGTAAACCCTTACCAAAACAATAACGTTACATAGCAAGTTAGCTGAGCACTACCATGGATTGCATACGTAAAATTAACGTTTGTAAAAATAAATCCATCTCCACGTATGATCCCTATTCATGACAGTAAGAATGACAAACAATTTGCATAATTCTACACAATTGTACCTTGGTCCCACCTCTCACCGTCGCAGCTCACAGACATGGCCAAGTTGCAAGCGGAATTCGCGGACGTGTTCTCACCTCTCCCTGGTCGCATGAACCTCATAGAACACCATATCGAGACCATATTGGTGGTTCATAGCAGCCCCTATCGCCTTCCTGAACACAAGAGAAGGGTTGTTCAGGAAGAATAAGAGGCAATTCTCGAGATGGACGTAATAGAAGAGTCGCACAGCGATTGAGCCAGCCCGGTGGTTCTGGTACCTAAGAGCGACAGGACGGTCCGGTTCTGTGTAGACTATCGCAAAGTCAACGCGGTGTCCAAATTTGACATGTACCCAATGCCTCGGATTGATGAGTTGCTCGGTCGGTTGGCCCGGCTCAATTTTATTCGACATTGGCACATCCCTTTAACTCCAATCTCCTGAGAAAAAATGGCTTTTTCCACACCATTCAGCTTACACCAATTTGTGACACTTCTGTTCGGTTTGTTCGGGCCCCGGCCACGTTTCAGTGTCTCATGGACAAAATTCTCAGACCAATTACAGCATATGCCATTGCATGTTTAGATTATACTATTATTTATAGTAATGACTGGCGGCGGCACATGCAACATCTGAGAGCTGTCCTGAGGTCGCTGCGACAGGTGTGACTCACGGCAATCCGAGGAAGTGCGCAATTGGGCAGGTGGAAGTTCGGTATCTGTGGTTCCACTTGGGTCATGGACAGGTGTGACCCCAGGTTAATAAAACCGCAGCGATTGCAGCCTGCCCGAGGCCCAAGATCAAAATGGAGGTAAGACAGTTTCTGGGGCTGGCTGGCTACTACCGAAGGTTTGTGCCTAGTTACTCTGACGTCACCAGCCCGTTGACTGATCTTACTAGAAAAGGGGCCCCCGAACCAGTCCAGTGGACAGAGTCGATCCAACAAGCTTTCCTAAAAGTAAAGTCCACGCTTTGTGGGGGGCCGCTTTTACATGCTCCTAACTTCTCTCTCCCCTTCATTTTGCAGACAGATACATCCAACAGGGGAATGGGGGCGGTGCTCTTGCAGGAGGTGGGAGGGGAGGAATGGCCGGTACTGTTCATAAGTCGCAAGCTCTCCTTGATGGAGACAAAGTACAGTACCATCGAGAAGGTATGTCTTGCGATCAAGTGGGCTGTCCTCACCCTCTGCTACAACCTGCTGGGTTGGGCCTTCCCCCTTTGCTCAGGTCACACCCCATTCCAATGGCTCCACTGCATGAAAGATTCCAACGCACGGATCACCTGTTGGTACCTGGCACTTCAGCCATTTAAATTCGAGGTGATCCACATGCCAAGGGCACAGATGGCTGTGGCGGACTTTCTCTCCAAATTGGTTGACTTGTTTGTGTGTGATTATTTGGCCACTGAGTGCCCTTTTTGTTTGAGTTTTGTGAACAAACTGAAGAGTAATAAATACTCACGTTGACTGTTTCCACTGCCTCCTGACTCCTCCACTTGCCCTGAAAATACGATCTCTGTGACAGGCGCATTATGTCAACTTATGCAAATACTTTTGAGAAAGCAATATGCTTTTTTGAGTAACAAATTATGATAAAGCTTATTCAAAATAACCACTTCAGAAAAAGGTGCATCATTTCTTGTTCATTTCAGTCACATTTGACATTTCATTACATCTCAAGTATTCTATGAACAAATTAATCTCCATTGTGATTGGATCCGTCAGTGTGAGCCCACTTTGAACATTCTTCATAACAAACCTAATCTCCCCACTTAAGAAAAACAATATGTTTACTGAAATTGTTTTTTATATAATCACCATGAACAAAATCGAAAATGACAAATAAGTATTTTGTTTCAAATTAAATTTGATAATTTTTAGGATATTCATTAGCTACATAAATTTACAACATTTAAAAAAATATTAAATATTAGATCAAGTTGCCTCAAAATCAACCTTTAGACATTACACACAATGATCTCATGGAAGAGGGAAATTTTGCAGTGCACAGTGTCAAACAGGTGTTTAGGAGAGTTCTGTGGTAGTTTTTGATGCTATTTAGTGTTTTGGGACAAAATAAATTTAAAGGAGCCTTTTACCTGCAGAGCCTTTAGCACCATTGTACCCTATACAAAAAAATAACAAATGTTAACTACACTACCTGTCGTCGTGCTCGTAGTCGTGCCTCGCGAGAAGCTGCATTAACTCCGTGCAGACCCTGTCAAACTGTCGAAGGTCAGTTAAGTTTGTAAAACTAGGAACAATGCTTGAACATTTGCTGCGTATGGCGCCATGTTTGTTGTGTATGTCGCTAACTTCCATGAAAGAACAAGCGATTCCAATCACATTGTTGGTGACGTAGTGGGATGCATAATTTTCGGCTCCTAAGTCAGTTGAAACAGTCCGACTCCAGCTCCGATAGCAGCTCTGGTGGAAAAGCAATATATGGGAACTCTGCCCAGGAGTGATGATCTATATATAGATATAGGATCAAGCCTATTTATGGCAGATGGCGCAAATAATAAAGGGCATATAATACAGAGCACAGGGCCATTTTGTCAGAATTTTCTACTTCAGAGTCACGATTACATTTCTCGTGCTCTAAAAGCCACACTCATCACTTCGTTGTTTTTGTCTGCACTTTAATACAGTAAGTTGGAATATTTTCTCCCTGTTGTTCTATGACTATAAACATATGCTTTACACTGTGGTGTTTTGTCAATTGTATTGTTATATTGTGTGTTTCTTTCTATGTAGCTAAAGAAACTAAAAGAACCGCTTGCTCAATGCTTCTTTCTCAAAATGATTGCTTGAGAAGCAAGAGAAACAAATCAAACAAAAACATTCTAGAAACTAATACAGATAACAGCAGAAGCATTTCACCACAAAACAATGTAGAGACTTACATAGATAACAGAGATAGCAGAAATAGCATTTATTTTGTTCTTTATGAGAAACAGGCATAGGAACAAAAACATTTTTCATTGAAGGACAACTCTGGGGCCACAGCACACAGGCTTCAAGTTTGTATCAGTTCCATCCTCTCTTCTATCTGCCCAAGCGCATGCCCAAGTCAAGGACACAGCTGGCCCATACGGGGAACGTGTGCAGAACACTGCATGCAGTATGCTGTTCCATAACAGAATGCAGAACACTACTCGCTATACAATGTCCCATAACACACCAACACTGTTTGGATTGGGCTTGTTAAAGGCAGTCCTTAAGCCTAAAGAAGGTTTTGTGCCCAAAGTTTTCCCCTCCGGGCTTAGCTTGTCACCCTGCAAGCTTTCTCTCCTCCTCCGTTTGGGTCAGGCTTGGCTAAGAGGCTGCATATGCTTTGTCTGGTGAGAGCATTGCATACTCATATTGGCCATACAAGTCAATTCAGGATGTTAGAATAGCTCTTTGTTTGTCTCAGAGGCAGAACAAATGGTTTGGCCATCTCAAGGCCATTCAGCTCGCTTACAATTTTTAAGGCAAGCAGTGTCAAGTAGGTGTTAAAGCTCATTCTACCAGGAGCAAGGCTTCTTCCTGGGCTTCAGTGTCCTTGGAGGACATATATCTTGCAGCAAGGTGGGCTTCCCCCAGCACATTTGCTAGGTTCTATTACCTGCATGTTTCCTCCTCCTCTTCCTAGATTATTATATCTGTGAAAGAGGGTTAAAATGTCAATGTTTCACTACCCTGACTGGCTAGTGTTGCTGGTAATGTTTTGCCAAGTTTGATAACCTGGGCATTTTCTCTCTTCCCATTTCTGAATGCAAAGAAGAGCTCTTTTTCAATGTTTTTAACTACCCTGTCGGCTGGTGAACATAGTTCTAGTGCGTCTGAACCAGTAGCATGGCATTACAGTATATGATTCCCATTGCATCAGCAACTGACACAGCACTGAGAGACTGACTTGAAAGGAGATGTCTCGGTTACGGATATAACCTTGGTTCCCTGATAGGAGGGAACGAGACGCTCATTCAAGGAACCAAGGTTACATTCCTAACAGAGACGTTCTCATTTTCTGATGCTATTTTGTAAAAATGCATTATTAACAGTCAGCCATGAATTTACTGTGCGAGTTAAAGTGTCCGTTTTCAGGGGATCATCGATATAACGAAAGAAATATTTGGTTTTTGCTTTATATTTGGTTTCAATATTATATCTCAACATGCATCGCTCATTAATGTGCACTCAGCACCATATGGAGAATAAAGCAACTTTTTCTTTACAACAAATATGGCTAGAGTCTTCATCTTATATTAATGTATATCATTCTGAAAACATTTTGTTCCAAAATGCTACAATAAACTTATAAAATATTAACATTAAACATTTTATTTATCAGGAAAAAATATCAGAAAATCACTAAATGCCCCTCGTTATTATTTAGAAGAATATAGAGTTTAGAAGAATAATATCCTAATATGGTATGGTATACAGAAGTCCTGTCATGTGGTCTCTGATGTAATAACCTCTTCTTCTAAAGTCTATATTTGGACCATGTCTTACACACCAGCAGCCTCTTTCTTCCTGGGAGAACAGAACACACTATGTGCTATTTAGTGCTGCAGATTGCATAATTTGGTGGAAAATGGACATAAATTACATTTCTATAAAAAGAAACATGAAATGCACTTATGAAAATCCATAATTTCTCGGAACACTTCGGACTAAAAGATCTAATGAAGGTTGTTTATTGTAGCCATCAAATGACAAGTATACTAGATCTTACATGACTAGACAAGTTTTTGCTGAATTATTTTCTAATATAGTATTTATGGACATCTATTTAACTTCTAATCAGAATTCCTTTATTGGTCCTTTTATGATTGCAAGTCATCAAAGCCCAAAGACAACAATGCATTTCATCATACACACATTTACAGTACACACACATTACCTGCTTCAGGTGTTGGTGTTTTTGGTTTTGGTGTCCATTCTCATTCCATACTCTCCAACCTATTTCTTTTTTTTTTTTTTTAGACAATGGTTTCATATTTTGTTTTGTATGTTAACTTTTCCATTTTTGGTGTTTTCGTGAATAGTTTTGTTTCAAATTTTTTACTGATTAAATTTCCCTGAAAAGCAATTAAACATCCTATATTAAATTTTAACCCATTTAATCTGAAACTTTTCCCAGCTAAGTGAAGACATGTATTTTACTCTTTTAATAGTCCAATGAAAACTAACTACATGCCTTTTTAAATGTTATTTTATTTTTATTAATTTTTTAGGTTAGTGAAAGTGTGTGCTTTATTCTTGGTCATACTGGTAACGTGAGAAACTACAGACATTTTGTTTTTTCTTTTTTTTCAGTTTTTAAAAAACCTGATTCACTTCTTACAAACAATTGTATTCTGTTCTTCATATGTAGGAAATTGCTAACAGTAAAGTAACAATGTATTTTTACTAACATGCAACTGTGTGGAAAAAAGTTCATTTAACAACCAAGAATAATTGCATATTTATTTTTGATATTATATTGTTTTATTCATTGTAGCAATACTTTGAAATGTGCAGTTTTATAATGCTACTCAATCAGTTGCCTATTCAGAAATTAGGCTCTGTGTTTTGCCACCATGACCACTTCTGTGTTAACTTGTACTGACATGATTTACATAAGCCAGGACAATCAATAATTGACCAATTAAACATTATATGTAGCCTACTAAATATGGTACAGAAGTTGTCTGTGTATTATGACAGGTTTTACTTGCTTCCTTTTGTGGACACAGACCTCTTGCAGAGGGCAGAGTGGAGTAAAATGGCTCTGGTCATGTGACAGAGGCATGTCTCTCTCTTCCAATTTCTGAATGCAATGGAGAGCTTGTTTTCAATGCTTGTTTCAATGCTCACTAACCCTGTTGGTTAGTGAGCATTATTCTAGTGCAGCTGAATCAGTAGCATGGCATAACGGTATACGATTCCCATTGTGTCAGCTACTGACAAAGCATCGAGAGATAATTACAAAACAAGAATAATTGCATATATATTTTTATAGATTACATTGTTTCATTCAACAGTACTTTGAAAAGTGCAGTTTTATAATGACAATTTGCACTATCCATCCCATCCATACATTTTCTATACCCGCTTATAATATGTTGAGCCTATTGAAGCTGTTTTGGGCTGAAGGCAGGGAAACAGGGAAACAGCATCACAGTGTTTACACATTCAGACCAACAAACACATTCACACTCTCACTCACACCTACGGCCAATTTAGAGTTAGGAAAACCAGAGCACCTAAAGCAAACCCACAGCAACACTCAATCCAAGACCTTGGTATGAGGCGACAGTGCTAACCACTGGGCCACTGTGCTGCCCAATATTTGCATCACCCATAAAAAAATAAAATAAAATGTTCACATAAAATTAAGACAGTCTGCACTGTCATTTATAGTTGACAACTATTGATGTGAAAAATACATAACTCTTTGTACACCTAAACTACATTTTTATTTTTATTTTAATATTAATATTATTTACTTATTTGTTTGTTTGTTTTTTTGCATCACTACCCCATGATTTCATATGTGGGATGAGTATGATCCATGTGTGTTTTCTATGCACTGGTACAACACTTGTAATGCATTAATTGTTTTCATTTTCCAGCGATTTGCATCACCCATGTAAAAATGTTCACATGAAATCAAGATAGCACTGAAAAAAAATAATAGTTAACTTGAAAATTTTGAGTAAATTCTACATTTGTACTCAATTCAAACATGAAAAAATGAATATAAATAATATTTATGATTGTTTGTTATCTTTACAATGCTTAAACTTGCATCAATCCTAAAGTAGAAGACCTTGTCATGTTATTTGCAAATTTGAATAATTTCACAAGTCAATAAAATAATTAAATTTTACTTTTAAAGCTGGTGTTTCCAGTTTGCACTGGGCTTGAATAATTAATGAGTTTGTAAGTTGATTTACAATATTTGTATTGTTGAATTTTGTTGTTACTTTTGGTAACTTGTTTTGTTAAGTCTTAAGTCAAAATTAACCTTTCATGATAAACATTCTGTTGATTTTTACCATCATCGTGTTTTGTGCACCAAGTGTTCAGGTCTGTGTGCACGGAGCTCTGGAACTTTACCCTATCGCCATTAAAGCAAGGAGATGTTGTCTGATAGACAACATAACATGCATTAAGCTTCCATGTGGAAGGCTACCATATGGCATGTGGTACATGGTACATTTTACTAAGTATGTATAAAAAAAAAAAAAACATGAAATGATAGTACACTTTTAAAGCAAGGCTTAATCCAGCACTAAATTGCTTGAGTAAAATGTAAAAACTAATGTGAAACAATGCATTGTAAAGTAAACTTTATTTGAGAATTTCTAATTAAAGCCACCAAGAACTGTGTATAGCCTTTACTTGAAAATATGGTCTGTTAAATTTACTAGCAATTTCTGCATGGAAATTTTTTTATTTATTTTTTTTTTTTTTATTTATTTTTTTTTTTTTAAAAGTAAATCCCACTTCAGTGAGTCTGCAATGTCATTTATAGTTGACAACTCTGTGAAAAATACATCAACAACTCTTTGTGGATCCAAACTAAATTTTGTGACTAAACTGCCTTTGTAATATTTAGTTTTCATGTTTTTATTATATATATATATATATATATATATATATATATATATATATATATATTTTTTTTTTTTTTTTTTTTTTTTTTTGCATTAATACCCCAAGAATGCATATGTTAGTCATGTATGATCCATATGTTTTTACTATGCACAACACTGGTACTACACTTGTAATGCATTAATTTTTTTCATTTTCCAGCTATTATGTAATTAAATATATGTTAAATACAATGATCAAGTTCATATGTAAGTGTAGGTACAAAGGCAATGGCAGTAATAAAATCAAGTTGTTGTTCAGCCGATGCTTTTATCTAAATTGCAGGACATTATACCTACTTTCGAGACAGTTCAAAGGGAGCAACCTGAGTGAGCACAATGGTGGTAGCTCCTGGACCACTCCCAACTACAAGCTATTTGCTGTTTCACATTTGAGTACATAAAGTTGTCATTTTACAATTTTATCTGTAAGCTTAAAAAAATATCAGTATACATTGTACTTAAATGTATGTTTAACATAGACCCCTCATCGACATCCCCAAATGCTATCATATTATAGCAAAAGATGTCCTACCAATTATTAAAACAAATTAAGTTAAATCTCCTCACAGTCTCTGGGTGTCCAGATCTTCTTGTTCTTGTCCAAGGCTGCACAACGGAGGTTTCTGGCAGTACATTGGGGCTGTCCCGCTTGAGACCAGGTCGTGTAGCCAAGATCATCTCTATTGACCCAGAACCACTCTCCTGCTAGAAAGCGCAGACCAGTCCACACGTATTCTGTTTGAGCTGCTGTGATTTTCCCAACAGCAGAATCTATCCTATAACTCGAGCTTAAACTTGCCAGATCAGTATAATGATATCTGCAGTATTCCAGAGCTTCCTCCCAGCTCTGATTCAGTGGCACCAGAATGAATGACGTCATACAGAAGAAAGAAAAATTTTGGTGCATTTTATATCATGCAGTTGCTTATGTACTTTGTGCAAATAGCCTCAGCTTTAGTTATCTGGTTTACCAATATACCAATTCATTCGTGTTGCATTTTCACCTCCTGCCCACTTCCAAATTCCTGATTCTTTGTAGAGTCCAACCCAGCTGTGATCAGTTTGATTAACTGCATCTTCTAAAAATTTACGTTCCTCACTCTCATCAGTGAAGGTGGATAGGTCATGATAATGAGTTTTGCAGTACTGCTGTGCATCATCCCATGTCCTCATCTGATTCATAAAGAAATGTTGTTTGAAGTGACAGGAGGTGAGTCCATAGAGCTTCATGATGAGGAGCACAGTGAGCCTAGTCTTCATCTTTTCCCAGAGAAGAGGTTTTGTGAGTTTACAATTATCATTTACAGATGAGGACAGAACTGTGCATGATGACACGGAGTCTCTCTTACTTCAACTGACATATATCCAATGGCAAAAGCGTGTGATGATGTAACAGTAAGTTAAGAGTCCAATTGCATCACACCTTTACAGGCAGGGCAAACAAATGTCAGGTGCATTGAACCAATCAAAAACTTTCAAGGACCTCATGCATTATATTTAAATATGAAAATTACCTAAGGTAGAAACTGTGGGCAGGTAAATCTAGCATGAAAACATTTTTCCCACTGTATTTACCACAGCAGACCTAGAAATGACAAAAACATAATGTCACATTAATATTTTAATGTTATAAGGCCAAATTAAATTCAACATGTGTTCTCAAATTAACACACTCAAGTGTCCATGTCACAGTTGGGCCTAACTGTGCCTCCCCTGACTGTCTGTCTGTCTCATCTGAGCGTCATGTCTGTGTGTGTCTGTGATTTCCCTCATTTGTTTCAGGTGCTGCCAGTGGGTGATTGCCGTTTCCGTGGGAATGCTGAGTGCTCAGCTCATCAGCGATCTTTGTTTACATGGGAATGCTGATTTCTTAGCTTAGCGGATCAACGGCACCTGTCCCTCATAATTTACCTCCTTATTTTAACCCCCCTTGTGTTTCTTGTTTTGCTGAATTCTTTTGTTGGTCTGTAAGGGAATCTGTTCCTTAGTCTGTCGGTTTGACTATAAGAGTCTTCGGTTGGTTTTAGTATTTAACTAGTTCTGTTTTTCGTTCTCCTTTTCCTCCATTGAGAGAATTTTTTTTCTTGTAATTTATCTCTGGTTTAATAAAACTAGTTTTTGTCCCCATCTCTGCTACTGGGTCCTTCTTCCCTGATATTCAGCCACAGACAGACCCAGCGGAGATGGATTTTTATTTATTTATTTATTTTTTTTATAATTGTGGTTCTCTTGCATGCCAGCATGCGGTGCTTATCAAGAGGCTGTACGGACTACAGCAGGAGGACCAGTCCGTGTGGGGGTATGCTTTAGAATTTTTGCCTATATCCTTGGGTCTGGGATACAATCAGGCCTGCCTTATTGAGCTTTTTAGGGCATGTCTGACTGAGCCAATTAAATCATGTGTCCCAGATCAGGGTGAGGGTGGGAGTCTTCTGGAGACCATCAGGCTGGCCATGAAATGGGATGAGGTCACTGCCTCTGCACCTCAGATGAGAAGGAAGAGGCCCATCAGCTGAGGTTCTTTCCTGCTGCTGACCGCCAGGAAGCAGTGGCCGTTCTCGCTGTAGTGCTTCCGACTGTCCGGTGGTCACGGAGGCCGTTCCCCAGTCGCTGCCTGTTTCGATTGTCTACTCTAGATGTAGAACATAGGCTAAATATTGAAAGTTACTCAAGATCATCAATATGACAAATGTTTTTTTTTTTTTTTCAATAAGTATCAATCATTTTCTCACCCAGTCCTATCATTAGGTATAGATTTGACAAAAAATTGCCAGCTGTTTTAAGTTCACAAACTGTACACGTGCTGATTGCAAGACGTTAAATATGGGACAAATCGCTCTCGTTCAGAGAGAGAAAGTGAGGGGGGGGGTGGCATATATATATACTACGGAAACATTGATAAAAGTGCTAGATTTAAATTGACGCAACCGCTGGTCGGCGATCCTAATGAGCTATGTAGCTACACTACCCAATTTTTGCGCCAGTAAAATATTAGCTAGCCTTGTATGTTAATTAATGTGACTAAACTTTAAGAATGTGTTCCTCCTGAATAGTGAAGTTTAAAAGTAGTTTTCGAAATATTTACGAGTCCTTCGTTTCAAGTCTGAAGTCATTTCAGACTCTACCTAAAGTCTATTAAAATGCGACTCGAGTGCAAGGTTTTTTTTGGGGTTTTTTATATATAAAAACATGATGTTTTACTATATTTAGACCCAATGCAGTCTTTTATTGGTTTGATCTTTCAATACTGATTTATTTGTTTGCCTCCCCAGAAAATTCCATCACAGACCGCCACTGCTGTAAACATCTCTGGAGAATGCATGTCACCCTGTCTGCATGTCAGTAATTTTCCATGCAAACATTTTTGCGTTCAATCCCCATTTTGTTAAGTAATAGGTCTGTATTTGGTTTTCAGGTGAACTGTGTCAATATTTATTTTTAGGTCTTGATGTGCCTTTATACATCACTTGCTGACAAAAAGAAAAAAGTAATTAAGTCACCAATTTTACTTATCTAACATATTACATATAAACCAAAACATTGGCACCTTGTTTGAGAGAAATATCCTTCAAATATTGCTGGATGGGGCCCAGATACTGCAGAATGTTTTCCCATTTTCTATGCTGATTTCTGGACAAAATCTGCAGAAGTATGCAAGATTTATTTAAACATCGTAAAACTTAAATGGAGCTGAGAGTACAAGACTCTAAGTGGTTGCTGTAGACACTGTCAGTGTCAAATTAGCCAAAATACTTAATAAACACTAAGGGGTGGGGGAATTATGTGAATGGCAGGCGTTACAGTTCTGCAGAAATCTGCAGACCTTTCTGCAGAGTTATATATACGTTACTAAACATATGTTTAAGAGGCGAGAGACACACTATTCATATACCATAGGCATCATTTGAGTGAAAGTAGTTGATTACTGACTGTGTAGCCTACCATCAAGGTAGTTGTAATGTAAGAAACTTTACAAAATAAATTATACAGATTTACTGTTTGTCTGTAAAATAAATAACCAGTATACGTACGTTTTATACATTTCACATTTTGAATTGATGGATGATAGCTGGTTGAAAGTTATGTCACTATTCATGCTTTTTGTCTTGTTTTTCATTGCTAAAAATTTTCACTTTACATTTAATGCAAAATATATATAGAACAAAATCTATGTGCAAGTACTAATGCAGTGCTGTAGCGGTGAATGAAGAGGTGAGTCTGTAAAAGTCAAATATACAGAATAAGTTCATCCTCATTGCATAAAATGTGTCAGAACAAAAAACAATGCACTTTTGCATACAAAGCCATTTGTTTTTAATTCATTTGTAGAAATGATTTTTACCAACCAATAGCATAAAAAATTTACACAAGTATGCATACCTTTTGATAAATGTATGTGCATGCATGTGTTTGCTTTAGTTAGGGGATAGTTTTACTATAACTAGTTATAGTTTATTCTTATTTATACACATACATAGTGTGTGTGTGTGCATGCGTGCAGGACAAGCAAATGTCAGAAGCATTGAACCAATCAAGCCACTGTAAATCATCTCATTAAATTTAAGCTTGAAAATGTATCTAAGGAAACTGGGGGCAGGTGTAACGTGTAGGCAGGCAGGACAGGCAGACAGGAACAAGCAAGGATGAGACGATAATGTGTGAGAACCCAAGTCCAGTTATTTTATTGAATCCAAAGTGAAAACAAAAAGAAACCAAAAGACTAGACTAGACTAGACTAGACTAGAAAATATACAGACTGGACTAGATTACAACCTAACAATAACAATACTCGACAAAGGACAATGGCAAACATGAGGGCTTAAATACACAGACATACACAACATAACAAAACAACCAATGACAAGACTGAACTGATAACAAGATAACCAATGTCAAAACACAACTAATAAACAGATAACAAGACTATAAACAAGAACCAATCAAAAGACAAGACTAATAAACATGGTGGAACATGAGGGTCACATGACAAACAGGGAAATCACATGACAAACAAGGAAGAATCTAAATTTACAAGATAGAAGACATGTAACCAAAACCCGAAAACATGAACAAAAGCACACAAACGCATGACATATCACCCCCCCCCCCCTCTAAGGGCAGATCCTGACACCCAGCACAAAACAAAACAGCAGTTCAGTTGGGGACTGTAGTTCATTTTCTCATGAAAGACATTGGGTCTGTTCCAAAACCTAGTAAACGTCCTCCGGAGGCAGCATTTTAAGACATCGCTGTCAACGCGAAGGTTGTTCCAAAAGGAAGGTATCTTAATCATGCTGCCTCTTAAGATATCTCATTTGGACAAATTCTAAGGTATCATCATATGTATCCTTCCCCGGGTAGGCGATCCAGAATGCACCGTGATTAGCTTGGTGGAAAATAAATCCAAGATGGTGGAAGAAGTGAGAGAAAATTAGATTATAAATATACTAATAATCCATTACTGAAAATTATTGATAAATAACAGTTTAATATGACAAAAAAACAACTAGTTTACCCAAAATGTGTGTGCTTATGCTCATTAGAGGATTGCATAATTTCTCTCACGTCACCTGTATTGAAATCAGTTGCGAGTTGAGTGTCCTATGTGCTGTGCATGAGGAGCATTATTTTAATGATGCGCGGAGCTGCCGCCTATATAGAGTGTTCCAAATCGGTCTCTTGTGAGGCATCATTTCAGGTAGGATAATCCCATAGAAAGCAGTGAGACAGTGAGGCAGCTCACTAAGTTTTGGAACAGACCCATTAAGTACACAGACTTGTACCTTTGTCTTTTTGTTAGATTTATTTATTTATTTATTTATTTATTTTAAGATAATTTTTTGCTTCAAATAAAAAAAATGTATGTTGTGATTCATCTCAGAGGTGGTTGGCTTGGTTCATGGTTTAGAACTCTTTATGAAGTACTTTATGAAAACACTATGGAAGAAATGAAAGGGGAAAATACTTCCAGAACCAAGATGGCTGAAAAGTGGGTGGGCACTGTTGCACTCTGCAATGACTCAAATAATAATAAACGCTTATTCATTATAGCTGCTTTACCACACCATTAAAAAATAAATAAAAAGTAAAAAATCACCAAAAACACCTGAAAAAAAAAATCAGGGCAAGAATGTATATATATACCTAAATGCAAATCATAACTAGTTTAAGCAAATCTTGTATACAATCTAAACAAACTGACAAGCATTTGCCTTTGGGAAGTTTAGAGCAGAATGCAAAAATTTACTTTGTTTCATTTACATGGTAAAAAGATCCAAAGACACTGACCTCTCAACTAAAGTCTTGATCAACTGACTAAATATTTGAAGAGAACTACAACACATTGCACATGACATAGAAAATTGTTCCCACAGCAGCAGAACCTTCTAGATGACTTCTGATAACAGCTTAATAAGCTTTTTTCAGCAATACACAATGCTTAATTTTTATAAAGTTTTCATTGACCAATGAAAAAGCTAGCTTTTTGTAATGATGAAGTGTAATTGTGGCTAACTGAGTATTAGTGGCTTATAGATAACAATATAACCAAAAACAGAACTAATAAACAGATAACAAGACTATAAAAAGAACCAATCAAAAGACAATACTGTTAAACATGGTGGAACATGAGGGTCACATGCCAGACAGGGAAATCACATGACAAACAAGGAACAGGAACAAGGAAGAGAATCTAAACTTTCAAAATACAAGACATGTAATCAAAATCTGAAAACATGAACAAAAGCAAGGGTGGCTCCCGACACCCAACACAAAACAAAACAGGAGTTCAATTCGGAGCTGGGGGGGTGGAGACTAGAGGGTACTGGAGACCACAGTGGTCCAGGCGACCAGGGCAGAGCTGGTGGAGGACCCGGAAACCAGGGCGGAGGGCCCAGAGACCAGGGCGGAGACAGTGAGAGGCCAGGAGACAGGGCGGGTCAGGCAGACGGCCTGGAACGTGGCCAGACAAGACAGACATGGGCCGGGGAGCAGGGCCTGATGAGGCAGTGTGGCATGGCGAGGCTGACGAGGCAGTGTGGCTTGGTGGACTCTCAGGGGATGGAGCCGCTGGAGACTCAGGGGGCGGAGACGCTGGAGACACAGAGGGGCAACAAGACACGCGAGAGCCAATGTGATGTCAAAGCTGTTGTAACGCTTTTTGATGATGCACATTTTGAATGTTTAAATGTGTTTGGGATTTGAGTTGTACATTGGATGAGGACGATAACTGTCAAATAAAGATTTAAGTATAGGTCTGTTGCTCATGCAAAGCTATCATTTGGCCTGTGTCCATACCTTATCTGCCTTAAATAGTTCCAGCATTGGAATGTAGCACAAAAATAAAAATAAAATAGTTTTACAATTCTTTGGAGCCAAAGCTCAAGCATTTTGAAAACTCACTGAATCATTTATATTTACTTTACATTTTCAGGAAACAGTGCCATTTGTGTCCCATTTGTGCCTTTATACTGATATGTTTCACAGGAAAATCAACTTACATTATTGCATAGAATAAACAACATTTTTAAATACAGCACTAATTTATTTTAATTATTTTTCTTTTCCAGCCAATTTGTTAAATCCCATTCATCCCCTTTACGCTTTAATATCGGGGGAGAAAAATCCATTCCATGGTTATAAAACCAAATTCTAGCTAACTTAATCATATAATTTTGGAGGAATTTTTCTGAACCAAATTTGAATATGTTGACGGATGACTTACAGGAAGGTCAACAACCTCAAATTTTAGAAATTGCAACAATAAATGTGATTTTTAAACCTCCAATAACAAAGAACCATGTAGATCATATATATATATATATATATATACAGTAACTGTGAGTCAACGTAAATTTTGTTTTTTGTTGGTTCTGATGGACCTTTTCTTACATGCTGACAAAAACAAAATCCAGCAAATTGCCAACAATTACATTTCAACAGTGTGTAATGCATTAGTAATTAACTAATTACTGTAATTAAATTACTTATTCATTGAAAAAAAAAGTAAAGTTAGGGATTACTCTTAATTTTTCAGTAATTTAATATCTATAAATAGTCTGAGAGAAATATCCCTCATATATAGCTGGACGGAGACTAAACAGGAGAGAGACACAATATTCATATAAACATCATCAAGAGAAACTAGTTGTTAACTGATTATGTGGTGATAATGTAAGAATCTTTACAGAAAATCCTATAAAGATTTACAGAGTGCTTGTGAGTAAAATAAATTTCCAGTATTTTCATTTGATCAGTTTGATATTTTAAATTAATGAATGATAGCTGATTGATACTGATGTCACTGTTCATACTCCTTATCATGTTGTCTTTCATGTCTGAAAATATTCACTTATAAATTTCTCACACAGATTATTAAAATAAATTTGATGTACAAGTACCAAAAGCTCTCATATGTAATTGTATTTAAATGTGGTGATTTGGAGGCGTGCTGGCTGCTTATAGGGGAAGTTTCAGTCGAGTGGCGGAGAACTGGGAACACAAACGGTCACTTGTGGACTCTGTAAAACTAGGAGAGGAGGAGAGGCCACTACCTGCAAACAGACAGATTGAGAGAGAAATACACTGTGTGAGAGAGAGCTGATCAAACATTTGACACATTATTTGACATACAATGATTAGAAGAGGTTTGTGGATCCACTGAAATTATTTTATTATCTGTACAAGTTCTTGTTCCAACCTGAATACCGAATTAAACGTTATTTAAATACAAATGACTATTCTTATGCGGATGCTGTTTCAAAGAGGCTTGATGAATTAAACTTTCACTAAGCTCCACCCCTTTAGTAACAGTTGCTCACTCAAGCTTTACTAAATGATCAATAAAAGGAATGAACTGGAGATTTCCATGAACAGCATAATCTTCAGTATTTTTTCTTGTGTGGGCTGGAATGAAGTGTGACATAGCAAAGAGAAAAGTCTCATTTGATAGCAAGGTTAACATTACTGTTAGTGAACGGAACTGTTTCTAACGTTTCTATAACATACTTACTATGGTACTATGAATTATTTTGCTACTATCGCCTCGAGTGCTATCATCTGAATCAATACATTAATGAATAACTGTTATTAACATTCATTTGCTATTAGATGCAAATGTAGATGTCCCTAGTGATGTTAAATGTGCTTATTTGGGAATGAGGGCTTACACATTTAGTAAAAAATTAAGTTTAATTCACAGCCTGCACTTCACAAGATTTCTTAAATATTCAGAAAAAATACCTTGTGTGTCCTTTTTTGGTACATTGTGTCACTATTTTACCATATTTTTGTATAATTTCTGTAAAACGATCGAAACAGTTTTTCCAGTAGACTTACATTAGAAAAGAGCTAAAGCACAAATGTATATAGTGTACAGCAACAGCTGTTGAGATAGGATTGGTCATTATGATTTTTAAGGCAGGACAAAGCAAACAGTCAATCGGTAGTCATTTTGCTTTAGCTGTATGTTTGCCCTCAGTCCCTCTCACTCACCTCTCATCAGGTTGTACATGTTCACATAGTTTGTTCCTGAATCTAAAATGGCATACCAGCTACGAGAGACAGACAGGCCCTGAGGAGGGATTCAAAGACACATAGAAGGCATAGGATCAAAATTTTGTGTGTCCTCATGTGGAAGAAAGTGTCATATGTAATTTGCTCACACGCACCTTAACATTGCAGGTATCTGGGTCTGGACTGCTGAGGTTGAAGGTGATGTCATCCACAAACCTCACCACAGGTGTGGTGTGTGTAGCAGTGATGTCATCTGCATTTACTGATACCAGCTATTGAAACAAACTGTAATTACACCTCAGACCTACATTTACCTACATTTATATTCTCAGCATACTCTCTTACAAAGGTGCCTTAAAAGAACATACACATATGGCATGACATACAGACATGACAACAGGTTGTTACGAGTACATCTAAGCTGATGCCTAAAAACATCAAAGAAGAACACCAAGAAAACTACTCAACTCAATTAAACTACTCAATTACAATTCTGAACAGCTGAGCTCTTTAATGCTTACAAGACTTCCACATACACAACAATCAAATTCACTGCATGAACTCATTTTTAGGGATAGCAAACTTCAATGAACTTCAATGTACAGGATTCTCAATTACTGAGGGTCTTGATGGGGTGTAATTCAAAGTGAGCTGGAATTCAAATATATGACAGAGCAAGGGCATAGATTTGGCTTGAACAATGGAGGAGGTTGCAGCATGAAGCATTTACATATTTCCATTGATCATGGTATACATCACACTGTTTTTATATCCATTCAAACGCTCACAGAATAAAGGCATCTCTGACTCTTCCCAGGACATGTTTCTGTTGACCACTCTTTTATCTGGTTGACCAAAAGGGAGGAAACGTCAAAGCAGGGGATCCCGATTTTCCTTAAAAAACAAAATTATGTTAAAAATCAGAAAATTAACAATAATAAAAATATATATATATGTAGCCTAAATAATACCTGAAATAGGCCTACTTCAGCAAGATGGGGGTAGATGCCCCCTTTTAGATACTACTGGGGAAAGATGACCCCATATGAGGGTAAACCTGTCCCAGCTAACATTTGACTGTAACAGAATGTATAAAATACATCTGATATAACAATTTTTTTCGTTCTTTTTTTTCTTTCCGTTTTTAAGTTTTTAACCAAAATTATGTAGGCTACTTTGACAATTTAGTTGAATTATTAAATAATGACAGAAAAATAAAATAACAGAATCCTAGTCAAAGAGATTCATCTCTAAATTAAACTTTTTGGTATATATTATAAACAGTCTTTGAATATATATATATACTTAGATGCCCATATTCTTAACTGAAGGGATGCCATAATAGCAAAACGAATTATTAATTAAAATATTAATAACACCAGCTACATTATACAACTGGGGGCCTTCTGTCTCAATTCTGAGGGGGGCATTTTGCCCCAAGGGCCTAATTTTACTTTTTCACTTCAAAAAAAAAAAAACTTCTAACATAAATTCACAGATCACTCTATTCCTTTGGTACAAATACGATCAACTGAACTCAAAACTGTTCTGATGAAAAAAAAAGAAAAAAAAAAAAAAACAAAATCGCACAAATGATGATGTTTAAAAAATCTCAAGACTAAAAGGTGTATAGCCATTCTGTAGATGTGTAGAGATAACATTTGTGCCATTAATAGTTTTCCTTCTTCGTCTAATGTATATAGGCTATACTTAACATGTAGAGAGAGAGAGAGAGAGAGAGAGAGAGAGAGAGAGAGAGAGAGAGAGAGAGGGTATAAGAACATAATATAAGAATATAAGAACGGGTATATTTGGCTAGCTGTGATTATTGCGGTTTACATACCACTCAACCGCGCACTGTGCATGGAGCGGACCGGCCGTCAAAGCGCACAGTATCCCGATACCGACAATCAGCGGCACCAGCACGGACACACACACCACCATTGCGCGGTTAGATCTGTATGAGCATCCGTCAGATGGCGAACCCGCCTCGCCGCTCGTGTCCTTATCGCTGCCTTCCAGATGTTTACAAGCGTTTTATCCGGATCAGCTGATTCCGCCATGTGTCTGCTATGATCAGCGCATTGTGTTTATGCAATATGAGCAATAAGACGGCGAAAGTGCCTCTAATAACATGGCAGACCTACAGTATAGCCCGTGTCTCTTCGCTTCACAGATTATGCACTCTTATTGTCTAATCCCTGTAAGTATTTCCTTTAGCGTCAGATGCGTCTAGGAATTTTGGAATTTACACAGACGGGGTGTAATGGAGCCTTCCTATGTGTCTCCCCCTTATTTTGGCAATTTAATTTCTTGGGTTGCTGTATTATGTGGACAGCTAGAGAGAGCACCGCTAGGGTGCAGTTATGTTCAGCAGAGACCGCCTGTGTATGATAACAACCCATGTCTTTTTCTGCACGGTTTCATATCTGTTGTGCACAGTAGCGCAAGCGCACGGGTCACAGTCCTGGAACACCAGACAGAGCGACGTTCTAAAAGCGGTGAGTACGAGTTAACGTAGGCTAGTGTATCCTAATGGAACTTCTGAGATAAATGTATGGTTAAATAAGGTTAAAACATGTAAACGTTTAAGCATGTAGTGTAATGGAGCATTGGCATTGATTTATTGTACGTGTCTGTCCACCCCCTCTTTTGGGAGAAACGAAACTTACCCTACTGTCAACTAATTTCAAAGATGAAACTTCTAAGATGCTTGAAAATGAATTACAAATCGTCAATATATTGGCTAAGAATAACAATAATAATTATATTATATTATATATTGTATATTTTGTATATATATATATATATATATATATATATATATATATATATATATATATATATATATATAAGTTTTCCAATAATTCTTATATGACCTGCTCATTTTGAGTCACATTTACCCAGAAACAGTTTTATGCATTTAAGTAAAAAGGAAAGTCTCAGCTTGACATAGCCCATATAAAATGATGACTCAGACTTTTCTTTAGTGCAGGGGATTTCAAAGTTTTTGATGCCAAGGACCCCCAATAATGATGACCTTCCTAAAATATAAAGGCAGATACAGTATATCCAGTATTTTAT
Organism: Myxocyprinus asiaticus; assembly: GCF_019703515.2. Classification (NCBI taxonomy): domain Eukaryota; kingdom Metazoa; phylum Chordata; class Actinopteri; order Cypriniformes; family Catostomidae; genus Myxocyprinus; species Myxocyprinus asiaticus. Next base: position 9,136,590 of record NC_059354.1, on the reverse strand, counting down.
ATATAAAGTCATTATACTGTGTGAGAAAAAATATTAAGCATGGTATTATAATATAAAGATAACACATGATTGTGAAATTAAATAATTAGCTTTTAAATCATCATTATATTAAAGCCATTGTATATATATATATATATATATATATATATATATATATATATATATATATAGATAGATAGATAGATAGATAGATAGATAGATAGATATTATGCATGTGGAAAATATTAACTTTGCATTAAGTTGACAGCATATCTTTTTTTCTGCCCACTATTGGAATAATGTTAACCAGTATGCCAGAATGGGTAACAGGGTTACAGATTTTGCCAAAATTAAGCTCGCAGCAGGAGAGAACACTAGGTGTTGGCTTGAAAGTAGTTGGTACACCTACATTTCCCATAAATTTAAGGAAAAAATTTGTATGATAAATTTTCTTTCAACCACTTTGGTAACAGGGTTGAATGGTTGTACTAGATGAATGCAATGAATCAACACTAAAATGTCTGTACTGTATAGATTGAGAAAATGGAAGGAAAGCATTTAATTATTTTCCTGGCATGCTGTAGAAAGCATCCCAATGATGTTTCCTCCTGTGTCCAGATTTTGTGAAATGTTGCATTCTTTCAGTGGGGGAATATGGTAATAGGTTTGCAAACAAATTATGGGAGCTAAATATCACATGGGGTCCTTTTAATAATATAAATGCTCATCATTTCTCCTTCTCAGGCTCAAAATGGCAGATGAATTGACAGATCCTCTCCTCTCAATCTCTGAAGCTCCTACTGATGTCCTACCTGCATGTCCCACCAGCCCCACAGTGGCCATCCTCGGTTCCGGAGACTTCTCTCGTTCTCTAGCTGTGCGGCTGATAGCTTGTGGTGTGCGAGTGGTGGTGGGGAGTCGGTGTGTGAATCGCATCCAGTCAGGGCTGTTCCCTGATTCAGTGGAGCTGATGAGCCAGGAGGGGGCAGTAACGCAAGATGTGTATGTTGTGTTTATGGCTTTGTTCCCTGAGCACTACCCTTCCTTGCTGGGACTGCAATCTGCACTTGCAGGGAAGGTGCTCGTGGACGTAAGTAATGCAACAGAGATGAATATTCATGGGTTATCCAATGCAGAGCGACTAGCTGAGCTGTTTCCAGACAGTCTGGTGGTCAAGGGTTTTAACACAGTGTCAGCATGGGAGCTGCAGACTGGGGCTCATGATGGAAGCATACAGGTGAGAGCTGTTGTTGTGTTGTCTGTGTGTGCTGAAAACAGTGTACAGGGTGCCCCCCCCCCACCAAAAAAATAAACGGGGTCACTATGTTTGATTGCTCATATCTTAAAAATGCATAAAGGCATTTGCACAATTTTTGGCGTACTTCTACGACGTTTTGTAAACAACAAAATGACGTCACTGTGATGACATTTTGTTGTTTAAAAAAAGTCGTAAAAGCACACCAAAAATCGTGCAAATGCCTTTATGCATTTTTAAGATATGAGCAATAAAACACTGTGGCCCCTGAACGTAAATTGAAAGTTCATGTTCAGTCCGCAACACCAGGACAAGCTCAACGTGGACACCATCCATAACCATAGCAACAGCTCCAGTACCCACACGTGCGCAAGAGTTTTTCACATTTAGGCTTAAAAATCTTATGAATAACCCTTTTATATTATATATTTATACATTATATATTATATTTTTGCCACGTGTAATGAAACATTTCACAGTTTGTAACCGTGGATTCTAAATTCTTACGGTTAAATTAACCATGATATTTTTAATCACGTTACTCTTCCTCACTCCATGCAAAATCAAACAATTTACCGCTCACATATTCTGCTTGAAAACTACTGCAGGGTTAACTGATGTCTGTGACCTTTGATCTTTCATTGCTTAAGGTCCTGATCTGCAGTGACAGTACAGAGGGGAAGAGGAAAGTTCTGCAGTTGGCTCGGCAGATGGGGTTCCACCCGGTGGACATGGGCGGCCTTTCCGCTGCTCGAGATATTGAGGTAGCTCCACTGCGCCTATTCCCATCTTGGAGTGGCCCAATCCTTGTCACCTTCCTGCTCTTCCTCTTCTTCTATGGCTATGGTTTCTTGCGGGAGATTCTGTTGACGTTTCTTGCCCAAGGACACAATGCTTTTTACCGTCTCGCCCTTGACCTGGTGAATGAGAGCCTGTCAGCGGTCGCCTTGGTGACCCTGGCACTTGTATACCTGCCAGGCTTGTTTGCTGCATGGTTACAGCTCTGGAGGGGCACTAAGTACCGCCGTTTCCCAGCCTGGTTGGACCACTGGTTGCTGCGGCGAAAACAACTGGGCCTGCTGAGCTTCCTGTGCGCTGCATTGCATGGTGTCTACAGCCTTTGCTTGCCATTGCGCAGAGTTACATTGTACAGGTTCATCAATGCTGCCTACAGACAGGTGCGTGAACAAAGACCTCACTGAGAATTAAACTTTTTAGAAATTTAGTGACATATTTGTGCATTGCTTAGATGATATTTTCACAAAACTGTAACATTAACCTGTGACCTTTTTTATAACCATTGTTTAGTACTTAAGAATGTAAGTGATGTCTGCTATGCATTTGCCTGTATGTATCAGGTTAAGGCCGGTATAGAGGAGCCATGGGATGAGCAGGGTGTTTGGCACTCTGATCTCTACCTGTCATGTGGGGTGCTGGGTTTGGGTGTCCTCTCTCTACTGGCCATCACATCCCTTCCCTCAGTGGGTAACACCCTCAACTGGAGAGAGTTTACCTTTGTCCAGGTGAGCCCATGCATGCCAGTACACATAGGCTGTCAAGTTAAAAAATTACTCAATCACAGCCCGTACTTAAACACGTAATAAGAAATATCCCTACTATAGGAGCAATTCAAGCTTGATGTACCACCTTGGTGCAGTAGGGGGCAATCAGCGCTCCAGCTGTATAGGCAACATGCCTCGTCAAACCAAGGAGCAGGCAGCAGAGCCTTCCACAGACTCGCTTTTGCTCTCAAAGACAGCTGGACTGAACTAGGATCTCGAGATTTTTAAAAATTTCAATCTACGTTTAACTTAGCACATCATCATAAAAACACAGGATTTAAGACAAGAGGCACTGAAAACTAGTGAAATGTGAAGCAACCAAAGTGAGATGCTCCAAAAGTGCCCATCTGACGCACGAGTACATAAACCAACAGCAAAAAATAGAACAGATGGATTTCGGCCAATAATAGGGTTATGTTCAATGATATGGAAATAAAACAATATTTTGAATTTTAAAGCCACATTTTGTATTGCCTTAATACTTTACTTGTCTGTTGTATACTGTATGTATATAACATAACGCATATGAATTATAATATTTATTATATATTACATGCATAATTATTTTAACGATAATTTTCAAAACTACCTTTATTTGTGGGGGCCTATCGTAGTAAATATTGATATGCGATTCAATCTATTAATTAATCTGCACATCATGAAATTAATTCGATTCAAAACTGTAATCAAATAACAGCACTATTTATCACCTTTTTCACACTTTAATATTTTTACCAGATTGGCTGAAGCTTTGGTGAACCTAACGCCTACTTTGCGCATCTACTTGGACTTGCACGGCTACTTATTTTTAATAGTCGAGTAACCGCCCAGGAAAGTAGCCGAGGTTTGGGTTACTCGGCAGATCAGTGTTTACCGTTTGTAAATGCCCTACAGATTGCTTTAACCTACATTTTTTCCACTATTTTTGCACATTTTGAAAAAATTTATGCATAATTCCAAATGATGTACATTATTTTGACAGATAAAATACATGAAAGAAAACCATTTAAACAATAGTGTGTCAATTTTAATTCCAACCATCTTTACTGTACGTGGTATATTGTATGTGTGGCTTTACTCTCTTGATCCCTGTACACACCCTGTGTATGTGTGAGTGAGTGATGGAGAGAGAGATCGACTCTGCGTTAATGTGTGAATGAAGAGAATGTCTGCACAACTTAGATGAGAAATGATAGTATGCGTACCTACATAGACAAATTTATGCTACTTGTGTTGTTTCTTGATTGGCTTCAAGACACATAGCAAGGATTTTGGCTTGTTGTATGAGAAAAAGAGCACTTTAAATGTCCACAGGACTCGTACATGCTTTGTAAACGCAAAGTGCTTCACTTTATTGACACTTTTTTTATATTATTATTTTATTTTATACAGAATGTTTTTATATTAAGTCCCTCATTTCATGTTGTTGATTGCTCAATTGGAAATATTTTAGTCTCAGATCACACCCTGGTGAGTTTAGAGGTGTTGCCACATATGGAGAAAAGGAAATCATATAGTTGCTGCTTTAATGTATCCCTTTTACAAAATCCTGAATTCCAACAAATGTTAAAGGCTGAAATCAATGTTTATATGGAGACCAACTGGTCCTCAGTATCCTCTGTGGGCATGGCTTGGGAGGCACTTAAGGCAGTTCTTACGTGCCGGATCATACATTATGCCTCATTCACCAAAAAATCCAAAGCACGAGAACTCGGAGTTGGAAGGGAATATTAAAAGTGCCGAGGCAGAGCTGAAGCGCCGAATGTCTTCTGATGGCCTCAGAGAATTGACCTGATTGAAATACAGATATAATACTATTTTGACGTGGAAGGTGGAGTTTTGGCTATTCAGGGAAAGATAGTCATACTTTGAGTCGGGGGACAAGGCAGAAAAACTTCTGGCTAGATATATAAGACGGAGGAGTCTTTTTCTACCATTCCCTCAGTGAAATTTGCTGGTGGTGAAATATTTACCTCAGCCATTGATATTGATAATGCTTTTAAAGATGGGGGCCTGGGTAGCTCAGCGAGTATTGATGCTGACTACCATCCCTGGAGTCACAAGTTCAAATCCAGGGCGTGCTGATTGATTCCAGCCAGGTCTCCTAAGCAACCAAATTGGCCCGGTTGCTAGGGAGGGTAGAGTCACATGGGGTAACCTCTTCATGGTTACTATAATGTGTGGTTCTCGCTCTCGGTGGGGCGTGTGGTGAGTTGTGCGTGGATGCCACAGAGAATAGCGTGGGCCTCCACACGTGCTACGTCTCCACGGTAACGTGCTCAACAAGCCATGTGATAAGATGCACGGATTGGTGGTCTCAGACGTGGAGGTAACTGAGATTCGTCCTCCGGAACCCAGATTGAGGCGAGTCACTTCGCCACCACGAGGATTTAAAGCACATTGGGAATTGGGCATTCCAAATTGGGGAGTCTGGGGATGAGGGCATGGTCAAGCATTCATCTGGGGAGAAAGCGGCAAGGACATCCACCTGAGATGAATTGTGACTAATTACCATCACTATGTTCATAGTGAGAGTCGGGGGAGATAAAAAGAAGGCCAGTTCACAGAGAGAGGAGAGAGACAGTCAGACCAGAGTCTTCGTGTCTGTCCCCTGAGAGAAAAGGGGAGAAAATAATAAATAAATACAAATAATAATAAAACAAATCATGCTTTTAAATAATTCTATCTTGATCTCTATAGTTCCACGTCTTCGTCTACTGATCAGGATATTAGAAACTTTGTGGAACCATTAGAACTTCCTAAACTGACAGCTGAGGGAAAAAATTCCCTTGATTCTGAGATAACCTTGGAGGAGCTTGGTGAGGTAATTAAGGCCTTGCCTACAGGCAAGGCTCCGGGGCCAGATGGCTTTGCCGCTGAGTTTTTTAGATCTTATGCTACAGAATTAACTCCACTTTTGCTAGAAGTTTATATGGAATCATTAAAGAATGGAAAGCTTCCGCCAACCATGACGCAAGCCCGTATCAGTCTGATTCTTAAAAAGGACAAAGATCCAAGCAAGTGTAAGAGTTACCGTCCAATTTCCCTGATCCAGCTAGATGATAAAATATTGTCAAATATTTTGGCTAACCAATTAAGTTATGACATCTCTTATACATATAGATCAGGTGGGGTTTATTCGGGCCATAGCTCTTCTGATAACATTAGGTGTTTCGTCAATATCATGTGGTCAGTTGCGAATGATCAGACTCCGGTCGCTGCCATCTCACTTGATGGTGAAAATGCATTTGATAAGGTAGAATGGGCTAATTTTTTAAAGAGTTTGGAAATGTACGGGTTCGGGAATACTATCTTTGGTTGGATTAAGTTACTTTATAGACACCCGGTAGTGGCTGTACAAACGAATGGATTAATTTCAGATTATTATACTCTGGATAGGGGCAAGCTTTTGCTTTACGCAGATGATATTTTATTTGTCTCCGACCCTACTAGATCTATGCCTTGCCTCCACAGAATTATTCATTCCTTTTCTAAGTTCTCGGGATAGAGTTAATTGGTCTAAATCCAAAGCTTTGGCTCTGACAGCGTACTGCCCAGTAACGGCTTTTCAGCCGGGTGCCTTCCATTTTATTCCCAGCAAATTTGTGTGATTTAGTTAGAGTACATTTTCACCCTTTAATAAAAAGGTTTTCGAAGCGATGTGGGCTTCATTGCATTTATCTATGTTTGGGAAGGTTAATATTATTAAAATGAATTGTATTCCAAAATTCAACTACCTGCTACAATCTCACCCTATGGATGTCCCCCTCTCTTATTTCAAGCAATTTGATAGCATAGCGAAGTCCTTCATTGTAATGGTAAACGTCCCAGATTACATTTCAGTAAGTTGCATAGGCCGATTGACAAAAGTGGGCTAGGCCTACCCAAGATTTATTATTATGCATTCGGCCTCAGACATTTGCCTCATTGGTCGCTTCCACCTGAGAGAGCCCCTCCCTGATTTTTAATGAACAGGAAGTTCTTGCCCCTATTTCGCCATTGCAAAGCCTTTCTATCAAACTAACCAGAGAAGTTAAGTTACACCCCATTATCTCGCATTTGCACGTGGTATGGACAAAAGTGTCCAGAGTGTTTAATTCGGACATTTATTTAAATGTTGCTTCGAGCAAATTGCTGAACCCAAAGATATGTATTAATAAGTCCCCTTTCTGCTGGACAGAGTGGATTGTGAGGGAGGTTAATACGCTCTGTGACCTATATGAGAGTGGAGTGTTGAGATCCTTTGAAAATTTTATTCAACATTTTGGGATTCCCAGGTCTCAATTCTTTAGGTATTTACAGCTGCGCCACTTGCTTGTACTATTTTTGGAAGTAGCATACACCCCCCTAAAGCGGCAGATACTCTGGAAGTGGTGATTACTGCTTTTGGAAAAGGCCATGAGGCATCAGTGTATTACTCCCTGCTAAATCAAAGTCTGGGGGACGGGGCTTTAACTTCTCTCAAGAGATTATAGGAGAAAGATTTAAACTTGGTATTGGAGGAGGGAGTGTGGGCTAGGATTCTAAAAAACATCAAGTCTTCATCTAGAGATGCAAGGGTGCACCTTATGCAATTCAAGATTTTACATCGATTCTATTGGACCCCCTCTAGATTGTATAGGCTTGGTCTTAAAGACACACCCACCTGCTGGCGATGCCAATCAGAAGATGGGAGACACAACCCATGTTTTTGGTGGTGTGTTAAGATCCAAGAATTCTGGTTGAGGGTTCAGAGTTTATGTGTGACGTATTGGGCACTCAAATTTCATTTTGCCCCAGACTCTGTATTTTAGGCGATGGGGTGGTCATTAGTATAGGGGAAAAATATATAAGAAATTGGGTCCTAGCCAGTGTCATGATCGGTAGACAGATCATTCTGAGGGGATGAAAGTTGGCTGGTGTGCCCTCATTTCGGGAGTGGTGTACAGAGATGGGCAGGGTGGTGGCATTTGAGGAGATGTCAGATAGAAGGCTAGGCAATCTGGGGATGTTTAATATTAAGTTTTTGGTACCTTTTTGGTAGGTTCTCGTGGAGGGGCAGTGGAAAGAGATTTATAGTTTAAATGTGTGTGATTTTTTTTTTTTTTTTGTGTGTGTATGTGTGTGTGTGTGTGTGTGTGTGTGTTTGTGTTATTTGGCTTTGACCACAGGGATGTTTGTTGGGGGTCAGGGTGGGGTTGGGGATTGGGATTGGGAGGGGGAAGGGGAATAATGGGGGTTAAAATTTTATTCTGTGCATATATGTTTTGCTTTTCTGTTTCATGTGTTAGAATCAATAAAAAGTGTTAATCGGAAAATGTATTTATGGAACAAGCACAGTTGATATCATGTGATCCACGAGTACTTGGCATGGACCCAATGCGTCAACTAGTGGAAAAACTATAACCAACTAAGCAAGTAGTCGACTAGTCGTGCAACCCCTAACATCTGCTTGAGCTCTGAAAACATTAAGTGAAACTCAAATGGGCTCCAATAGAGCTGCTCAGTCATAATGTCATTTGTAGTTGAACTCGGAAGGCTAAATCGCCATGGTTTTCCTCAGGAATTTCCTGTAGGTTTTTAGAATAGGAATTTTTTAATTACGAGTAATGGTCGTGTTTCGTTCTAGAACTACAGTCATATCTCAATTTTGGATTTTAAAGCCAGTGGCTGAGTTCGGAATTGCAAACTACCATACTTACTCTTCCTGCCATAGACTGATGTGGCAGAAGAAGCAAGAGTAGTTTGAGCGGTATGCCAAACCGAACTCAGCCATTGTCTTATAAAAATGCATGTTGCTAATCCATCACAAAATAAAGACTACAACAGTCATCCATTTCATAACGTGCATTTCTCCCGTGCTCATGGTAGTTGTAGTCCTTAATTAGCACTGTGATAGCAACATGCATTTTATAAGACAAAGTAGCTTCTAAAATAACATTTGAGGTGTGACTGTGTAATTTATGTTCTAGACCAAAATAGTTGTCTTTTCAAGTAATTTGAACCAAAGGTCTTATTTAAGTCGTATATCTAAAACTGCCATTATAAAACCCAAAGAAAAATCCTACATTAAAAGCTCTATAAAAGGCTTTTCACACCAGAAAATTCTTAAAGGTGCTTATGTTTTTCAGCCAGTACAATTTTCAGGAATAGTCAGTAATTAGTGTAAAAAAAATGTTTTATGGTAATGTATTTGATTAACAGGCACGAGCAATGTATTCAGTATTACAGCACAAGCCCTGTCATATGACATTCACTAAATTTGATTTGAATTCTTTGTCTCTCTTCAGTCTGGTTTGGGCTACGCTGCTCTGACTCTGTCCATCATGCACATGCTCTTCTTCAGCTGGGATTTTGCCTTCCATGTTGAGGCATATCCGTTCTACATGCCACCAAGCTATGTATTAGCTGTAGCTCTGCCCTGCACTGTTCTGGTGTGCCGTTGTTTCCTGCTGCTGCCATGCATCTCCATCAGACTGGCACGAATCCGCCGTGGATGGGAGAGTAAACGTAACTGTCCTGTACTGTAGTGACTAATGGAATACCATAGGAAATCTGAGAATGAGAACATACATCTGTGCACTGACCTGATGTAACTAAAGCTGCAGTGTGTAATGTACACACCAGTAACTCCAAACAGAACTTCAAACAGTCCTCCCAGGCTAAATACAAAGTTGTACATAGAGTATTTCGAGAGGAGGGAATGTTCATTTTTTTCTGAAAGTGATATTTGGGAGCAATGATGACTGTCAAACTTATAAAACTGCTGCATGTTATAGATTGAGAAGTATTCATGCAATCTTAACACTAACCCTGCTAAGGTTGAGTATTGGATACATGGATGTGACCACTGGTGTTATCAGGTTCAGTCAGTACCAGCAGAGGTCTTCTCACAGAAGCACACAGACCAGAGCTCTGCTAACATTTCTACAGTACCTCAGGACTTAAGAACAGCTCTCCTTGTCCATGTATTCATGATCATAATGACACAAAAGCCAATCAAGTACATCAGTGTTGATGTTTACACATCTCTAGAATATTTCTGTGCAGAGACTCATTCAAATCAGGTCAGTATCACAGCTCCCAGACACAGGAGAGTCTCCTCAGTCATGCTGAGGTATTCTGACCTTCAGTAAGTCCTGACTGGACTTCTGGTCTACTCCTTTGAATAAAACTTTTTTTGATCCTTGAGGATCAGTAATGACCAAAATTGCATTACATTTACGTGTGCTATCTGTTGTAACAAACCCTGTGTGAACTTACAGTTTGAATGTCCACACAAAATACAAATACATAATGTTAAAGGGACTGTTTAGACAAAAAAAAAATGCAATTTCATTCTGTGCCATTATAATACTTTTGTGGAGTTTTTTTATTGTTGTTTTGTTTTTTAGAGCTTGACTGGCACTGGTCACCAAGCACTTTAGAAAATGACAGTCTGAACATTTTAAATAACTCCTTTTGTGTTAAGATTGTGCACAGGAAAAATAAATTGATAAAAATGATTAAAAAAAATAAAATTAAAATTAAAAATAAAATTGTCCATCTTGAGTGAACTATCATGAAGATAAGATACAGTAAATGCCTTGAAAAATGAGGGACTGACATTCAGGAAAATTTTAATTCAAATTCTTTTTTTTTTTTTTTTGCTTCTTATACCTCCACTTAAGTGATTTTTTTTTTTATTTTTTTTTTTATTTTTTACAACATGCTAGGATTGCATGTGTTTTATTTTCAGTTTCACTTCCTCAGTTTGAAAAACTGCAGGTATTAAGATTCCATCCATATTCTATTGCCGCTTGTCCCATGTAGGGTAGTGTTAGAGCCTATCCCACCTGTCTCGGGCCAAAGGCAGAGAAACATCCTGGACAGGTGGCCAGTCCATCACAGGGCAACACACACAGATATACACATCCACACACACACTCTCACCTACGGGCAATTTAGAGTTTTCAAATCACTTAACCTGCATGTTTTTGAAATGTGGGGGAAACCGGAGCACTTGGAGGAAACCCACGCAAACACAAGGAGAACATACAGAAAGGGCCTGGGTGAGCCGGAATTTGAACCGGGAACCTTCTTGCTGCGAGGTGACAGTACTACTCACTGAGAATGTAGTACAGAAAAGATGTTCTAAATTAAACCTTTAATTAATTAATCAAGTTCTTTGATGTGAGAGCATAATTCATGCCTAAACTTTATTTAACAAAAACCAATGACAATACCATCTCTGATGACTCCAAGGTGTCATTTAAATAAAACAATTTATCTGGTGTGTTTAATATTATTCTCAAAGCAATTAATTACTCTGACAACATAAAATCAGTTCCCCTCAAAATAAATAGAGTGCATTTATAAAAACTCAAGTTAAACATGAAATTAAAATAGATAATTTGTTCATTACAACAGAACAGAAGTGTGTACTGTGTTTGGTAAATTAATACTCCCAAGAACTCTAGTGTCACATCCTGTTCATCACCATGCCGTCTGGGGACTGGCCTTGAACTTTTCATAGTCTTCCATTCTGAAGAAAGCCAGTTCCGTCTCATTGGCTGTGAAGAGAAGAAAGGTGATGAGATTTCACTTGGTGCACAAACAATGAATTAGCAGTAGTGGACAAATTTGGTTTAGCATTTAACGTGCATAAAAGCACCAACAGTCCGAGAAACAAGCAAATATATTAATCATAAATTGCACATGTGTAATATTCCATTATTCAGCAGTTTTTCTGCTATAGTAACAATAAATTAGGTTGCTATAGCATGAAAGGTAAATGTTAATTTGTGGTTCAAAAGAATCCATTATCTACCCTAGAGCAGGTGTTTAAATTGGGGTCCGGGCAACACAAGGGGGTACAGGGGGTTGGGAGAAAACATTCAGATAAAAAATGTTTTAAAAAAATTAAACCACTTCATTCTAAAATCATTTAGATTATTTTATTCTATTGGCAGCCATAGTAAGAAATAAAAATGGATTTTTAAAAAAAATCTGCATTTCATTTCATGCTAAGATATTGCGATATAAAAGCCAATTATTTTAATTGCAAACAATAAGTCTTTATAAAAGAAAGATCTTCATATTCGGGGGTCCTTGGCATAAAAAGTTTGAAAACCCCTGCCTGAGGGCATAAGTTTATCCCCACTACCAAAACAAATTCTATACTCTAATTACAACAGACAGTCAGGACTGCAGAGAGGATTATTGGTGCCCCCCGCCCACCCTCCAAAACCTGTACATCTCCAGAGTGAGGAAACGTTCAGGTAGAATCACTCTGGTCCCCACACACCCTGCCCACTCCCTCTTTGAACTGTTGCCCTCTGGCCGGCGCTGCAGAGCACTCAGCGCCAGGACAACCAGGCACAAGAACAGTTTCTACCCTCAGGCCATTTACCACATGAACAATTAAACTGCCTTCAGAACGCCTCAGCGCAATAATGTAAATAAATCTCATGTACATATGTAAATTCACTCACTTAATTCAATAACTGTACATACCCCTACCTTGCACATACATTACCGCTTGCACATGTACAAACGCCATTCTGTTATATGTCCTATTATTTGTATGTCTATCTATACTCTTACCTTGTTTTATATTCTGTGTCTCACTGTAATGTTGTGTGGGCACTTGTTTCTCTTATCACCAAAAAAAAAAAAAAAATGACACTTGGCCGTTTTGATTCTGATATCATGCTTTAAATTACATACCAACATCACATGCTCGCAACCTGCTGCCACCACGCAGAATCAACTTCTCATCATCCTCTAAACTCATTACAAGCTCATTTGTCTGAAAAAAAGAAAAGAAAAAGAAAAACATTAATATAACATGGTCATTTTACTCATGTTGTGTAGGCTGCATTTAGTGAAAATTAGATTGTTGCTGATTTTTCAAATGATTATAGATTTAATTTTAACCAATCTGACAATTATAAACTTTTGCGGCTAAAAGTCGAAGAAAAATATGGAGTACAACTAAAGACTGTTTACTGTACGTATCATCATGTTTATTACAACAGTAGCCTAATTATCTAATGCAGTATTACATAACAGATGTCACAAATTGTTGACATAAAACCAAGTTACCTTTGCTCCATGTGCCTGATGAATGATTTTCATTGTGTCTGCAACAATACAACAAACAGGAGTTTACTACAACAACTATTACTATTATTGCTGTTAAAAATAAGTGCAGTGCAGACTTACCATAGTCAAACTTCTTGAAGGGTGGAGGCAAACCAGCTCTAGTCGAAACGTCTTCGAGGAGAGAAGTGTTGAACTTTAGTAACTCTCACTGTTTAATATCAAGAACCCATCTGATTTACTAGATTAAAAATAATCTTGAATCATGGCTACAGTCTGCCCGTTATCATAAAGTCTTACCTTGCTTAACAAACGAAATAAACTCCTCCACCGTCTGGTCTAAACTGACGCCTTTGAAAACCACAGGTTTAAAGTTGCGATGCTCAAAAGACCGAACCAGACGCACCGTCAGAACCGCCTGATCGGACATCCCGAACCCGGTCCGTTTCAGCACATCACAAACCACCCGGACTAAAACACAAATAATCGTATCAAATAAAACGCCAATAAGTATAAGAAAGTATTGACACACTACTTCAAAATGTTTATTATGTTAGTAAGGACCATTGAGCGAGAACTTCCAGAATGTTCTGAGTGCAATTCTAGACCACATTAATCGCTCCAGCTTCATAGATCAGAAAATAGAAGTAAGTCTCAAGCAATGGATCTGCGGCACAATCGATTTATCTTGAACGTGACTTTTCCACAGTTTGGAGCATCCTGGAGATATATCTACACAGTACGTTTATATTCTGTGCCGTGTTCTGTAATGTTTTCTAATGTAGTCGTGTTTTCTTTTTGTATTATATTATTATTATTATTATTATTATTATTATTATTATTATTATTATTATTTAAATAGGCTACTTGAAGCGGAAGCGGGACTCCTGTATTGAGGCATTCATAATCTCAAGCGTCCTATATTCATGTGGTAAAAAGCTGGCAAATTTAGTTAAAACAGATTTCTAATTTCCTAATTATTTGTATCCCTTCTGAAAAACAACACGTAAATTCTAATCGTTTCCGCTACAAATACCATTACGAGTGTATTGTGTTTTGGGCCACAGTCTATTAGGATTTAATGGTTTGTATTGGTATACATTACAGATATGTATTGGTCCCTAGTGGTATCATAACATGCCACCAACAGCAGGCAACACATAACCAGTAGAGACCCACAGGGATCATTAAAGTTTCCATTAAAACCATTATAACCAGGGTTTGAAATTAGTGTTAACACTCTTTCTTCTCTGTTTCAGTCATCACGAAAACATTTAGCAAGGAGTGCGTCATCTATGAGAAGTGGTTGTCAAAATTGGGCTTTCAATTTCGGTGGGCAGAAAAAGTAACTTTCACGATTAAAATTAAAACCATTAGAATCTCTGTGAGGGTTTCTATTGTTTATTTATTTATTTATTTATTTTTTTGGTTGTTGTTGTTTGTCCCTTGTTTTTCAGCAAGGATAATATTATTTAGGGAAAGAAGTGTGGTGAACAGGGGTTTGCATCAATTTTTTTGTCATCCAATTGTTCAGCCCCTTTTACAACTTGCTAGACTTCTATGGAAATCAGACTGGAATTGGTCCAATAATAATTCAAGATGGATTTTTCAGTGAGGATCCAGTGGCCTTAAAATCTCCTCGAGCTGAAGAGGGAAAGTGCCAAGGGTAATTTAATTTGGATAAGTGCTTTAACTACATTTTAAGTGTTGCAATGGTTAACTGATTAACAGAGCAAGGTAGCTTATGGTGTATGCAAAAATAACATTGATCAGCTTTGAATTCAAAGGTTCTTAACTGTGTTTTGTCCCAGATTTCAGCTCCAGTGTGCTGCTGTTTGGAACGGAAAGCTAAAGGCCCCTATTAAACCCATTGTTTTTTAAAAGTGGGGCGAATAGATTTGTTATGAAAAATGTTCAAATTGCGCTTACATTGAATGATCCAAGCACAATGGAGATTTCTTTTATTTTTTTTTTATTTTTTTTATAGAATACTTGAGATGTTATTATGAATGCTAAATGTGATTGAAATCAACAGAAAATGGTTGACTTATTCTGAAGTGGTTATTTTGAATAAGCATCATCTTAATTTATTTCTCAATGTATGTGGCGGTCTCTAAATTATTTGCATAATAGTTGACAAATTTTGCACTGTGACTATTGTCCCTATATTTACACGATGTCAATATAAACACTTCGGGGGCCTTTTACCCCTTGCCACCTTTTTTACAAAACTTAATTGTAATCAAAACAGCCACCTGTTGTCATTTCTTTTCATACTCAAATATTCAATAAAAAGAAATCCCCCCCATTCTGTGATACATTCTCGGACCAGAATAAGGAATAGTTCACCCAAAAATGAAAATTCTCTCATTTACTCACCCTCATGCCATTCCAGATGTGTATGACTTTCTTTCTTCTGCAGAACACAAATGAAGATTTTTAGAAGAATATCTCAGCTCTGTACATCCATACAATGCAAGTGAATGCTGACCAAAATTTTGAAGCTCCAAAAACACATAAAGGAAACAAAAAGTAATCCATAAGACTCCAGTGGCTAAATCAATGTATTCAGTAGCGATATAATAGGTGTGGGTGAGAAACAAAATCCTTTTTTTTTTTACTATAAATTCTCCTCCCTGCTCAGTCAATCTCCACTTTAACTTTCACTTTCTTCTTATTGTGTTTTTGGTGATTCACATACTTCTTGCTTATTGCCCACTACTGGGCAGGGAGAAGAATTTCTAGCAAAAAAAGGACTTAAATATTGATCCGTTTCTCCCCCACACCTACATATCGCTTCTGAAGTCATGGATTTAAACACTGGAGTCATATGGATACTTTTATGATGCCTTTAAGTGCTTTAAGTGTCAGTTTCAGCACCCATTCACTTGCATTGTATGGACCTACAGAACTGAGATATTCTTCTAAAAATCTTCATTTGTGTTCTACAGAGGAAAAAAAAATCATACACTTCTGGGATGGCAAGAGGGTGAGTAAATAATATAATTTTCATTTTTGGGTGAACTATCCCTTTAAGGCATGTCTTTAACCCCTTTGTACTGTATAGCTCTGTCAGCCACCCTGTACCTTTTTTCAAACAAAGGATCAGTTGTTTGTACAAACCATTAAATGCAAATCTACTGACAGAAACCAGAGGACACGTCAGAGTTGCAAAGTGTAACTGTCTGGTTTGATTAAGGGGAATCTCGATATTTGCACAATAGTTTCAATCTGTCATCCCTGGCGTAACCCTGTGGCCCAGTTACAAGAAGCGCGTGTTACAAGAAATTCGCGAAAGTGATTGGACAGGATGGCTCAGTACATGCTGAAGCAGCCAATAAGATGAAAGGGGCGTCATCATGGGCTTGACAGACGACCTTAGGGTACACTCGAGTGTCGTGCTGCCTTCACACAAAGCGGTTTCTGGAGTGCTGCAGTTTAGCCGACGAAAACATCTATAATCATGTCTGAGGTCAGTATTTTAAGCAAAACATTTGTGTTTTCACTTTTGGTCGTGTGCCAAATCTTCTCGTGCTTGCGTAGTAGGCCTATGCGAGGCACAGATAGGTTGTCTCGTTTCCATTTCTGTTATGCGTGTTTAAACTCGACGCTTTTGTTTGATGAGAGAGCTGCTGCAACACGAACCCTTGGATTTTTTTTTTCTTGTCTTAAAGCACAGCGCACGTTATTCATTGATCTCGATCAAGAGCGATCGGCTAAAAGGAGTCCACTGAAAACAACAAAACAAAAAATAATGCTGGAATGAATGAATGTGCATAATACGGTAGTGGTTTGAGCACCGACATTTACACATTGACCGCGTGGGTGTGGCGCGATAGTAAACTTCATTCTATTGTAGGATGTACAGTGAGGGGCCGTTCACATGGGACGCGTTCGTGCGTTCCGTTTTGGCTGTTTCAATATTGTTGCACTATGTAATAGTGCGTCAGGAGACCGTCTCGGATTAAAAAATAAATACATTTCTGTTATCATTTACTCACCCTCATATTGTAGCATCAAAACCCACATTACTTTCTTCACTTCCTGAAAATCCAGAGTTGTTGGTCAGAATGTTAGCCTCAGTCACCATTCACTTTCATTGTATTGAGAGAAAAAATACAGATGCCATAAAAGTGAGTGGTGACCAGTGTTGGGTAAATTATTCAAAGTAATCCACTACAAATTAATAATTTCTCATTGTAATTATATAATTTAAGTCAAAATAAAGTGTACTTATTACTTTCGAGTTACTATCTAAAACACTTAAAGAAATTTTGCTTTTTCTGCTTAATGAGCTCAAAATAGGGTCAACTTTTCGTCGTACACTTTCACACACCCTTCAGCTATCACAGAAACGCAAACTGATGTTCATGTGGACATACATATAATACTTTTAAAATATTTATGTATTATGTTTAACCTAGGGCTGTCAAATGGGTTGAGAAATTAAACTGACTTTTATTTTGATGTTATTTCCATAGTCCACAAGAGGGCGCAATGAATACATGTTAACCATACAGCACCGTGTAAGTTATTGCAAAGAACAGCCCTTGTTTAAAAAAAAAATCCCTTGCATAGAAAATAAAAACAACAATTTTAGTTGATTCGTGTTCATGGGGGGGGGGGGGGGTGTCGTCAGTTCTATGTAACATGGTGTTGTACTGGTGCCACAGTACTACCCCAGACTCGTTTGTTCAATAACAATGGTGATACCACAGTTTTTTTCATTCATTACAGTTGTATGTACAATAGCACTATTCCCAGATAGCAGTGCTATTCTGCTGAACTTGGTGGTGAAGCGGCCTAGACTACGAGCACAGGGGCTGTTCAGACAGACAGGGCGCAATAGAATGGAACAGAACGCGATCTCGAGACACATTTCCAAATTGAACTTCTTTCCTGATAAAGCGTTTTAAAACCCATTGCTTAATCTGAGAAACACTGATAAGAGAGCAAGATGCCACGGCCATAGACCTCCACCTAAGAGGCTGTTCACACAGAACACATTTGCGACCATCCAGTTTACCATTTGTTTTTGTTTTTTTATGTAAACACGCTAGATGAACGTCTCTTTCATAGCATTTTGTTGTTTATTCAATGTCTCTTGCAGGAGCGCTGTGATTTTTAGATGCCATGTCCAGCTAAAAAGAACTTAAACCTTTAAAACGCATCTCGAGACCTGCTTTCTGTAAAACTGTTTTTGTTGCGCTGTATCTATCCTTTTTTTTTTCATTTTGTTATCGTCAGTGCCTCAAAATTTGAATGCACAGTTTTAGCATTCAAATGTGCATTTTCTTTTTTCTTAAATGCAACAAATTTTTGCATTTTTAATTTTACAGCACTAGTGTAACCCAAGTAATATGCTTAACTTAAGTCAGTGACTGTAATCTGATTACAAGAATTAAGTGTAATGTTACACTACTTTTTTGACTAAATGGTTAATTTTGTTTACTATTTACTACTGTCTCTTTACACTCCATTGCGCTCCATCTATCTTAACACTGTGTGAACACCCTCTTACTCAATAAGACTTAGGCTATTTTTTTTTAAAGAGTAGGACATTTTAGAGAAGTAATCAATTCGTTTAACATGCACTTTAGTTCCATAATCTTAGAGCTTGATAAAAAGGGTGAAATGCAGTACATTGATAGTAAGTGGGAAGGAGTGTTAGTTTTTTTTATTTATTTATTTTATGGTATGTTAAGACTAGACGTTAACGATTTTTATCCCAAAAAAATACTTCTGTTAAATGTGTGAGAAATTGCAAGTCTTTCAACGCTCAAATCTGATAAGGTCTTGGTAGCACTGAGGTTTATTGTAGCAGTTTGTGGTTACTGTAGCAGGAAGTTGGATTAGAAGAAGTTGGTCGATGATGAAGAGCTTTGGTGTGCATGACACGTAATTAGGTCAGAGGTAGCAGCATAGTAAAGTGCAAGTATCTGTGTGTGACAGAGAGATGGAGTTTGGCACCATGATTGGAGAACGGCTAAAGCCCATTTGATTTTATGCTGGCTTTTGTGCTGTGCTTACATAATCATGCTCTCTGCCCCCCACCAGCACAATGGAGCTAGACCAAGAATGTAAAATGGCCATGAAAAGAAAGTCCTTTTTGTAAGAACTAAGAATGAGAGCTGGATGAGTACAGAGTTAAAAAGAGTGTTTGGCATCTAACTTTGCTGTTGGCTGCAGAGCGTTTCTCTCAGAGACTGATTGCATTATCCATAGACTTTGACCCATGTGGAATAGAGTGAAACTCTCAAAATCCCATTTATTTTCTCCAAATAGAAATTTAGTTTTAGCAACAATGAAAAATGTATTTTTTAGCCAGAAATAAAGCTTTCTTGACTGACCTACCATGAGCTCTGAGGTTGTTAATCGATGGTAACCGATATCTCGATTTTATAGATTAATCGGTGCCGATCGTTGCTTTTTGGAACCATCAGTTGTTGCCAAATGTCAACACTGTTAGTAGCCAATAGGTTTTGTGTTATTCCTCTGTGTTTGGAGCTGGAAGAGTCTACAGGCAGAGCAGTTTGGTTCTGCAGTATAACAGCATCCTCTAGAGGTGAAATAAATGCAATCACCGACGTCTACTAGGAATTTACTGTATCTAAATCTTTCATTATTGACCATTTTGATCAGTCTTTTTATCCCTTAAAGCAGTGGTTCCCAACCCTGTTCCTGGAGGACCCCAACACTACACATTTGTATATCTCCCTCATCAAATTCAACTCATCAGCTCATTAGTGGAGACTCCAAGACCTGAATTGTAGGGGTGCAATGATCCATCGATCCAATGACCAACGATCCAATGTTATCAATAAACACTTAAAAAAAAAAAAAAATCAAAAAATACATTAAAACATTAATACTCTTATACTAATATCACGTAAGCCACGTCTGTACTCATTTCCATCAGGCGACGAAGCAACCTTATTACATTCATTTGACTTTGAGCGCTAAATATACTTTTCATGTGGGACACGGATGTGCGCAGGGTCTTTGAAGCCAAATTGTGCTCTGCTATCCATGCGCATGCGTCAGTCGAGCTTCCCGCGAAATGTGAGCTCTCGTGACAAACGCAGAGCGGCTCACATGCACGATTCATTCGGGCTTCCATTGATATCGTTGCGCATGTGACCCATTTGAATTGTACATGAGAATTTACTATTTTAAAGCACCATGGAGAAGTTCAGCCATGTGAAACATCTTGAAAATGCTGACATTCTGAACAGCACTAACGAGGGAAAGAGAAACACCTGCTCAGCTCCAGCATCAGTTATAAGACTCTACACATCAACACCCTTACTAACATTTATTCCAGTTAACTGTAACAGAATTTTTCATTACAACTGTGGAAGTTGTAGCACAGATAGTTGGAAACAAGTCATGGGTATGCAAGTACTTTGAATTGGATTAAACTGAAAAATTAGCTGTAATCAAACGAGTGATGATCACATGTGTGTGACTATGTTTTATATTATTTATCTGTATATATTTTTTCAACATCTGAAGTACCTTATTTTGTTGTGCATGTCCCAATGTGGATACAGAGAGCTGAATAAAATAATATCTTGGTTGCATTTGAGGGCAAACAATTTAATTGTGTAAAATAGGCACATAATATAGGAATATCTAATCGCAGCAGACTTTGAGATATCGGATCGCAGGCCAAGAGAATCGATTCAAGATCGCATTGTGACGAAACATCCGATTTACACCCCTACTGAATTGGGTGTGTCAGAAGGGAGATATACAAAATGTGCAGTTTTGAGGGGCCTCCAGGAACAGGGTTGGGAACCACTGCCTTAAAGGGGTAGTTCACCCAAAAATGAAAATTTCTCTTATTAAACACATCTGGGATGAAATGAGGTTATGACTTTCTATTCTGAGAGAAGAACATAAAGGAAGACTTTTAGAAGAATATTTCAGCTCTGTAGGTCCATACAATGTAAGTGAATGGTGATCAGCACTTTAAAGTGCTAAAAAAAAACAAAAAAAAAAACACACAAAGTAAAATTAATCCATATGACTCCAGTGGTTAATGTATTCTAAAAGTGATATGAATGTTTTGGGTGAGAAATGGATCAATATTTAAGTCCTGTTTCACTATAATGGTTTACTTCTGGTCGCTTTCCTGTGCAGGCAAACAGTTCTTCCCCATAAGGGGAATCAGATCACGTTGCCTCTCGTTTGTTGTAAGTGTGCTGGCATGTTCACGCGGGAATTGATGTGATACATCTGGAAGTGCAGCTCGATTTGTTTATAAGAGAACAATGTGCACAAGCTTAATTGGTTTTGCTTTCATTTGAACATTCCCGCGTACTTGTCATGCGAGAGGCAGCGTGAACTGATTCCCCTCAAGGGTGCGCAATGGAGAGCGACAGGAAGTAAACAATTATAGTGAAAAGTTCATAAACGCTTATGAAATCAGGGCACAAGAAAAAAAAAACTACTATTATTGATAGCCACTAAATTCTAATACAATCACATCCAACCACGTCAGACATCATCTTGCACATCAAGAGGCCACGTTACAAAAGAGTAGTTCATCCAGAAATGTGATATTCTTTACAATGTCGCGCCGTGAATGAAATTGTACGGATTTGTAAAATATATGTTTGAGTACATGGCTGACTAACACATTTTTGTACACACACACACTACCGTTCAAAAGTTTAGGGTCATTTATTTATTTATTTTTTATTTTTTTTAACTCCCTGTATAATTTGGGATGAGCAAGGGCAGGAGCAGACTGGGAAGAGAAATCGGCCCTGAATTTTACATAGAAACTGGCCCAAAAGTTGTTACTATGTGGTGCTACTTCGTTTAGTAGCACCACACTGTGGCAAGGTACTGAAACTAGCAAAAAGGTTTCTTTTTTTTCCCTTTCTTGGTATTGCAATATTTCATTTGTACCAGTACCATGCAACTCTACTCCCTACATTCTCAGTCAAGCTATGTATACTGAACAAAAATATAAACGCAACATGCAACAATTTCAAAGATTTTAGTGAGTTACAGTTCATTTAAGGAAATCAGTCAGTTGAAATAAATTCATTAGGCCCTAATCTAATCAATGCGTATGGAAAATTTGTGGGATCTTTTATTTCAGCTCATGAAACATGGGACCAACACTTTACATGTTGCGTTTATATTTTTGTTCGGTGTATTTTGCAGTAGATGCAAATAAATGGTATTTTATACTTCATAATTATGGTCTTGTCAATAGTGTTATATTGTAAAGTCATTTCTGATTCAGTACTGATATTGTATTGAATACAGATTCTGATAGTTGCCTAGAATGTGGTAACATAATGTGAGGTAGTGTTCTGTCTTTTGTTGGTTTTCCTCAGGCTGAGTTTCAAAAAGCGGCAGAGGAGGTCAAACAGCTAAAAGCGAAACCAACAGATGCTGAGATGCTGGAGATTTACAGTCTGTACAAACAGGCCACCGTAGGAGATGTAAACACCGGTGAGCTTTTCCTCCAATCCATAAACCTTCTCACCAGAGTTAAACTGAATAAAGCCCAAGTTTATCAAATTGCAGCACATTAACAATATTGCGTGTGTGTGTGTGTGTGGTGTTTCTTTCCAGCTCGACCTGGCATGTTAGACTTTACTGGGAAGGCCAAATGGGACAGCTGGGAGGCAAAGAAAGGTCAGTTTCTCCTCAGTACCAGCAGATGGCAATAAGATGACATTTTACATGACATTGCAGTATATAAATAAATGGGCATGAAATATTGATTGAGTTGAAATTATTTAATTAGCTTACTTGTAGAGATCACAAAGTGATATGAAAGAACTGGAGCATATAAATAGAAAAGATTACCCGGATGACCAGTCAAATATCCTTTTTAGGATCATTACTCTGAAATATATTCTTTCTGTAATGGGAAAACAAAGCATAAATATTGATGACTCATCTTAGACTCGGAGGCGTATACACTTAATTTTTTCAATAAAATGCTGTCTAGAATAAGAATGTCCCTCTACCTAATGTCACCTGCCAGCGACTAGCAATAGCAAGAAGCAAATCAAGGCTGTGAGGTCAAACCATTGCATAGGGACTTTAACATACTAATCAAAGTGATCTCCAAAAGCAGTGTTTCACTTACTGTGTCTCTTTTTCCTCACCCATTTTTCAGGTATGAGTAAGGAGGATGCTGTGAAAGCATACATTGCTAAGGTTGAGGAGCTGAAGGGGAAGTACGGAATCTAATGAATGGAATCTGCCTTTACCTGTACGGTTTTCCCATCAAATGCCTTATGGCCTCCAGTGTGTCCCCTCTCAATTGTGTTACGGTTACACTGGAGCATGCAGACTCTGTGCTCTGTGTGAGGCACAGTCCTCGCAGGCCAAGAGAAATCGTCCACCAGCAACCATGTAGTGAAAATGGATTCCCCATTCTTTTTAATTAATGCAATGCTATAAAAAAAGTTTTCCAAAACCTATGTGTTTACATTGTGTTTTCTTACAAACAGTGACTACGTTTACATGGACACCAGTAAGCTGTTTATTGCGAGAAAGCTGCTTAAGGCTCGAAATCAGTGTATGCGTTTACATGAGCTGTGTTAGCAGCTCTCTCTTTACTCCCATATACTGTACATGCGGTTCGGCCAGTAAGCAGCTTTCTCCAACGTCATTTACCTCAGATGCTTGTGTTAATAACAAACAAGGCATCCGAAGAAGACTTTGCTATTTTACTGTTATACTGTTATACTGTTACTGTTATATTTCAGAGTTGTTGCTGCGTTCGTTTTCATCACTTTCTATCATGACCTGCAGCTGAATTGCGCTGCAATAGTGGGGTTTCCCTCTTATGTAAAACTCCAGGATTTCCCAATATATGAGCACATATAGGGAACGTGAAGGACAGTTGATTTTACATTGGTGTGTATAAATGGGTAAAGTTTAGTGTATGCACTTTTTCCACTGTACAAACAGAAATGTTGATTTCTTTCCACTGTAATGATTGCTGTTGGGCTCCATCCTATGGTGGTTGTTATCCGGTCTGTTCACGCACATGCGCACTCCTCACAAACCTGTAAGAACGCCTCTTATGCTTGACATGACTACAATAAGCCGCGTTCTCTGGGACAAACCCAGGTGTGTTTAACTGCTTTCTCTTAATCCCTTAAATGGCCTAGGAAACTGGCGTTCTCGTTTCCATGATGTTTCAGAACGCTGCTTGTCGTCAGTTCTATGTAACATGGTGTTGTACTGGTGCCACAGTACTACCCCAGACTCGTTTGTTCAATAACAATGGTGATACCACAGTTTTTTTCATTCATTACAGTTGTATGTACAATAGCACTATTCCCAGATAGCAGTGCTATTCTGCTGAACTTGGTGGTGAAGCGGCCTAGACTACGAGCACAGGGGCTGTTCAGACAGACAGGGCGCAATAGAATGGAACAGAACGCGATCTCGAGACACATTTCCAAATTGAACTTCTTTCCTGATAAAGCGTTTTAAAACCCATTGCTTAATCTGAGAAACACTGATAAGAGAGCAAGATGCCACGGCCATAGACCTCCACCTAAGAGGCTGTTCACACAGAACACATTTGCGACCATCCAGTTTACCATTTGTTTTTGTTTTTTTATGTAAACACGCTAGATGAACGTCTCTTTCATAGCATTTTGTTGTTTATTCAATGTCTCTTGCAGGAGCGCTGTGATTTTTAGATGCCATGTCCAGCTAAAAAGAACTTAAACCTTTAAAACGCATCTCGAGACCTGCTTTCTGTAAAACTGTTTTTGTTGCGCTGTATCTATCCTTTTTTTTTTCATTTTGTTATCGTCAGTGCCTCAAAATTTGAATGCACAGTTTTAGCATTCAAATGTGCATTTTCTTTTTTCTTAAATGCAACAAATTTTTGCATTTTTAATTTTACAGCACTAGTGTAACCCAAGTAATATGCTTAACTTAAGTCAGTGACTGTAATCTGATTACAAGAATTAAGTGTAATGTTACACTACTTTTTTGACTAAATGGTTAATTTTGTTTACTATTTACTACTGTCTCTTTACACTCCATTGCGCTCCATCTATCTTAACACTGTGTGAACACCCTCTTACTCAATAAGACTTAGGCTATTTTTTTTTAAAGAGTAGGACATTTTAGAGAAGTAATCAATTCGTTTAACATGCACTTTAGTTCCATAATCTTAGAGCTTGATAAAAAGGGTGAAATGCAGTACATTGATAGTAAGTGGGAAGGAGTGTTAGTTTTTTTTTTATTTATTTATTTTATGGTATGTTAAGACTAGACGTTAACGATTTTTATCCCAAAAAAATACTTCTGTTAAATGTGTGAGAAATTGCAAGTCTTTCAACGCTCAAATCTGATAAGGTCTTGGTAGCACTGAGGTTTATTGTAGCAGTTTGTGGTTACTGTAGCAGGAAGTTGGATTAGAAGAAGTTGGTCGATGATGAAGAGCTTTGGTGTGCATGACACGTAATTAGGTCAGAGGTAGCAGCATAGTAAAGTGCAAGTATCTGTGTGTGACAGAGAGATGGAGTTTGGCACCATGATTGGAGAACGGCTAAAGCCCATTTGATTTTATGCTGGCTTTTGTGCTGTGCTTACATAATCATGCTCTCTGCCCCCCACCAGCACAATGGAGCTAGACCAAGAATGTAAAATGGCCATGAAAAGAAAGTCCTTTTTGTAAGAACTAAGAATGAGAGCTGGATGAGTACAGAGTTAAAAAGAGTGTTTGGCATCTAACTTTGCTGTTGGCTGCAGAGCGTTTCTCTCAGAGACTGATTGCATTATCCATAGACTTTGACCCATGTGGAATAGAATGAAACTCTCAAAATCCCATTTATTTTCTCCAAATAGAAATTTAGTTTTAGCAACAATGAAAAATGTATTTTTTAGCCAGAAATAAAGCTTTCTTGACTGACCTACCATGAGCTCTGAGGTTGTTAATCGATGGTAACCGATATCTCGATTTTATAGATTAATCGGTGCCGATCGTTGCTTTTTGGAACCATCAGTTGTTGCCAAATGTCAACACTGTTAGTAGCCAATAGGTTTTGTGTTATTCCTCTGTGTTTGGAGCTGGAAGAGTCTACAGGCAGAGCAGTTTGGTTCTGCAGTATAACAGCATCCTCTAGAGGTGAAATAAATGCAATCACCGACGTCTACTAGGAATTTACTGTATCTAAATCTTTCATTATTGACCATTTTGATCAGTCTTTTTATCCCTTAAAGCAGTGGTTCCCAACCCTGTTCCTGGAGGACCCCAACACTACACATTTGTATATCTCCCTCATCAAATTCAACTCATCAGCTCATTAGTGGAGACTCCAAGACCTGAATTGTAGGGGTGCAATGATCCATCGATCCAATGACCAACGATCCAATGTTATCAATAAACACTTAAAAAAAAAAAAAAAAATCAAAAAATACATTAAAACATTAATACTCTTATACTAATATCACGTAAGCCACGTCTGTACTCATTTCCATCAGGCGACGAAGCAACCTTATTACATTCATTTGACTTTGAGCGCTAAATATACTTTTCATGTGGGACACGGATGTGCGCAGGGTCTTTGAAGCCAAATTGTGCTCTGCTATCCATGCGCATGCGTCAGTCGAGCTTCCCGCGAAATGTGAGCTCTCGTGACAAACGCAGAGCGGCTCACATGCACGATTCATTCGGGCTTCCATTGATATCGTTGCGCATGTGACCCATTTGAATTGTACATGAGAATTTACTATTTTAAAGCACCATGGAGAAGTTCAGCCATGTGAAACATCTTGAAAATGCTGACATTCTGAACAGCACTAACGAGGGAAAGAGAAACACCTGCTCAGCTCCAGCATCAGTTATAAGACTCTACACATCAACACCCTTACTAACATTTATTCCAGTTAACTGTAACAGAATTTTTCATTACAACTGTGGAAGTTGTAGCACAGATAGTTGGAAACAAGTCATGGGTATGCAAGTACTTTGAATTGGATTAAACTGAAAAATTAGCTGTAATCAAACGAGTGATGATCACATGTGTGTGACTATGTTTTATATTATTTATCTGTATATATTTTTTCAACATCTGAAGTACCTTATTTTGTTGTGCATGTCCCAATGTGGATACAGAGAGCTGAATAAAATAATATCTTGGTTGCATTTGAGGGCAAACAATTTAATTGTGTAAAATAGGCACATAATATAGGAATATCTAATCGCAGCAGACTTTGAGATATCGGATCGCAGGCCAAGAGAATCGATTCAAGATCGCATTGTGACGAAACATCCGATTTACACCCCTACTGAATTGGGTGTGTCAGAAGGGAGATATACAAAATGTGCAGTTTTGAGGGGCCTCCAGGAACAGGGTTGGGAACCACTGCCTTAAAGGGGTAGTTCACCCAAAAATGAAAATTTCTCTTATTAAACACATCTGGGATGAAATGAGGTTATGACTTTCTATTCTGAGAGAAGAACATAAAGGAAGACTTTTAGAAGAATATTTCAGCTCTGTAGGTCCATACAATGTAAGTGAATGGTGATCAGCACTTTAAAGTGCTAAAAAAAAACAAAAAAAAAACACACAAAGTAAAATTAATCCATATGACTCCAGTGGTTAATGTATTCTAAAAGTGATATGAATGTTTTGGGTGAGAAATGGATCAATATTTAAGTCCTGTTTCACTATAATGGTTTACTTCTGGTCGCTTTCCTGTGCAGGCAAACAGTTCTTCCCCATAAGGGGAATCAGATCACGTTGCCTCTCGTTTGTTGTAAGTGTGCTGGCATGTTCACGCGGGAATTGATGTGATACATCTGGAAGTGCAGCTCGATTTGTTTATAAGAGAACAATGTGCACAAGCTTAATTGGTTTTGCTTTCATTTGAACATTCCCGCGTACTTGTCATGCGAGAGGCAGCGTGAACTGATTCCCCTCAAGGGTGCGCAATGGAGAGCGACAGGAAGTAAACAATTATAGTGAAAAGTTCATAAACGCTTATGAAATCAGGGCACAAGAAAAAAAAAACTACTATTATTGATAGCCACTAAATTCTAATACAATCACATCCAACCACGTCAGACATCATCTTGCACATCAAGAGGCCACGTTACAAAAGAGTAGTTCATCCAGAAATGTGATATTCTTTACAATGTCGCGCCGTGAATGAAATTGTACGGATTTGTAAAATATATGTTTGAGTACATGGCTGACTAACACATTTTTGTACACACACACACTACCGTTCAAAAGTTTAGGGTCATTTATTTATTTATTTTTTATTTTTTTTAACTCCCTGTATAATTTGGGATGAGCAAGGGCAGGAGCAGACTGGGAAGAGAAATCGGCCCTGAATTTTACATAGAAACTGGCCCAAAAGTTGTTACTATGTGGTGCTACTTCGTTTAGTAGCACCACACTGTGGCAAGGTACTGAAACTAGCAAAAAGGTTTCTTTTTTTCCCTTTCTTGGTATTGCAATATTTCATTTGTACCAGTACCATGCAACTCTACTCCCTACATTCTCAGTCAAGCTATGTATACTGAACAAAAATATAAACGCAACATGCAACAATTTCAAAGATTTTAGTGAGTTACAGTTCATTTAAGGAAATCAGTCAGTTGAAATAAATTCATTAGGCCCTAATCTAATCAATGCGTATGGAAAATTTGTGGGATCTTTTATTTCAGCTCATGAAACATGGGACCAACACTTTACATGTTGCGTTTATATTTTTGTTCGGTGTATTTTGCAGTAGATGCAAATAAATGGTATTTTATACTTCATAATTATGGTCTTGTCAATAGTGTTATATTGTAAAGTCATTTCTGATTCAGTACTGATATTGTATTGAATACAGATTCTGATAGTTGCCTAGAATGTGGTAACATAATGTGAGGTAGTGTTCTGTCTTTTGTTGGTTTTCCTCAGGCTGAGTTTCAAAAAGCGGCAGAGGAGGTCAAACAGCTAAAAGCGAAACCAACAGATGCTGAGATGCTGGAGATTTACAGTCTGTACAAACAGGCCACCGTAGGAGATGTAAACACCGGTGAGCTTTTCCTCCAATCCATAAACCTTCTCACCAGAGTTAAACTGAATAAAGCCCAAGTTTATCAAATTGCAGCACATTAACAATATTGCGTGTGTGTGTGTGTGTGTGTTTTCTTTCCAGCTCGACCTGGCATGTTAGACTTTACTGGGAAGGCCAAATGGGACAGCTGGGAGGCAAAGAAAGGTCAGTTTCTCCTCAGTACCAGCAGATGGCAATAAGATGACATTTTACATGACATTGCAGTATATAAATAAATGGGCATGAAATATTGATTGAGTTGAAATTATTTAATTAGCTTACTTGTAGAGATCACAAAGTGATATGAAAGAACTGGAGCATATAAATAGAAAAGATTACCCGGATGACCAGTCAAATATCCTTTTTAGGATCATTACTCTGAAATATATTCTTTCTGTAATGGGAAAACAAAGCATAAATATTGATGACTCATCTTAGACTCGGAGGCGTATACACTTAATTTTTTCAATAAAATGCTGTCTAGAATAAGAATGTCCCTCTACCTAATGTCACCTGCCAGCGACTAGCAATAGCAAGAAGCAAATCAAGGCTGTGAGGTCAAACCATTGCATAGGGACTTTAACATACTAATCAAAGTGATCTCCAAAAGCAGTGTTTCACTTACTGTGTCTCTTTTTCCTCACCCATTTTTCAGGTATGAGTAAGGAGGATGCTGTGAAAGCATACATTGCTAAGGTTGAGGAGCTGAAGGGGAAGTACGGAATCTAATGAATGGAATCTGCCTTTACCTGTACGGTTTTCCCATCAAATGCCTTATGGCCTCCAGTGTGTCCCCTCTCAATTGTGTTACGGTTACACTGGAGCATGCAGACTCTGTGCTCTGTGTGAGGCACAGTCCTCGCAGGCCAAGAGAAATCGTCCACCAGCAACCATGTAGTGAAAATGGATTCCCCATTCTTTTTAATTAATGCAATGCTATAAAAAAAGTTTTCCAAAACCTATGTGTTTACATTGTGTTTTCTTACAAACAGTGACTACGTTTACATGGACACCAGTAAGCTGTTTATTGCGAGAAAGCTGCTTAAGGCTCGAAATCAGTGTATGCGTTTACATGAGCTGTGTTAGCAGCTCTCTCTTTACTCCCATATACTGTACATGCGGTTCGGCCAGTAAGCAGCTTTCTCCAACGTCATTTACCTCAGATGCTTGTGTTAATAACAAACAAGGCATCCGAAGAAGACTTTGCTATTTTACTGTTATACTGTTATACTGTTACTGTTATATTTCAGAGTTGTTGCTGCGTTCGTTTTCATCACTTTCTATCATGACCTGCAGCTGAATTGCGCTGCAATAGTGGGGTTTCCCTCTTATGTAAAACTCCAGGATTTCCCAATATATGAGCACATATAGGGAACGTGAAGGACAGTTGATTTTACATTGGTGTGTATAAATGGGTAAAGTTTAGTGTATGCACTTTTTCCACTGTACAAACAGAAATGTTGATTTCTTTCCACTGTAATGATTGCTGTTGGGCTCCATCCTATGGTGGTTGTTATCCGGTCTGTTCACGCACATGCGCACTCCTCACAAACCTGTAAGAACGCCTCTTATGCTTGACATGACTACAATAAGCCGCGTTCTCTGGGACAAACCCAGGTGTGTTTAACTGCTTTCTCTTAATCCCTTAAATGGCCTAGGAAACTGGCGTTCTCGTTTCCATGATGTTTCAGAACGCTGCTTTCAGCACAATCCCTGAATGCATGTAAACGTGGTCATTAATGATGAAGAAAAATGTATTGTTTGTAAGGAAGTTCTTCAAGTTTTACTTGGAATTTTAAAGTGAAAGATTTATTCTATGGAAATCTAGGCCACGAAAAGTATAAAATATTATATTGGAAATAATGGTGGTGGACCGTGAGTTACAGCTTAGTATCGGGTTGAAACCCCTAACAAATATAAACATAAGACTACAACATTCCTTCATTGTATTCTTTTTTTTTTTTTTTTTTATAAAAATAAACCAAATTAAGGAAAGGTTTAACTGAACACCTTCTGGGGCAAGTGTCTTCTCCACACGGCATCTGATGTCTTTTACCTTAAAGGGATGTTCCGGGTTCAGTACAAGTTAAGCGCAGTTGACAGCTTTTGTTGCATAATGTTGATTACCACAAAATATTCATTTCGACTCGATCCTCCTTTTCTTTAAAAAAAAAAAAAAAAGTCGAGGTTACAGTGAGACACTTTGAAAGTGAATTTTTGGATGGTTCAAAAGCAGAAATGTGAAGCTTATACATTTATAAAAGCATTTACATTAATTCTTATGTTAAAACGTGTGTTATCTGAGCTAGAGTTGTTTAAATCGTCATTTTTACAGTCGTTTTGAGGTTTGTCACATTACATCGTCATGGCAACAAAGATGTAAAATTGGCTGTAACTTTACACAGAAAATGTTAGTAAGCAATTTTATCACACTAAAATCACGTTTACATGCATATTGTTTGTCTTGTGGCTAAACTTTTGAAAAAGTGAGTACTTTAATGTTTTCAGATTGGCCCCCATTCACTTCCATTTAAGTGCCTCACTGTAACACAATTTGTGATTTTTTTTTTGTTGTTTTTTTAAGAAAATGAGGGGCAACTCAAAATAAATGTGTCATCAACATTATGCCACAAATGTTGTCGATTGAGCTTATCTTGTAATGAATATTCCTTTAATCTGGAGAGGGGTTAAAGTTTTGGTTAGAATGCAAATAGACCTTTTTCACACTCTGGGTTTTGGAACGCGCCAAGTAAGCGTTTGCAGGGTAAACTTCAACAGCGGTGAATGGGAGATCACAGCAAATATTATTGTCACTTACCCGTGTGCTCCAAGACCAAAATAAAAAATCCACTATTACAATTGAATGACCTTCCAGAAGAGGAAGAAAATAGAGAGTGGTGGATTAAGACAGTCAGATGGGAGAAGATGCCAAATTTACTGTCACTCTCTCAGCAGCTATAATAGAAACCACCTCGCAGCTGTGGTAATTCATTTTTTTAAACTAATTTCAGGTTAATATAACACAAAACATAATGTTATAAACTTAGGCTGTTTTCACACCTAGTTTGAGCACTCCAAGCACTCTCAGAGTGGTATAAGGTGTATATGTGAACAACCCATGTGGTCTCAGACCCCCCTAAAAGGATCCAAAAGCGAGCCATACTCAGATCACCTCAGGTGGTCCTTTTGTGGTTTGATTGATTTGTGCAATGTGAAAGCGAAGAGGTACCAGTCCGCTTTACATTTTATGACATAAGTACCTCGTGGCTTGCCATACATAGCTGCATTACATACTTAATATGCCAGTCACAATTTACTGTCCACATATGGGAATTTTAGCCAAATATAGAAATACCTGTTGTATTATTTGAGCACCTAAAATGAACGGATAATTTATTACTATTTTTTAAAGCCTTAAGTAATCATATAGTCCCATTTTATTATATAATATAAAAGTTAAATATCAATAAATTGCTACTTAAGGTGTAGATCAGTAAGAAGCATATGTGAACTTTAAGAAGTATGACAATTTGTGTGACAATTGCTTATCATAATAAATCAATTATGCAACTATTTATGAACAATTATTGTCAGCCAAATTTCATTATCGTGACAGCCCTAGCTGCAATGGGGTCTGAGTTCTTAAGGAGCTGTGGTGTGAACAACAAGGGGTATGAGACCATGTCAATGTGAAGAGGACAAAAAAGAAACTGGGTCCTCTTAAGTCCACTTACATTGTGAACACCGTAAGCACTGAGGTCATTTGCGGCTGGTTCCCTTTCTGGTTCATTTTAATCGGAATGGGTTTGGTTCACTTAAAATGTACTAAATGTGAAACCACCCTTACACTCAATATTTAAAAAAAATTATCATAAAAAGTTTGTTAGATTTACGCTGATAAATAAGGCGGAAACAGTCTGATTGTCATCCAGAATGGACTTTGACAACCTTTGCCAAGTCAGTAATACTGATAATAGACAGATTAATTTAACAATCCAGTTTTGCAGGTCAAGAGTTCAGTAAACGTGAACTTTTGTATGCAGCGAACTGGAAAGTTTGCGTTCCCACTCCCACGTTCGGATGCGTTTAAAGTATTAGTTCACCCAAAAATGAAAATTCTCTCATCATTTACTCACCTTCATGCCATCCCAGATGTGTGTGACTTTCTTTCATCTGCTGAACACAAATGACACAATTCAAAGAATACATATTTTAAAGCGTGTGCTGTGTATATATATATATATATATATATATATTGTGGTAGGGCGAAGGACGGGGCCGGGCCGTGATGCTGCACACCTGGCCCCTAATCAGGCTGATCAAGCCCTGGAGGCGGCAGTTCGAGAGAGAGCGTTATGGGCAGCTGCCCTGCATGTGTTTGTCTTTTTGTTTAAGTTTATTATTAAACTATTATTTATATTGACAAGCTGGTTCTCGCCTCCTCCTTTCCATTGAACTTTGTTACATATATGTATTCATTTTTTTTTTAATTTATTATTATTTGTTAAAATTAGAAGCCCTCACAAGTGACATCACATCCTGATCCGATATGTGCTGTCCGAAACATTTTTGCATACTCAAAACATAGTGTGACAGCCCATTTGATCTGAGTAACAGTTAAAGGTGATCTCAGTAAAATGTTAGAACACATGGAAGGGATAATGTACAGTCAGCCACACATTATCATAAAAATAAACCATGAAATTAATTTATTCTGATAGTGAAAGTGTCTGATTACAAGGAATTATTGAGATAAAGCAAATAATATTCTGCTGGTCATGTGATCCTAACGTGGCAGCCCCCACGAGGAGACCCTCTCCATGTAGAATAAAACAGCTTTTATAAGGTTACTGACATGACTGGAGTCTTCATCTCACGTGAGTGCTCATGATTATATTTATGTTTCAAAATAAAATTTCTTTTGGGAGTAAAACTTTTCTAATGAGGATAAACATGACTGAGTGCACCTTTAAAATCATAAATTGTTTTAATATGTATTCCTCTCTAGCAACTATTTTACTTGTTATTTATTGAACCTATTACAATAGGCTACCTATTTTGGTTACTATTGTGCTTTTTACTAACATTATTAATCTAGTAACGAACATTATTAAGACAAGTAACTTGCCATTTTGACTAGATAAATACAACCAGCAGGCAAACAAATTTGTTGCCAATAACAATTAAAATGTAAGTATCTATTTAGTAGAAAATAATTCTAGTAACCATAGTTTAATCAGCTATAATTGACATTTAATTGCAGTTTGTTTGCAGTGCAGTCTGTTACCAGTAGGCTATCAAGGGAATGGATTCATAGTGCATGAGTTATAAACAACTAAATAGTATTTTTTAAGTTTAAAATAGTTTTGAGGCAGGGCTGGCCCAAGCCTTTATGGGGCCCTAAGCAGAATTTGATTTGGGGGCCCCTTGGTGCCACCAATACGATTGACTGTTGTCAGTGCTTGATTATTCGCAAACTATAAATCTAACACACCCATTATCAATTTTATTAGTTGTAGCTGTGTTGCTTACATCATACCAATGTCTGCCTGGCATGTTTTTACCCTTCTACGGTTTTTAATTGTAACAGTAGCAAACCCACAAGAGCGGTCAGGCGTTAATTTGCACTTTAATATCCAAAGCCTTACAGTACTAAGTGGCATACTTAATGTCGTGTACTGAAAAGTAGCAAAATAAACCAGCAGACAGTGCATTTACTGTAAACAAGTTAACCACTTTAATTGCTTTTGGTTAAAAAAAATAAAATAAAATAGCAACATGCAAAAGTGCAGAACATTCAACTACAAATAAAATAACTTAAGATAAACAGTATCTTCTTATATAAAAAATAAATGTAAATGTACAAAACAGACAATATTAAATAAATTAAACAGATACTTATATAATGACATAAAATGAACATAGGAACCTGTAACAAGATAACAACAATGGTTCAAGAATATAACTATGTACAGATGTGCAAAAGGTTAGGAAAAAATGATACTAATTCCAAAAATAAACACTTTAATTTAGACAAACTACCTCAATATTCCACTTTCAAAATGTTCCACCCCAAAATGGTTGGCTAATGTAAATAATGTTAAGCTTTTATCGGTACCAAGTTTATGGAACAGAAGCTTATTTTTATTACAAATATATACCCAGGAACAAGTTATTTTTACACAGAAGACAAATACTTTAATCTAAAACTAGCTAAGTAATATGTTGTATTATAATATATTCAACTGTCAAGGCTATTTACGGATGATAAATGTGAACTTTCCTAAAACAAGACGATATGCTACCTAGGCTATGTTAACTAACTAGCCAGCTAACGTTAGCTCGCAACATAGCCTAGCTACTTAACATACACTATATTGCCAAAAGTATTCGCTCACCCATCCAAATAATTGAATTCAGGTGTTCCAATCACTTCCATGGCCACAGGTGTATAAAATGAAGCACCTAGGCATGCAGACTGCTTCTACAAACATTTGTGAAAGAATGGGCTGCTCTCAGGAGCTCAGTGAATTCCAGCGTGGTACTGTGATAGGATGCCACCTGTGCAACAAGTCCAGTCGTGAAATTTCCTTGCTACTAAATATTCCACAGTCAACTGTCAGTGGTATTATAACAAAGTGGAAGCGATTGGGAATGACAGCAACTCAGCCACGAAGTGGTAGGCCACGTAAAATGACAGAGTGGGGTCGTCGTCAACTTTCTGCAGAGTCAATCGCTACAGACCTCCAAAGTTCATGTGGCCTTCAGATTAGCTCAAGAACAGTGCGTAGAAAGCTTCATGGAATGGGTTTCCATGGCCGAGCAGCTGCATCCAAGCCATACATCACCAAGTGCAATGCAAAGCGTCGGATGCAGTGGTGTAAAGCACGCCGCCACTGGACTCTAGAGCAGTGGAGACGCGTTCTCTGGAGTGACGAATCACGCTTCTCCATCTGGCAATCTGATGGACGAGTCTGGGTTTGGCGGTTGCCAGGAGAACAGTACTTGTCTGACTGCATTGTGCCAACTGTGAAGTTTGGTGGAGGGGGGATTATGGTGTGGGGTTGTTTTTCAGGAGCTGGGCTTGGCCCCTTAGTTCCAGTGAAAGGAACTCTGAATGCTTCAGCATACCAAGAGATTTTGGACAATTCCATGCTCCCAACTTTGTGGGAACAGTTTGGGGATGGCCCCTTCCTGTTCCAACATGACTTGTCCTGACCTCAACCCAATAGAGCACCTTTGGGATGAATTAGAGCGAAGACTGCGAGCCAGGCCTTCTCGTCCAACATCAGTGTCTTACCTCACAAATGCGCTTCTGGAAGAATGGTCAAAAATTCCCATAAACACACTCCTAAACCTTGTGGAAAGCCTTCCCAGAAGAGTTGAAGCTGTTATAGCTGCAAAGGGTGGGCCGATGTCATATTAAACCCTATGGATTAAGAATGGGATGTCACTTAAGTTCATATGCGTCTAAAGGCAGATGAGCGAATACTTTTGGCAATATAGTGTATCTTTATCTTGCTTATCTTCGGTTTTCTTCTTTTTACTTTTCTCTGCACCAGAGGGATATAAAAATCAGGCTGTCATTTCATGTGCTCTTGGGGGCCCCCTGGTGACCAAGGGGCAGCCCCTCAGTTCGCTTATGCCTTGGGCCGGTGCTGTGCCGAAATTGGAATCTCTGCCAGAATCTGACTGCCCCTCGCGCGCACGCGCATGACAAGCGAGTTTAGAACTCTTCCGTCTACAAAGCCGTTTATAATCAATCTTTTCCACACAATTAACGCCAAGGCAAAGTAGGAATTTGTTAATTAAATGCATGAAAGTGTGAATTAAAAAGCATTAAGTATATTAATTTGGATAAAGTAACAACGGAAGCAGAGATGTAGCCTACGCTTGTTATTCTGAAACTGAGCAGAGGTTTCGACAGTGCAAGCATTAGAGGACAATTTGTGCACTTCTCTTTGATTTGGTCTTTTGCCAAACTAAATGTGTTTTACATTTCCATGTAACTGAACTTAAATGTCCAGTTGACTCAGTGTTTGTGATGTTGGATGTGTAGAAGTACACCATATGTCGCTACAGCGTTACAGTTGTGGATAATCTGTGTGTGTAATGTGCATTGTTATAAGTATACAGGTGCATCTCAATAAATTAGAATGTTGTGGAAAAGTTCATTTATTTCAGTAATTCAACTCAAATTGTGAAACTCGTGTATTAAATAAATGTAATGCACACAGACTGAAGTAGTAAGTCTTTAATTGTGATGATTTTGGCTCACATTTAACAAAAACCCACCAATTCACTATCTCAAAAAATTTGAATATGGTGACATGCCAATCAGCTAATCAACTCAAAACACCTGCAAAGGTTTCCTGAGCCTTCAAAATGGTCTCTCAGTTTGGTTCACTAGGCTACACAATCATGGGGAAGGCTGCTGATCTGACAGTTGTCCAGAAGACAATCATTGACACCCTTCACAAGGAGGGTAAGCCACAAACATTCATTACCAAAGAAGCTGGCTGTTCACAGAGTGCTGTATCCAAGCATGTTAACAGAAAGTTGAGTGGAAGGAAAAAGTGTGGAAGAAAAAGATGCATAACCAACCGAGAGAACGGCAGCCTTATGAGGATTGTCAAGCAAAATCGATTCAAGAATTTGGGTGAACTTCACAAGGAATGGACTGAGGCTGGGGTCAAGGCATCAAGATCCACCACACACAGACATGTCAAGGAATTTGGCTACAGTTGTCGTATTCCTCTTGTTAAGCCACTCCTGAACCACAGACAATGTCAGAGGCGTCTTACCTGGGCTAAGGAGAAGAACTGGACTGTTGCCCAGTGGTCCAAAGTCCTCTTTTCAGATGAGAGCAAGTTTTGTATTTCATTTGGAAACCAAGGTCCTAGAGTCTGGAGGAAGGGTGGAGAAGCTCATAGCCCAAGTTGCTTGAAGTCCAGTGTTAAGTTTCCACAGTCTGTGATGATTTGGGGTGCAATGTCATCTGCTGGTGTTGGTCCATTGTGTTTTTTGAAAACCAAAGTCACTGCACCTGTTTACCAAGATATTTTGGAGCACTTCATGCTTCCTTCTGCTGACCAGCTTTTTAAAGATGCTGATTTCATTTTCCAGCAGGATTTGGCACCTGCCCACACTGCCAAAAGCACCAAAAGTTGGTTAAATGACCATGGTGTTGGTGTGCTTGACTGGCCAGCAAACTCACCAGACCTGAACCCCATAGAGAATCTATGGGGTATTGTCAAGAGGAAAATGAGAAACAAGAGACCAAAAAATGCAGATGAGCTGAAGGCCACTGTCAAAGAAACCTGGGCTTCCATACCACCTCAGCAGTGCCACAAACTGATCACCTCCATGCCACGCCGAATTGAGGCAGTAATTAAAGCAAAAGGAGCCCCTACCAGGTATTGAGTACATATACAGTAAATGAACATACTTTCCAGAAGGCCAACAATTCACTAAAAATGTTTTTTTTTATTGGTCTTATGATGTATTCTAATTTTGAGATAGTGAATTGGTGGGTTTTTGTTAAATGTGAGCCAAAATCATCACAATTAAAAGAACAAAAGACTTAAACTACTTCAGTCTGTGTGCATTGAATTTATTTAATACACGAGTTTCACAATTTGTTGAATTACTGAAATAAATGAACTTTTCCACGACATTCTAATTTATTGAAATGCACCTGTATGTCAAATGTGTACATTTATGCTAAATAGTGTAATATGTATATATGATGTGTAAGAGGACTGCACTTTGTTGGGACAAGCATTCAAGGAATTTCACTCCTTTCACAGATAAAACAAAGTAGTGTTGAACTGCATTGACATGCTATTCATGTAGGTTATGGTGTCATTCTAGTCATTTTATATGTAATACTGACTAACTATTATCATTGGACCTAAATATGAACGTCATAAAAAATGTATATTAATTAATCCGTATCATTATGGTTTAAACATAAAATGTCAATAAACATACTAAACTACATTAATACAACTTGGGTATGTACAACGAGATACATAAGAGAATAAGTAACATTTATATGTTTACATATGTTGTAGATAGTAAGGCACACAGACAAATCTGACAATGGAAGTGAATATATGAGGGTAAGTTAAATAAGTGAGGCAGTATGTTTGTGGATGGCATACTCACATTTTCACCAAAGGGGAAAGGTAGATCCTAAAATTGCTAAAGGATTTAATGATTTTACTTTGTAATATACTTAAACATTTATTCCCACAGTGCAAGTATTCGGCACAACACCGGCTCTGTTTTGGGGGATACATTTTAAATTGTCTTGTCATGGCTCCTCGCCGTATTGCAGATGTCTTCTCGCATAATATCTGATAGTTCCCGAGTAGCCTACCTCCGTGACCGGATAACTAACTCGGATAGCCCGTAACCTGCCTTTCTTAAGAGCAAGACGGCGGGATTAAGGATTCAGCTACTTTTGTTCATCTGTTTCAGTTAATATTAACTAAAATGATACTGTACTTTCGACTGGCGGTGCCTTAGCTCGTCCGTCGTGCTTCTGTCGGCTGCTCAAGTTCAGTATGACCGTCATAAAAATCAGGGTAATGTATTTTAATTGTTTCATTTATGTGTATGTTTAATACGTGTATGTTTGTAAGTGGAATGATTCGTTTGCTTGGGATGACGGGCAAAAACGTAATGTTCTTGTAATAGTTCGATCGACTCGACTGACTCGAGGCTTGTCAATAACTGCACAAGTTGAGCACATTGACCAACAAAATACATTTAAAAAATGCATAAATAAAAAAATACAAGAGAGAGTTTGTCTATTTTGCAGAATAGAAAAACACATTTTAAAGATTTAATAGGAAACAGGGTGAATATGGGTAAAGTGGGATACTTTTACAAATTCTACTTTTCTCTGCACTTTTAAATATGATCCAAATACCATATGACCTGACATTATACCCTTTTGGAAAGCTTAGCATGGCTCTTACCTTAGTCAAAAGCAAGAAGTTAAGAAATACTAAATACTAGGAAGGAAAAACTTGAAGACCATCTTATGACCAAACCTACATTTACAAAACACTATATTTTTAGTCTGTAACCAGCATGGTTGCGTCCAGGACCTGTATTTAAATACAGTATACTTTAAGTATTTACCTTATTTCCAACATGGGCTTACATAAAGTTTAAACTATACACTGGTTAAATCAACTTATGTTAACTTTGTTGATTTAAGTTATATGAACAAATTAAAGTCGTTAATACTCCTTAAAATATCCATTAAATATTACTATAAAACATTTGTAAAGACTATTATAATTTTGCTTGCAACATTGCATAGGAGATTTATTTACACAGATTTATATACACAGATTTATATACATACACAGCACAACAAAAAACAGTTAATCAAAAATGGGGAAAATAGGCTACATTCATTTGTATTTTCATTTGTATGTACATGTAAATATGCTACATTATGCACTGCACTACAGTGCTAAAGTAATTAATAATGAATATTGCTTTGAAAGTTAACCATAAACTCAGAACCCCTTTTTAAATTGACTTGATATGCTGTCCCAGTTTCCCCAGTATCACCCTATCCCAAAGTGGACAGAGGAAAAACAATTCTACAGAAAATTTCTACAAATTATTTGGATTTACTTTCTACATTTATTGATACACTTTCAAATCACAAAAAATGACATGTATCATTTACAAACAGAAAGTCAGATTTTACTTTATAACCTTTAACTAGATTGATCTCAAATTTTGATGTCATTTTCCTTAACATTGTGACGAATGAGACAAAGGAGGTTGGTTTAGATCCATGAGCAGAAAGTCTTTAATACAGCACAATTCCAAAATCAAAATGCAATAAACAGGCACGATGATCAAAACAAAGGGTATCCAAAGATGTGGCAAACAAATCCAATAAACATAATCCAAAGAGCACAAAACGAGTAAACATGCAAAAGGTTACCCCCCAGAAAAATAAAAACCACAATGGTAAAGAATAAGAGTACATGCAGAACTGCAATCTACAACAAACAATACTTCACAATAAAAGGGCAAGCAGAGAGAGTTTATATAGGCTCAGTAGTAATCAAGTAAATGTAGAACAGGTGAGTGAAACTACGGCAGATAATTAAAACTCAGGCGACAATGACCTCTGGTTGTTAGATGTTGGCAGAGCAGGAGATCAGAATCAGAATCAGAATGAGAATGAGAATGAGAATGAGCTTTATTGCCACACAAGGAATTATTGAGATAAAGCAAGGACAAGGAATTTGTTATTGACAAGGAATTTGTCTTGGTGACAGAAGCTTCCAGTGTACAACCATACAAGGGGGGCAGGGGGGGGGCAGGGGTCAACCAATAATCCTCTAAGCAGTCTGAACTGTCCTTTGTAGTCTTCTGATATCTGATTTCGTAGCTGAACCAAACCAGACAGTTATTGAAGTGCAGAGGACAGACTCAGTGACTGCTGAGTAGAACTGTATCAGCAGAGCCTGTGGCAGGTTGAATTTCCTCAGCTGGTGAAGGAAGTACTGGGCCCTGTGCTGCCTCTCTCTCTTGACCCGTTGCAGTTTGCTTACCGCAACAACCGCTCCACTGATGATACCATTGCATCTACATTACACACTGCTCTCTCCCACCTGGAAAAAAAGAACACTTATGTGAGAATGCTGTTTGTAGACTACAGCTCAGCATTAAACACCATATTGCCCTCCAAGCTTGAAGAGAAACTCCAGGCTCTGGGCTTAAACAGCTCGCTGTGCAGCTGGATCCTGGACTTCCTGTCAAGCAGACGCCAAGTGGTTAGAATAGGCAGCAACATCTCCTCATCACTGACCCTCAACACTGGAGCCCCACAGGGCTGTGTTCTCAGCCC
Organism: Myxocyprinus asiaticus; assembly: GCF_019703515.2. Classification (NCBI taxonomy): domain Eukaryota; kingdom Metazoa; phylum Chordata; class Actinopteri; order Cypriniformes; family Catostomidae; genus Myxocyprinus; species Myxocyprinus asiaticus. The sequence continues at coordinate 9,094,778 of NC_059354.1, read as the reverse complement.
ACTACTGTATTCCTTGTACACACATGACTGTGTGGCAACACATAGCTCCAATGCCAACATTAAGTTTGCTGATGACACGACGGTGGTAGGTCTGATCACTGACAATGATGAAACAGCCTACAGAGAGGAGGTGCACACTCTGACACACTTGTGTCAGGAGCACAACCTCTCCCTCAATGTCAGTAAGACAAAGGAGCTTGTGGTGGACTTCAGAAGAAAAGACAGAGAACACAGTCCAATCACCATCAATGGAGCACCAGTGGAGAGAGTCAGCAGCTTCAAGTTCCTGGGTGTCCACATCACTGAGGAACTCACATGGTCCATCCACACTGAAGTCGTTGTGAAGAAGGCTCATCAGCGCCTCTTCTTCCTGAGACGGCTGAGGAAGTTTGGAATGAACCGCCACATCCTCACACGGTTCTACACCTGCACTGTAAAGAGCATCCTGACTGGCTGCATCTCCGCCTGGTACAGCAATAGCACCACCCACAACCGCAAAGCACTGCAAAGGGTGGTGCGAACTGCCAGACACATCATCGGAGGTGAGCTTCCCTCCCTCCAGGAAATATATACAAGGCGGTGTGTGAAAAAAGCTCGGAGGATCATCAGAGACTCCAGCCACCCGAGCCATGGGCTGTTCTCACTGCTACCATCAGGTAGGCGGTATCGCAGCATCAGGACCCGCACCAGCCGACTCCATGACAGCTTCTTCCCCCAAGCAATCAGACTTCTGAACTCTTGATCTCCCACGATCAAAATACATCAGCACTGCACTTTATTACCCTTACTCTTATATCTCACACCAGACTGTCATAAATTATATTATTATTATATTATATTCTCTCCTAACAACTGACTATCAACCGACAGCCTGAATGTCAATACAGTACAATACTGTACATTCTATATATACTATATATACTTTTTTATATATTTTTATTTTTTATTTTTATTGAATAATGTGTATCTATATAGTGCGTATTGTATACTGTACAGTGTATGTTATTATTTGTATATTCTTGAGTGTAATTATGTGTATATCAGATGTTTAAATTGTGTTGTTAATTTGATGTTATTGTAAATTGGTATATGTCTCATCACTGTCACGACTGCTATGTTGATCGGAACTGCACCCAAGAATTTCACACACCATTGCACTTGTGTATATGGTTGTGTGACAATAAAGTGATTTGATTTGACTTGATTTTGATTTTGATTTTTCACAATGGAGTCAATGTGGGTCTCCCACTTCAGGTCCTGTGAGATGGTAGTGCCCAGGAACCTGAATGACTCCATTGCTGCCACAGTGCTGTTTAGAATGGTGAGGGGGGGTCAGTGTTGGGGTGTTCCTCCTAAAGTCCACAATCATCTCCACCATTTTGAGCATGTTAAGCTCAAGGTCGTTTTGACTGCATTAGACCGCCAGTTGTTTAACCTCCCTTCTGTATGCAGACTCATCGTTATCTCGGATGAGGCCGATGACAGTGGTGTCATCTGCAAACTTCAGGAGCTTGACAGATTGGTCCTTAGCGATGCAGTCATTGGTGTAGAGGGAGATCTGACAAACATTGCTTTCCTTTTGGTGGTTATGAAATGTTCTCTGCCACACATCTTGGTTTAACATCATCAACTATAGGATATAACGTGCATACTTCACAAAGATTAATTTAGTAATGATGTTTAATAAAAGTGTGAATCTTCACTGGCCTCTCACCATTCGAATAGATTACGATTCAAAGGGTAAAGATTTGATTATAAAAAGATTCTCGATGTATCACACTGCATCTTGTCCTCCACTTTCTTTTTTCAGTTTCTTCAAAATTTTATCTTTCTATTTTTCTTTAAGCTTTTTATTTAACAGCTGTTTTCAAAAGTCAGAACGAGTCACATTACATAAACTGGCCTTTTACATTCAGTATGAGCTGTGAACAAAACATGGAATATCCACAAGATTTAAATAAACAATTCTATATTTTAGAAGAGTATCACAATTTTTCTGTTTCTTTCTTTAATTATATATAATTCTATAAGACTGTTCTCATCCAGGGCGAGAACGCTGTGTGCGTTTGGCTGCCACTTCGCACCTGGACTATCGTTTGTTCTGTCTGTTTTTGTTTGTGCTTTATTTGGATTATTTCGTTTTTTGATTCCCCAACGTTTTCTGTTTTGGACTCTCTTGGATCCTGATATTTTGATGTTCCAGTTTTGTGTTGCCTGATGCTTGTTCGGCCATTGGCCTGCTTCGAGCTCTCTCCCCGCTTTGTTCTGCCACCTCTTTCGGCTCAGCTGATGGGTGAGTTAACACTCTCTGTGTCAGTTGCGCTGATCGTTTACTGTTTATGTTTGGTTGGGTTGCCTTCCTTTTGGTGAGCTGTATATTGATGATGTGATGGTTGGGGCTCTGGCTAACATGGTATTGCTGGTGGCCCACATTATATCTATCAGCGTAAATATGCCTTGGGCATTAGTGCTCATTCTGCTTTTATTTTGCTTCACTTTTGGTGACAAAACCAAAATGGAAATTGGATACTCACCATCTCAACTCAGGGCTTTAAACTGCCATCTGCGCCTTGATTCTGCTACATGAGTACTGTCAGACGCTTGGAATTACACATCATCCACGATATATACACCGCTCATCCAGAAGATCCCTGAACATTCACTGATCAATGCCTGCTGCTATCCCATGCATCTGGTCTAGCAACATGGCTCCACCTAAGTTTAAGCTCCCTTCTACTGGCTGCAGAACACGCCGATTGTTGATATATCTTAACAGCGATGACCAGCAGCATAATTTGATCAACCCTGATGTTTCATGTCACCACTTTGCTCTTCTGAATTTTTGTTCCATCTCTGATAAAGCCTCTTACCTCAATGAAATAATCACTGACTATAACCTTGATATGCTACTGCTCGTTAAACCTGGCAAGTACCCAATGATTATTTGCAGCTGAACCTTCTTATACCAAATTAATATAAACACCTGTCCAGACCGCAGCTACATGGCAAGGGGTGTGGCCTTGCTGTCATCTGTCGAAATGATTTGCGACTCGCCCAACTTGATTTCCACAACACAAATACATTTGAATATATGGTATTGAAGGCTGATTCTCACTGTCCTCTCACAATTATTCTACTATATCGTCCTCCTAAGGCTCAATCTGACTTTGTTTCTGAACTCAGTGAACTGTTGACTCTTGCCTGTGCTTCGTTATCTCGCGTCCTCCTGCTTGGTGACTTTAATATTCATGTGGATACAGTTTGCTCAAATTCATCTCAACTATTGTCTGTTTTTGACTGTTTTAATTTGACTCAACAGGTGTCTTTTTCTACTCATACTCATACTCATGGTCATATTCTTGATTTAATCTGTACATTTGGGTTTGATATTGCTTCAGTGTCTCCTTTTGACACTGGCATCTCTGATCATAAGCTTATTGAATTTAGTTTTAGTCTACCTGCTCAGAAAAAATGCAACAACAAATGATATCCTATCGTGACCTTAAATCTGTCGATGTCACATTATTTTCTGCTTCTATCGCTTCCTCTGCAATTTCTGATGTCTTGGTCTCCTGTCCTTCATTGATACTTTCTGTTATTTCTGAAATTTTGCATGAGCAAGTTCCTATTAAAACTAGGTCTGTTCCCTCCTCCCACACTTCCCCCTGGTATACACCTGCGATCCGGGCCTTAAAAGTCACTGGTAGACAGCTTGAGAGGCTTTATAGGAAAACAGGTCTTACTGTTCAACATCTAGCTCTCATTGAACACCTCAACGCATACAAAATTGCTCTGAACTCTGCACGGTCTAACTATGTCTCTACAAATATCAATAAAGCAAGCAATAGACCCAAGGTTTTGTTTGACATGATAAATAAGCTCACCCAACCTCCAGCTCATGATGTCCATCCATCTGATGAGCTTTGTTGTTCTTTCCTGAATTATTTCCAGGTAACAGTCGAATGCTGTCCGCCAGTGCTTTATAGATGAGGCTTCAGATTTTAGTTTTATGCCAGACCACTCTTGTCAATATTTGTCTAGTTTTACTCCTACAAACCCCTCCTCTATCAGTGACTTAATACTGAAGTCAAATTCTTCATCTTGCCGACTTGATCCTGCTCCTGCATCCCTCCTCAATCTCTGTCATTCTGTCATCTCTGCACCTATCTCACATTTCATAAACAGATCTGTAGCTTCTGCTTCTCTCCCTGTACCACTTAAAACTGCGGCAGTAACTCCAGTACTTAAAAAAACCTAACTTGGACACTACTGCTCTTTCTAATTTTCGCCCTATCTCTAACTTACCATTCATTTCAAAAATACTGGAAAGAGATGTTGCCTCCCAGTTACAATCTTTCCTTGTTCAAAATTATCTTTTTGACCCCTTTCAGTCTGGCTTTTGCCCACTTCACCGTACTGAAACCGCCCTTGTAAGGGTTGTCAATGACCTACTACTCACTGGTGACTATAATTCTCTCTCCATTCTTCTATTACTTGATCTCAGTTCTGCTTTTGATACTGTTTGCCATGAATTACTTCTCTCCCGCCTCTCAGATGTTGGTGTCACTGGTGCTGCTCTCTCCTGGCTTTCTTCATACCTCACGGATAGGCAGTTTTACATTTCAATGCAAAATTATCAACACCTACTGTTTCCCTGAAATTAGGTGTCCCTCAGGGATCGGTTCTTGGACCTCTACTATTCATTATATATATGTATATATTGCCTTTTGGTCAACTCATTCACCACCATGGTTTCAGTTACCACTGTTATGCTGATGACATTCAAATATGTACAGCTTGTAGATCTGCTCCCACTCTCCAGACTCCAGTCCACTATCAACATGTGTAAATTAAATAAAAAATTGGCTAAACTCCAACTTCCTAAAATTGAACATGGATGTGGCAGCGGGGGCATGGTCGAGCGCCCATCCGGAGAGAGAAAGCGGTAAGGGTGCTTACACCTGAGCTAAATTATATCTAATATCTGTTTCTAATTCCAGTGAACTTGGGGAGAGCGGCATATAAACAGCCACACCACCGCCAGAAGAGAGAGAGAGAGTCTGGCACGAGAGTCTCACGGTGAAACTACTGAGTTTGTGATGCTAAAGAGTTGTGATAAAGACTTTGTGATGATTAAGAGGCTGTGACTAGGAGCCTGTGACGCTAAAGAGTTTGTGAAGCTGAAGAAGTTACTGTGCCAGTTGTGACTGTGTTACCCCTAAGTTTGTGATTAAAAGCTCACCTGATACTTGAACCTTCCTGTCTCAGTGACCTCCTTCCCTCACACTGTTGCCGAAACCCAGGAATCGAATTACGCCCCATGGAGTCCTCCCAGGTGGCCAAGATCCTCCAGTCCCTCGCCAGCCTACATCAGTCCAACCAGCAATCCCTGCTTGAGCTACGCCAAGACCAGGAACGACGGTTTTTCGAGATCCTGCGAGCTCAAGCAGAGGACCGGCTCGCGATCCGGAGCCTCCTCAGCCAGGAGAGAGAGTAAGCGTGACCCCGGACCACCGCAGCCAACTGCCTTCCCCCACACTCCTGAAGATGGGCGCAGAGGATGATGCAGAGGCCTTCCTCGATTTATTTGAGAGGACCGTAGAGATGTGGGGCTGACCATGTGACCAGTGGGCGGCCAGGCTCCTCCCACTACTGTCCGGGGAAGCCCAGCTTGCGGCCCAACAGTTGCCAGTGGCTAATCTCCTGGCCTATGACGACCTAAAAAAGTCTATCCTGCAGTGGGTGGGTTGTAGCCTGGAACAGTATCGCCAACTTTTCTGGACCTTGATGCTGGGGAAGATCGACCGCCCGTTTGCCTTTTCCCAACGGCTCCGAGACGCTGGCTCCAAAATGGCTGCTGGCGGAGAATTAACCAAATTAAGAATTAATTCAAATTAAATTAATTAAATTAAAAATTAATTATTAATTAATTAATTAATTATTAATTAAAAATTAAATTAATTAATTAATTAATTGAATTGTGACGTCGGGGGAGTGATTGACAAGGTGGTACTGGAACAGCTGATTCATCGACTGCGCAGGGGACAGCAGAGTGTTTCCAGTGCCACCACCCAGCGTCCAGCTTGCGGAGGACCACTTGGTGGCATACCCGAGGGCAGAAGAGCCCTCCTCTTTCTCTCCTTCTCTACCCCCTCCCTCTGTGTGTTCCCCCCATCCCTCTCACTCTGCTCTCTCCCCAGAGCCCATTCCTGCCCCGCGGACACTGCCCCCTACCTCTACAGTGCCCCGTTGCTCTCCCCCTCAGGTGGAAGTGCCCGCCGACGCAGGTGTGGGTGTGGCGTCTGGGCCGGTCTGCTGGGGTCGTGGGGATCCAGGGCACTTCGGGGATCAATGCCTGGTGATGGAGCTGGGGTCCGGATTCCCGACACACCACAGGCTGCCCCCGACCGAGCCGGAGCATACCAGATACCGGTAAGAATCAAGGGGGTTACTTGCCAAGCATTGGTGGACACAGGTTGTAATCAAACCACGGTCCACCAATGCTTGGTTCAACGCGAGGCTTTGGACACCGCTAAAACGGTGAGGGTGAGGTGTGTGCATGGGGATATTCACAAATATCCTATGGTGACCCTGGTGATTAAATTTCAGGGAAAAAAAGAGTGGAGGCCGTGGTTAGTTCCCGCCTCACTCATCCGCTGATTTTGGGGACTAATTGGCCTGAATTCGGAAATGTATTAAAGGGAATATGCGCAGATGGGTCCTGCATGAAAGTGTGGAGATGTGAAGTGTGCGATGCTCTGGCAGGGGAGGCGGAGCCAGGGCCATCTTCGTCAGCTCCACGTCAAGATGACATGAGGGGGAGAGAGGCTGCTTCCCCTCCCATCCTCAGGGGATTTCCCGAATGGGATTTCCCTCTGGAGCAGTCACGAGATGAGACCCTCAAGCACGCCTTCGGCCAAGTGAGAGTAATTGATGGTCAACCACTCCGGCCAACTGTCACACTTTCATATCCCTATTTTACGATTATAAATGAGAGGTTGTATAGAGTGACGTAGGACACTCAAACAAAAGAAGATACAACCCAGCTCTTAATACCGCGGAGCCACCGGGAAATGCTATTCCAGGTGGCTCACTGTAATGCGATGGCGGGACACCTAGGGGAAAAAAGACACTGAACTGCTTAATAGCCTGTTTTTATTGGCCGGGCATTGGCGCCGATGTCCGCAGGTGGTGTGTGGCGTGCCGTGAATGTCAGCTGGTGAATCTACCAGCCACCCCATTGTGCCCCCTTACATTGATCGAGGTCCCCTTCGAGAGAATTGGCATGGACCTCATCTGGCCATTAGAGCGGTCAGCACGTGGACATCGCTTTGTATTAGTCCTAGTGGATTATGCAACGCGATATCCGGAAGCAGTGACTTTGCGCAGCATCTCAGCATGCAGTGTGGCGGAGGCACTTTTCAAAATAATCTCCCGGGTGGGGATTCCGAAAGAAATCCTCACCGACCAGGGCACAACTTTTATGTCACCGGCACTACATGAGCTTTATGAATTATTGAGCATTAAGGTGATACGCACCAGTGTCTACCACCCACAGACAGACGGCATGGTGGAGCGTTTTAATAAAACCTTTAAGAACATGATTCGTAAGTGGCACATGCAGCATCTGAGGGCGGTCCTGAGATCGCTGTGGCAGGCGGGACTCACAGCAAACCCCAAGAAATGCATGATTGGGTGGGTGGAGGTATGGTATCTGGAGTTCCACTTGGGTCATGGGCAGGTGTGTCCCCAAATTGACAAGACTGCGGTGATTGCGACCTGCCCACGACCCAAGACCAAAAAGGGGGTGAGACAGTTCCTGGGGCTGGCTGGCTATTACAGGAGGTTTGTACCTAATTATTCGGACGTCACCAGCCCACTGACTGATCTCACTAAAAAGGGGGCTCCAGACCCGGTCCAGTGAACGGAGCAGTTCCAACAGGTGTTCACGCAAATTAAAGCTGCACTTTGCAGGGGGCCGCTTTTGCATGCACCTAATTTCGCTCTCCCTTTCCTATTACAGACGGACGCTTCAGACAGAGGACTGGGGGCCATACTCTCGCAGGTGGTGGAGGGGGAGGAGCGCCTGGTGCAGTACATCAGCCGCAAGCTCTCCTTGGGGGAGACCAAGTACAGCACTGCGGAGAAGGAGTGTCCTCACCCTCCGCTACTACCTGCTGGGGTGGGCCTTCACCCTCTGCTTGGACCATGCCCCACTTCAATGGCTCCACCGCATGAAGGATACAATTCAAGATGGTCCACAGACCGGGGGAGCAGATGGCTATCGCCGACTTCCTTTCCAGAAATGGTGGTGGGTGGGGGGGGCGGGGGTTGGAGTGGAGTGGAGTGGAGTGGAGTGGTAGACAGGCCGGATGGCTCCCCGGCCTGAGTCGGACGGTGGGGGTATATGGCAGCAGGGGCATGGTCGAGCGCCCATCCGGAGAGAGAGAAAGAGTTAAGGGCGCTTACACCTGAGCTAAATTATGTCTAACACCTGTATCTAATTCCAGTGAGCTTGGGGAGAGCGGCATATAAACAGCCACACCACCGCCAGAAGAGAGAGAGAGAGTCTGGCACAAGAGTCTCACGGTGAAGCTAAAGAGTTGTGATAAAGACTTTGTGATGATTAAGAGGCTGTGACTAGGAGCCTGTGACGCTAAAGAGTTTGTGAAGCTGAAGAAGTTACTGCGCCAGTTGTGACTGTGTTACACCTAAGTTTAAAAGCTCACCTGAGACCTGAAAATTCCTGTCCCAGTGACCTCCTTCCCTCACAATGAATAAAACTGAGATAATTATTATTGGAACACCAACACTTACAAAAAAACATTTCTTATGACTTTGGTTGTGATATTGATGGCACTTTCATTAAACCATCCAATACTGAAAAAAATGTAGGTATCATCTTTGATCCCTCCCTCACTTTTGAAGCTCATATTAAATCTGTATTTAAAATTGTCTTCTTTTACCTTTGCCACATTGTTGGCCTTCGTCCCTTTATCAGTCTCAAAGATGCCGAAACACTGGTTCATGCATTTATATTCTCACATCTTGACTATTGCAGTGCCGTCTTCACTGGTTTACCTGCTAACTCTATTGCTAAGTTGCAATATATTCACAATTCTGCTGCTAGAATTCTTACACATACTAAGTGCTCAGCTCATATTACTCCATTCCTGTTTGAACTTCACTGGTTACCAGTTTTGTTTCACATCAAATATAAACTAATCCTGCTTACATTTAAATCACTTCATGGTCTGGCACCTCACTATCTTAGTGAATTGCTTCTCCCCTACAACCTGATCCGCTCGCTTAGGTCCGGACTCCTTTCTGTCCCTAGATCTTGCCTCTCTACTATGGGTGGCAGGACATTCAGCGTAGTAGCACCCAATATATGGAATTCACTCCCCCTGACTCTTCTCAGCATCTTTTCTATATCTGAGTTTAACTCTCAACTTAAAACTTTTTTGTTTTCTCAGTGTTATTTAGCTTAATGTGTTATGTATTCACTCTCAATGACTGTGCTATTTGAACTGTGTTTTCGTGACTGTTCTTTGTTTGTATATTATTGTGTTACTATTGTAAAGTGTCCTTGAGCTCTGGAAAGGTGCTATATAAATTAAACATATTATTATATATAATTAAACACTACTAAATGATTAACAACGCTAATCATTTAATAGATTAATTTTAAATAATAATTAAATACTATGCCATGCCTATTAATTTTTATTTTTAACCACAACTGGAAGTTGCTGGTCCAGAATGAAAGATACTGTATATCTGCTTCTATGAGTGTGCAGCTGTCAGGTTCTCCTCTCCTCACCTGCACAGGTGAATGTAAAGCAGTTTAAATAGCATGGTTGTTGCTTCAGATATTTATCAAGCATCTCGTATGCACTGTTCCATCTGTTTTCTCTGCGAGTAGAAAATCGCAATCACTACGATGAATTTCAAGCCTTTATCATCAGGTGTGCGCATTGTCCTGACAAGCAAGTGACCGGCAAAAAGCAAAAGCCAATGAAATGGAGAGCATGCAAGAGTAGAGAAAGGCATCAGCAAAGATAAAAAAAAGAAAAAAGAATGAAATGAAACATCACCCATGTCTCACGAACTGCTGCCTCATAATTATTTTCAGCTGTGTTTTCCCCATTCTGTGCAAATCAGTGCAGTAATGGGCGCAAGCTCGTCTTTAATGCAGGGGCTGGGCAAGAAGGGTGGCACCTTAAAAATAAGCTTTGCCACCCCACTTGCCACCCCAGCTCGGACCCCGCTCGCATCCTGGAAACGATGCGCAATGGCTTAACCCGTCCGTGTCGCGCATGGTTCATAACAAGTTTAGACGCAATTACTGGATGCCACCCCTTACTCGACTCTTGCCACCCCTTTGCCACCCCTGGTAAAAATTATTTCATGTTGTTTGTTGGTATGTTATCATGAATAAACTCTCCTGTTGCTATAAGCGTGGGTTTGTGAAAGAATTTTGGGATCATAGTTTCATTCTGGCACAAATGGTCATGTGTTTGATAGTCTGCAAACAGTTGTGTTTGTGCACTTGACTTTAATGTATGCGCTTAATGCCTGTCTTTGTTTCTATATATGTCTCTGGCGCTCGCCACTGCACTGCCGTGGTATAAACTGAACACCGAATCGATTCTGATTCCTTTGAGAATCGATTCAGAAAGAATCACGATGCATTGCTGAAAAGCCATGGGAGCTAAGAAGACATCAAATTCAAAACACTGAATTTCAAACTAAATAAATGGCAAAAAAACAAGTTGGGAGCTCTTCAAGTTTAAGTGCAGTGTTCGAATTGAGGGGGGTTTGGGGGGTCCCGGACCCCCATAACATTTAAGGGACCAAATAGGCCAAAATAATGTAATCTTTCATCAAAGATCAGACTCGTTTAATCAAAACTAGAATACTAGAAACATAAAAAGTGTTTGTGTGACACGACATTGTGCATTTTCTGTTCCAGTTTTCATAATCCAAATTAAATCTTTTAGATCTGAAAAGTCTAAATGAGTGCACAACGCATAGTTTTCTGAAGAAACTTACAGATGGTGACTGAGTAACACTGGCAGATTGGATCCTCATTTTCACCTCACAGTAATGGTAAAACACACATATTATTTTTGGTACACCTAAATTACCAACGTCAAATCATCTATTCTCTTAAATCTATTCTCTGGGGTTGGACTCATTTGAATACAGTTTAAGTGCTCTAGATACCAAGAATGTTGTACTTTGTGGTTAAATTGTACTTGTTTGACAACACCAGAGTAAATTATTTTCACAGTTCCTGCTGCTACAGCATACATATGGGTCACAGTACAAAGCCAACATTACCAGATGAATGTTCAATGTATTCGCTACTCACCTGCATACCAAAAGAACAAACTTTAGTAATGGTCGAAGTCAGTTCTTAAGTATAACCAGTACATACTCTTAAAGTATGCAAATTCAGATGCAGCTCAAGAATGATCTGTCAACTCAAAAGAAAATGAACTCTATCTTTGACCATCTGCTGTCATTATTCATGAGGGACCAAAAGAAAGGGGTTACAACCCCATCTTTCATGCTGCTATAGATTTGCTCCAGATATCTGATTTTACTTCTCTCTCTGTTTCTAGATGGGATCGGTTCCACAGGGGAAGTCCACTCCTCTTTTTCTAGACTTATTTTGCCACAGTCTTATTATCCTGTGCACATCTCTGTCTGTTGTTTTGTCATCTGTCGCTGTTTGTGATGGTCACTGGCTGCTAGCCGGCCACCACATGTTTGGCCTGTGGTATTTTTGTTCGCTAGAGAAGCAGCAGAGTTCTGAGTCGGGGTACCATGGCTTTAAAGCTTCCTTTAACTGCACGAGACATCTGAAAGAAGCAGGAGTGGAAGATTTAGGCATGGGGCTGGCAGTTTGTCGTTTGGTGACTACACTGGCTGTGGTCAGTGCCGTATTTGGACTGGAGTTGCTTGTGATGTCACAGGCGAGTGAAGGGCGGAACTCTAGTCGATGCTGGACTCTGGGGGCATGGCTTGTGCTACTGGCGGGTGTAATGGCTGTGGGAGGTATCGCAACCTTTGTACTCTGGTTGGGGACATTTGCTACACTCTTTGGCTTCACTCTCACATTCTGGTGCCAGTTCACGGCTACCTTCCTCTTCTTCCTCAATGGAATGGCAGCACGACAAATACGGCATATTGCACCAGTGTGGTCTTTTAGTGGAAATCCTGACAAACTGTAGATATCAGTTCTTCACTAACAATAAACCCTCTGGATTTTTTAACCTGCATTAGACATGTTTCCTCTTGAGCAGCTCTGACCTGTTGAAAATAATCTGCATGCTTCTGGATACTGATTTTTAAAGTTTGTCAGATTTAGGTATTAAGAATAACTCTCATTTCCCAATTAATGTTTTGACAAATCTTTGTTTGGTTGTATTTTATTTATTGTTTAATCATAATATTTGCAATAAATAATTTTGTTAAATAATGCTTTCACAGATTGTTTTATTTTTGTGTCATTAACTTTTATTTTCATTTAATGTATTGAAGTTGTGCATTAATCCTAGTTGAGATCATTTCCAATATTCATCTGTAAATAAATATGATGAACTCAAGAGATGTCTTTTACAGTTAATTTGATAAAGAGGTCTCTATTGCTTTTACATTAATTAAATAAATGGATCTCTAAAATGTTTGTTTTTGATTATTTGTTTACTGGTAAAAGAAACACAAATGATGTCATGGATCAATATTTACTGAGAAATCCATTATTTTGTAGAGGGGGATCAAAACCATATACCACAGAGTCTTAAAATGAAGATACAAAAAGGAAAATTTGTTCTGAACCAGAATTATTTATATTAAAGGAACAGTTCACCCCAAAATTAAAATTCTCTCATCATTTACTCACCCCCATGCCATCCCAGGTATGTATGACTTTCTTTCTTCTGCAGAACACAAATGAAGATTTTTTAGAAGAATGTTTCAGCTCTGTAAGTCCATACAATGCAAGTGAATGCATTCCAAAATTCTGAAGCTACAAAATGCACAAAGGCGTCATAAAAGTAGTCCATAAGATTCCAGTGGTTAAATCCATGTCTTCTGAAGCAATATGATGGGTGTGGGTGAGAAACAGTTCAGTATTTAAGTCCTTTTTCTTTTGTTTTTGGTGATTTGCTTATCGCCACTTATTGGGCAGGGTGAAGTAAAAACTGACTTGATCTTGAAACTATGTTTCTCACCTTTGGCATATAATGCAACAAGTGGTGCTAATGTTAAATGCTTTTAATAGTAGACTTGCCTATCTCTGTGTAAAAGTAAAATGATGATGCTGACACTTTTCTAATGTTTTTTTTAATTTTATTTTATTTTTTTTTTTATCTGTAGTTTTGCTCCAAAGTCACAGGCAAAGATTGTCATTTTGACCCCCATCAACAAAGAAAAGGATTACTAAATATTGATCCATGGCATTTCATATTTTGGCTTTAATCATCCTTTCTGTTTATTTATTTATTTTTTTTAGAAAAAGTTTTAACAAAATTCAGAATTTCAGAAGGGTATGTTTCTAAAATGTAGTTGATTTGACATGGAATAACACTAATAATTCATTTTTATGCATTACATAACAAAATGACACAGGATAATAAGTGGATATTAGGTGTTGCACAAAGTATCATCATTATTATCTCAAGCTATGTTTCCACATGGCCAAACAAGGACATGCAAGAATACAGATAGTAGTAGCACATATTGTGCCCTCATTAACTATAGTGTTGTTTTGCCATATATAATAATTTAGTTTCATCACATCCAGGCACTTTTAATGACCAACATGGATTGAACAGATTCAGCCCAGTGGTGCTTTACACACAAGAATTACAACCATCAATAAAAGGAAATGACAGGAAAGCAAAATGAGATGCTAATCAGTTCCATATATAGTCAGTTACAGTATGGCCATGAAAGTTTTCCATTGGCCAGTCAGTCAGATGGTTATATATACATGTATCTCTGATAATATTAGCTGATTTGGTTGTTGTATTCTATCATTTTTGTGCTTATGATCAGAGATGGTGTTAGGTCTGTTTCACACACACTGCGTCTGTGCCACATACTCATTTAACAGGTTACAGCAACCACACTGGGCACTACATCCCAGGAGTGTCCCAGATGCACCACAGAAAGTAGAGATTCAGCATATTTTTGCCATGTGGCACACACTGAACTCAGCAGAAAACACTGCATTGTAATCCAACAAAATTTATCAACACAGCCATTTGGAAAACAGGCTTTCATGAAGCAAAATAAAATACTGGAGTGTAGGGTTGTCACAATACCAAAATTTCAGAAGTACCAACACCGGTAAAATTTCACAATTCTCTATACAAATTTTGACACCACAGTAAAATGAATAATATGCTATTGAACACACTTCTTTAGCCTATTTCAATATCAACGTAAATAATAAATTAAAAAACTGCATGTTTCCCTCAAGTGTTTCTCAATTCAGTACATATTCCTGTACATTTTGTTTCAAAATAAGGCCCTACGAAATGTCTTATTTCTCTCCCCAAATCTTTGTTTTTCCATTTTATTATTTATTTATATTAAATTATTATTTTATTTTTTTAAGTTTAATTCAACTTCAGCATAAAAATGATGTCTAATCAAATTAATTAATAAAAATGTAATTACACAAAAATAGAACAATTGCTTTTCAATATAACATTACATTTTTGGTCAAATAAATGCTTCAGTACCGATCCTCACAGCATAATCTACAACACAATGTTGGTCTTATTTTATGTCAGATAAAGCTGCACAACAGAGCATCACAGTGTAAATTAAAACATTGAAAAAACTTTTATTCAGTACAAAACACTCTTGCTTGTGAGATATTGCTTAAACATTATTATAATTATTATTATTGCGAATATACATTTAAATACATATACATATAGTAAATATTACATTTTACTATACAGTATTAACATATTTCTGTCACAAGCTTTTATTTTGACATGAAGGCTTTTCAGTTTGTGGTTCTGGATAAGCAGTTGTTTACATGGCCCACTGTGAGTATTAAAGCACAAAATAATGCAATTTAATTATGTAAATGGTCTGCAGGCACTATGCTCTTCATAGTGAAAAAGCGCTCTGTTCTGTCATCTATTACAACATGCACAGCATGCGTGACAATCTAAATGCAGTGATTTTAGCATATGAGCAGCTTTACACATTCACTGTAAAGCATGCAGCACTTGCAGACAGTATACTTATACAATTAAATCACACAGTGCATTATTTTTTTCCCCCAAATATGTCAGATTTGTGTGTTAGCATTTGAAAGCAGTCTTAAGTTAGTCAGACAGCGCAGGGGTATCGAATTTAGTCGGTGCTTGGTACTGCCAGTACAACATAAACACTGGTATCATGACATCTTTTTTATTTTAGTATTGACATGGTAATGAAATACTGGTACTTTCGACATCCCTTCTGAACAATTTTTTTTGAAAAAAGACATCTGTGTTGGTCTTGATGTAAGTTACACATGCAGTGACAGGAACACAGTATCTATTTAGTAAATATGACTGAATCCAGATGATTAAAGTGGTTCCCAACCCTGTTCCAGGAGGCCCCCCAACACTGCACATTTTGTACATCGCCCTTTTCTGACACTCCCAATTCAGGTCTTCGAATCTCCACTAAGGAGTTGATGAGCTGAATCAGGTGTGTTTGATTAGGGAGATATACAAAATGTGTAGTGTTGGGGGGCCTCCAGGAACAGGGTTGGGAACTACTAAGCAGTTTCTATTCTGCAATCTGGGTTTTGTTCAGTGTAAATTAAATTAATTAATACCAGTAAATACAGTGGTGGCCCGTGCATTTTAAGTCTAGGCCTTCAGTGCGATTCATGCCATTAAGAAAACACCATTTCACAATGAATAAGACACACTATGACTATGTACCTCATACATTATGTTGCAGCCAACTAATAAAACCAATTGACATTTTTAAAACACTTCCACGCACGAAAGTCAAAACTTGAAACAATACTGAATGCTCAAGCAAGCCTAATTTGAACTGCGGCACGACTGTTGTGTGAAATGAACGTCTCCGGAACTGACATTCAAAAATCTTATTTTTTCATATGAATCTACCAAGGAGGTCTATAATACCTGGAAAAAGCTATCTAATAATATTTGCGATTTAAATTTTGCTTGCAATACATTTTGTTTCATCAGGGTACACGATTACTTTTCAAAACCTGAACCGACACTGAATGCTCAAGCAACCTAATTTACACTTAGAAAACTCCTGATGTTGCTATAACAATGCAAAAAGCACTTGCCAATTTACTTGAAGTGAAAATAAGCCCTCCTTTCCTGTATAATAAATTAAATAATCACAAGGTCATGCAGAACATCTCGGGTTCTTAGCGTCAGTGATGTCAGCCGACACTGTCAGCCTGATCTCGCACTTTTCGCTTTTGAATACGTACATTCCTTAAATGCGTGATTGCTTCACTCAAGGCCAGCTAGAAGTCCTCGACTGGGACATATCCTAAAGACCACATCCACCAAGAACAAATAAATCAATTTGATTGGCTGATGAATCTAACCATCTGACATTAGATGCCTATTCATTTGTACTGTTGAGGGATTCTGTAGAAATTCAGAAGGCCTAACGGCGTGGAGCTCAGACTCACATGTTGCTTCGGCTAACAAGCTCGGCTTCAGGCATGCGATTTGTGAAACATCCATTGCGCTTTTCTTGTAAGCATCAAGAAATAAATTCTGATTAGATAAACTTTTTGTTTTTCCCTTTTCGTTTGTACAATTGATGAATTAGGAGTGGAAAGCGATTGAAAATACATAGGCGAAAAGGTGAGAAATGAGAATGAGAAATGCATTTTATTATTAAGCATTTTAGGCCAGCAGAGAAGGCTTTGCTGGCCCTAAGAATTTGCCACTGAGTAAATATAATCCCCATCCTCATGCAAATTTGTTTTTAAAATGATCAAATAGTTCTCAAGGCCCACTCCTGATAACCAATGTATCATTTACAGCCGTTATCAAAAGAAAGGTCAATGTAGTAACAATGAAATCACTTTATTTTTTATAAAACACAAACGCTGTCATATGAAAGCTCTATGTGCAAGCTCTATGTGCACCTGCTGTGCTGCTGAAGTCATGCAACTGCACTGTGCATGCCCCACAGATGCAGAATGTGTGAAATAGACATTAGGTTGTGAGCGGTTTGTGATTAGGTTATTTAGGTGCTTGGACGTGTCAGCAGTGTGACCTGTGTCAGCGGCAGGCCACTGTTACTTAGGGAGCCATGATGCACTCTGGGATCACCATGTAAACGTTGCTTCAGGCGCCACCGTCTCCATCGTCTTTGAACTTCATACTGTACCTGTCAAAAGTAGACAAGGTTGACTAGATAGACAAATATTAGCAGCATATGCCTAGAGGTAGATGTGTCTAAATTTTGTATGTACATATTAAATATTTCTTCATCCTTGTAAAGCCCAATCTGAGATCATTTGACAGATTAATTTTTTCATCAAGAAGTTTCCTTCACTCACCTCTCCATTCAAAAAACAGTACAGCAGTGCCACAATAAAGCCCTGCAATAGCAAACACAATCTGAAGAAGAATCACATGACAGTGGTGCATGCTTTAATAAGTCCAAACAGAGCAGAAGTAATTAAACAATGTAAAATAAAAGTACTGTTGTTGATAGTTCGGATGCCTTAGGCCCCAAACAAACTCAAATGCTTAAATTAGTTTGTGCAGAGGTTCATGTAAATGAGCCAGTTCAAATAAATGATTAACAGATTCACTTTAGCCAGTGTCATTGCGTTCTTGTTTAAAGCTAAATATTTACGTAATTGCAGCTGTTTATCACTATGTTTTTGACCCAGTTAACATAAAAGTGTTTAATTAGTTGTATTAAGTACAAATTAATTTGTTCAATTTAGTATGTTTTATTTAGGTTTATATAGTATTTAGTATGTAAATGTTTTTTTTTGTTTTTTTGTTCAATGTAATGTTGCCACCCTATTTGTTTAACATCACCCAAATTGAGTCATTGCTTATGATTTTTCAATTTGTACCTTCTAGAAGCCAGTACAGGCCAAGTTATTCAAATTTGAAAATAAAATGCAACCTGTGTTGATAATTTAATAGCAAACATTGGTAGCTTTATGGTACATGCTTTATATCTAATGTCTGATCTCGCCTAGGCAATGTAACTTGTTAGCAGGGTGAGAGTGTCAACATGAGTGTCCATGACATTTGAAGGTTACTCTATTGTCCACCTTGAGTTTTGAGGTTTGTTATGCCACAGTAACACAAGAAAGCATGCTAAGTATGTACAACGGGACAGTGCGCTTGCGATGCATCAGCCAAGCTTTTGCGTCTGAGTTTGTTTACTTGCTTGAGTATGTTTCTGGCCTAAGTTTGTACATTTTTCTTGTCAGTGTGCATGTATTTGTCATCACCTGTGTGGATGCTAATGCAAGCTCTGTGACATTCCATATTTTGAAGGTTAGGACGCTCACTCTATCAGGGAAAAATGCGAAGAGGACATACTGCAGCCCAAACAGAGACACCAGCAGAAATGTAGATTTCGCCAGCTTCCTGCACACAGAGACACCAGAAAAAAATAAAACAAAAACTCCAACGATCCATAAACAGAACTGCAATAATAACAACTGATACTAAACATTTGAAAGCCCACAAAGGCTATGCATTTTTATTTTTCTGTCATGTTTCATGAGATCACAATTTTTTTTAACTTATCTTGAGAAAACAAGTTATAATGACAATTTCTTGAGTTGTCTGAATAGTAATATATGACCGCTTGTGTCACAAAAATTACACACTTCACCTTTACACAGATTGTGCTGGTTAGTCTCACCTGTGATGATTAATCACATTTCCACGCATGTCTGGAGCTTTCAATTTTCCAACTAATGTCCGAATAATACTCAGAAAAAACAGCATGTTTACCTGAAAAACAGTTCCCTTGAGATATTAAAAATACTACTGTATAAAGTGTTGCATATTTTCAAAATATAATAAACATTTCAACAGTACTTTATTGAATAATAATTCTAAAAAAGTATGCAGAGCAAGATATATGAAGTAGAGCTGTAAATATTAGAGTGTGTAAATCTGAGAGATTTGGCAACTAGTCTATAAGTGAAACGTTGAAATGTGGGAGTGTAACTAAGGTTTGCTCACAGTGATAAAAATAATGACTGGAACTCGGAGTATCCACCATATCCAGCCATGATCTCTTGTCTCCCAACATCTGATAACACACACACACATACACACACACACTTTTTTAAAAACTTTTTAAATAAAACTAAATATAATTACTAAAACAACTATAAACTAGCATTCACAGAAAACTTTTCACAGTATTAGAATTTAAAAAATCATTATTTAATTTAGGTATGGACTGTGTTTTTAAATGAGGTCATCCCAAAATGTCCCAAAAGGTAGGTTTTGTCCAATTTAGCTCAATTCTGGATACAAATATGTCCCCAAAGTACACACACACACACACACACACACACACACACACACCACACACACACACACACAAACAGCATTCTTTGTGTTCTCACAACCATGTATATGCCTTGCTTATATAATATAAAAACAATAAATAATATTTTGTTATTGGCCAGAGAAGGTTGGTGTAAACAGACCAGGAAAGTCATATGTGAAATATCTGCCCTCTCAAGAGCTCAGACTGAACTTAAAAAGAACAAAACTCACTTAGTCCTCTACCAACTGAGCTGCGGTCTGTGTTCAAAATTTTACATATGTGTGAACGCACCCTTCATTCTGGTGCAGGTATTTGGCCAAACTCCAGCTAATGATAATGAGCATTGGGACTCCTGTGGGAACAAAAATCAAGCATTATTGTATGTATGTTCAGGCAGGTCATATTAGTCAAGATTGCAATCATCTGTCTGCCAATACAATTCAGACACATATTAGAGCGGTTATTTTTAAGACCGCCATTCATTTATTCTCTCAACTGCCTTTCCATTGCTTGGATGCAAGCTGCACTTAATACCCTCCTCCATCCCCAGCTCCACTTCACGTATGACAGCTCTTTGCCTTTAGTTCTCTTAACCCTCCTGTTGTCTTAGGGTAATTTTTGTCCCTGGGACAGGTAAGGAATACATTATAAATACTGCATAGTTTTTGGTACCAGAACCAAATGTGATTTTGTCAAGACCATCAAAACAAACAAAATAAAAAGAAAGTTTATTTTTGTATACAATTTTTTAAGAGAAATAATAATTTACTAGAGAAATAAAAAACATTTTAAATCTTATTTCCATTGTCTTAATGGGTCAATTTTGACCGAATGGGAAAAACCAGTTGTGACCTTTCACCTTCGTACTTTCGGGATCTTATGCAGCATTAAACAGTTTTTTCTTTTTGTACATCAAAGAATCATATTTGACCTTACAATATTGTTCTAAAAAAAAAAATCTCAAATTTAGCTCCTAGCCTCATATATTTCTCTAGTTTCCCCACCTGTGTCACCATGTTCTGCATCTTTACCACAAATTGCATTCTTTTCTCTCAAACGGGATTTGTGCACACACGCACATGTTCCCACACACACACACACACACACACAGTATTTTTAACAGTTTTGAACAGGTAATATGTAGTAAATACATTTACTAACATGATTTTATTATGAAAGTATACAATGGGGCTAAAGACCCCCCAGTGTGAAAAGACCATTGAATGTTACAGCACCTTCCTAACCCCCTGTAACACTACAACAAATTGTTTTACATTAGTGGGAAGGAATGGATTTGTTGCAATGGACGTGCAAATTTGCCATTTTGACTGCTGGAAAAGGCAATACAGATTCATTTGTGAAATAGGCATGTACTAAAATTCTAACTAAAAAATATACACTGGTGATTTACTACAATGCAGAAATTGTTATCATATAGTCAAGATATTATAAAATGCCAAAAGTGATTGAAATAAATGTAAACTGAGACATCCTTGGCCAGTGTTTGCCAAGTTTTTATTTTTCTATTATTATAAAAAAAAAAAAAAATTTTTTTTTAATCTTTAAATATTATGTAACGCAATTAATATTCAGTATAATTTTCCATATCATTATACACTTTTGGACCACAATAAAACAGATGTTCTTTCTTTAGTGCCACAAATCAAGAATTAATGCATTTTGAATGGTTTTCAATATGGATAACAAACTGACAAAAAAGGGTGCAGTTTCTTAAGACAATAGGAGGGTTTAAATTTGTCTTGTAAATCTGTACTCTTAGGAATTCCAGACTGGCAATCTATTTTAAGCACATCTTCAATGTGTTATTGTGCCTTGGTAAAATATTTGAATTAATATCAAGTGTCATTTAATGTACATCATGCAAATTAATCGATTTGTACCATGCTGTAATGAATTCGGCTGGATCTGTTCAATTACCCTTGAGGGGTTTGATTCACTGCTGTCCCCGCTCTGTCCATGCATGGCTACTTGTATGAGCAATACATTTGCCCAAAAAAGAACCATCCCACCAACACCAGCAGATTGCTTTGAATTGTCTATAAAAGTTATACATCTGATGGAAGTGGCCCTGAAATTAACTTTAATTGTATATTTGAGACTGGTTGCAACAAACCCTTTAAATCTGCACTACGGAATATTTTTTAGTTATATAAAAAAAAAAAAATGCCATTATTGATTGAGTACATAAACAAACAGTGTTCAAAACAATGTCCTTACCTTAACCCGAGGTTAATCACTACATTAAGCCTACAAAAATGATTTGTATTTTGAACTGCTGGGTTCGATTTTGCGCAGAATCAGAGGCTTATGTCGTTCATCCTTACGTCATTACATTATGTCCGTAAACACAGAAAAGAAGTACTGGCTGTCACGTTTTCCAGCTGGGGAAACTACACTGTTCAGTTTAGTCAGTCACTGTCACACAGTTCAGGACAGCATTGCTGCAGTCTGGATGGATGTTCATCTGTCATCCATTTGGCAAAGTTCTTTACTTGCTATAATGCTTGGATATGTTGTCTGGTAGGGCTGTTGAAGCTTATATTGCTTGTCATACTCATATAAATCGAACAATACTCGTGTGTTAACCGATTGCGATGTATCTACATTGTCCATTGTACTGTAACTGTCACAGTCTGTCTCCATCATGGTCTTCAAGGACTCTTATTTTGATGTTTTCCACTGGACTACATCACCCATAGTTCACTGCCCTAATCACTTCCATCTGTTCATCATCATCCGCACCTGCCTTCCATTCCCTCATTAGTTTCCCTGTGTATATATACCCTCTAGTTTTGTTAATCATTTGTCAGTCCTTGAAGTGTTACGCTGAGTTAAGCTTTGATGTTAAGATTTATTGATTGTTTCCACTCCAGCATTTGTTACCACCCAGTGATTGTTCTACTCCAATGATTATAATTAAGAGTTTTAAAGCTTCTACTCCTGCATCTCCTCTCTTCCACTCCTTGGACACCAACGTTACGGAAGGACTGACCCACAAAGAATATGGATATACTTAATAATATAATGTGCACATCACTGAGCATGAAGCCAACAGTATTATTATTGGCGCTGTTCAGGCAGGATCTTCCCATCTTGGAATAAACAACCAAGTTCCTTCACCTCGCTTCTTCGACCTCAATACCGGATATTTACCTCAAGCCCATTTATAGAATGGGATTAAACTTCCACAGACCCACAGCACTTCCGGAGGCAGAAGATCTTCCCTTGGCGAATTACATCCTAGCCACCCTGAATATGCATAACCCTTCACTCGCATATTTAATACAGGAGTTGACTTCTTCCACGGCCCCTGTCTCCACCTTCCACGCCCCTTATCTCCAAGGTAACTCCTCCATTCAATTACCCTAAAAAAAATTTTGGGGGGGAGGGCTCATTCTCTCCAGGTTCCGGTGGTCGATTCCCTGCCACAGTCAGCGGTAGCGACCACGGAAGTTGCATTTTCCCCCATATGCTGTGAATTATGGTGGGAACCCCAGGCCACAACCTGTGCCCGTGCCTGCCACGGTTAACGAGCCAGTGCCCGTGCCTGCCACGGTTAACGAGCCAGAGCCAGTGCCTGTAGCCTCAACTGTCCCAGTGCCTGTAGCCTCGACCGTCCCCATATCCACGCTCCCTGCTGGCTGGAAGAGAAGGAAAAGGACTCCTCCTCCCCAGTCTCTGCACATGCTCGCGACCACGGAGGTCGTTCCCCAGTCTCTGCCTGTACTCTTCCATGGCTCTCAGCCCTGAACCTCCCATGGCTCCTTCCTCGGCTTTGCCTCCCTTAGCTCCACCCTCAGACTCTTCCTCGGCTCCGCCCGCTTCCCCAGAGTCTCCCCCAGTCCCTGCCCCGTGGCCGCCTCCCAGGCCTCCTGACCCAGTCCCTGCCCTGTGGCCGCCTCCCGGGCCTCCTGATCATCCTCCTTGGATCCTTCATCTTCTGCGTCACCCTACCCTCATCTATTTTTGGGTGCCAGGAGTTGCCCTTTTAGGGGGGTAGTAGTAATGTCACAGTCTGTCTCCATCATGGTCTTCAAGGACTCTTATTTTGAAGTTTTCCACTGGACTACATCACCCATAGTTCACTGCTCTAATCACTTCCATCTGTTCATCATCCACACCTGCCTTCCATTCCATCATTAGTTTCCCTGTGTATATAAACCCTCTAGTTTTGTTCATTTGTCAGTCCTTGAAGTGTTGTGTTAATGAAGTGTTATGTTGAGTTAAGTTTTGATGTTAAGATTTATTGTTTGTTTCCACTCCAGTGTGAGTTCTACTCCAATGATTATAAAAGTTTGAAAGATTGTACTCCTGCGTCTCCTCTCTTCCACTCCTTGGACACCAACTTTACAGTAACAAGTTTACTAATTCATGACCTGGGTATTTTATAACATTGCTGTAGTTTCCATGTTCCTTATGTGTGCTGCGAATTTATCATTTCTTTTGCCCCAGATGCAGTAATGCACAAGCTGTCACTTATTGTCCTTTAAGCAGATTGTCTCTTTACAAGTCTGTTTAAAAGCCACTAGGTATAAGTTAATACAAGGTAGTTCCCAATGAAATGTGCTGTATAGTCAAGTTGTTTAAAATGTACTGATTTCATAGCACAGTAATGTACATATTAATTTGTTTAGCGTGTAACCCTCTGTCTATAACTTTACTGCTAAATTATTAATTAAACATTACTGTAATTTTTTTGCATTTTTAGTTTAGTGTTATTGTGTGCAGTGCAAAGACGTACTATAGCAGTATTACGGTTTTACTTGCATTATCAACTGAGCCTGTATTAAATAAAGTCGGTGGTTTGTTAATGTAAAAGTGCTAGAAGTGTAAAATTCATTCAAAATATGTAAATACGAGGGTTTCTTTACCAAAGCAAGTAATATTTGGTTTTAAAATTTAATAGAATAACAATATCAACATGAAAGTAGAACAAATGACTCCGGCTCTGAAGAATGCAGAAGAGCAGTGCCGAAACACTGCTCACCACAGATGTCACTAGAGAGCACAAAAATCTGTAGTGCAGCTTTGAGTTATCACTGTATAACTCAGGGGTCCCCAAACTTTTTGCTGCCAGGGCCAGGTCACTCTGCTATGCTTTCAAGGGGGGTGGAGTGAGCCTACGGTATTAAAGAGACTATTCTTCTGCTTTTATTTTATGGATTAATTTTACAATTAAAATCCATTCACAGAACATTATTATAATTTGGGGGGTGTTCAACAGAACTTTCATTATATGTTTTTCTTTTGTAGGCTAACAAGAACAAAAAAATTTAAATCTGTGTGAAATGTTACATTTTAGCAAACTTAGTCTTATTTACGTGGATCCATCCACTGGCTCAAAGAACTTGAAATAAGTACTCTCCAGTAGTGGTGATGATTTTGATTAATCTCAGTGACGAGTCTTTTTAATCTGTTCGACAAAAATTTTTGTTCAGATTAGTTCATTGATTCGTTCATTGTCCAATTTTGCAAATTACGCTTTTGCGCCAGTAGATGGTGCCAAATGACCATCTTTTACTCTTTGAACGAGGAAAACACAGAGATATTCGTGATCGAAAACAGTCTAATTATCATTTATAAAAATTTCTGTCTCAACAAGTCTACTAAGAGACTTCAGCACTGCAGGGTTTTTAAGCTCATAATCATTTCCCCACAAATGAAAACAAAGCATATCTATCATACTGTTCACTGCTGAGCATTACTTTTTATCAAGTTATACAAAAAAAGACACTAGCCTAAAAAAAAGTATGAGTTTGAATAAGGTCTGTATGCCACTGTAATAAGTTGTTTATCACTCCATTTTATTTATAATACATCCGACCCATTTCATGTTGAACGAGATTGCCGAATTGAACAAACGACTTGCCTCCTTCTCTCATTTAGTTGTTCAGCAGATCTTCGTTAATGATGACTGATTCATGCATTTCGTTCGCGAACAAGTGTACTAGTACATTCAGATCCTTCATGAACGACCGACACAAACTTCAGTGAAGAGGCGTATTCATTCAGTGGGTGAAACCAATTATATGCTCCTTAACAGCCCGCACTTGAATGCTATTGGCTCACGCTATAGTCAGTCTTACAGGCACGAAAAGCCACCAAAGCAGTCCAGCCAAAACGTGTGACAGGCATGGTTCCGCGGGCCAATCAAAACATTTTGGGGGGCCGTATTTTATAACTGGGTTTTCTTTACTTAAGGGGATTGTTGCAAACAGCTGATGATATTTGCACGAGAACTGAAAAACTGATCGATAACAATGGGTGGTCACACTAGACTTTGTGTTACATTCACTTTCCTGCATATGCATGCAAACATGAGAGTGCGTGAATGCAAACAAATGCATAAAAATTGTTTTGTCAACATGGAGGAAACTCTTATTTTAGTGGTTTAGTTCAAAAGTTGAAAAGAATATAAATATAAAAGAGACGCTTTATAGTTTGCAATGTTGTGGGAAACTGAAGTAGAGGGTTTTTTAACATCTGTCTGCTGCATTTGACACTGTAAACCACCAGATTCTCCTGTCAACACTCATGGCAAAGGGCATCAAAGGAACTGTGCTCCGCTGGTTTGAGTCTTATCTCACAAGTACTGTAGGTCCTTCAGGGTGTCTTGGAGGGAAGTGGTGTCTTAAGTCTCACCAACTAGTTACTAGGGTACCTTCTCTGCTCCATATACATGTCATCTCTGGGATCTGTCATTTAGGCACACAGTTTTTCCTAACATGGCTACGCTGATGACACACAACTCTACCTCTCATTCCAGCGTGACTATCCTACGGTAGCTGCACGGATCTCAGCATGCCTGGTAGGCATCTCGTGTTGGATGAAAGAACATCACATCCAACTCAACCTCGCAGTGATGTCTCATCACTGTCATGACTGCTATATTGCTCGGAACTGCACCCAAGACTTTCACCCACTATTGCACTTGTGTATATGGTTGTGTGACAATAAAAGTGAAGTATAAAGTAAGTATAAAACCGAGCTTCTTGTGATTCCAGCGAGCCCAGCAGTTCAGCACAATTTCACAATTTAACTAGACTCGTCAACAATCACACCATCAAAGACAGCCACAAATCTTGGGGTTGTGTTTGATGATCAGTTAAACTTCACTGACCATATCGCATGGACTGCCCAATCGAGCAGATTTGCTCTGTACAACATCAGGAAAATCCGGCCCTTCCTATCTGAGCATGCCACACAACTCCTCATCCAGGTGCTTGTGTTATCCAGGCTGGACTACTGCAATGTTCTTCTGGCAGGCCTTCCTGCATGTACAGTCAAACCTCTGCAATTGATCCAGAATTCAGCAGCGTGACTGGTCTTCAATGAGCCCAAAAGAGCGCACATCACGCCTCTCTTCATCAAACTGCACTGGCTGCCAACGGTTGCTTGCGTTAAGTTCAAGGCATTGATGCTTGCTTACAGAACAACCACTGGCTCTGCACCCCCCTATCTATGCTCACTACTTGAGGTCTTTGTGCCTTCCAGAAGTTTGCGTTCGGTGGGTGAACGGCACCTCGTAGTGCCATCTCAAAGAAGCAAAAAATCATTGTCCAGCACTTTCACTTCAACTGTTCCTCGCTGGTGGAATGACCTGTCAAACTCCACCAGAGCAGCTGGTTCTCTTACATCCTTCAAAAAGCATCTAAAGACACAGCTCTTCTGTGAGCACTTGACCCAACCCCTTTAGAGCATCGTCTTCTTATTTTTTTAATAAAAAAAAAAAACGATGAATAAAAGTACACTCTTGAAACTTGTATTACAGCACTTGTGTTACTACTGCCTCCCTACGATGAATTGCTTCTGTTGTTCTCCTCATTTGTAAGTCACTTTGGATAAAAGTATCTGCTAAATTAATAAATGTAAATGTAACATTTTGTATGCTTATGTATTATAATGCTTATAATATAATTTTTTATACAAGTTATGGAGTGTAACATCATACCCTGTAGCCTATATTTCTTTGTGGGGGCAGAAATAATTTTGCATGCTTAAAATCTAATGTGACCGCTCCAAAGCATGAGAAAGTTCAACCAAAGAAGTTTCATCCTTTTAGGTGCTCATACTTTACATTATCAAACAACAAACCGATAAATACAGTATGTCCAGTAGAGAGAGAGGAACCTACCCCAGCCGAGCAGGATGTACCAGTGCAGGCGTTTCTTCTGTGAATGCAGTGAGAGGTTAATGAGGCTATGGAGATAATGACCCTCCACCAGCAGCCAGCTGTAATTTGCCAGGATGCAGTAATTAGACAGGAACAATGCCACTTTGCAGCCAGGCTGAGAAAAACACCAGAAACACATCAGTTCAAAGAGTTTATCTGTGTGTTTATAATGTACAGTGGCTCCAATAAGTATTTCAACACTTAGAAATGTATGAACATCATTGCATTAGACAACAAAATACAGTATGTAAACCAAGTGGCATTTGTCTTAAAGAAAGATAGCACAAGCACACTTTTCAAGCAAAACAAAAAGATGTTTGTTAAGTTTTAAGTTACAAAACAAATATAAATGAAATTATTTTGACACTTTCTGGTTATCATGCTCATTGTTAAAGGAATAGTTCACCCAAAAATGAAAAATCTCTCATTATTCACTAACTCTGATGCCATCCCAGATGTGTATGACTGTCTTTCTTCAGCAGAACACAAATACAGATTTTTAGAAGAAGATAGAGCTCTGTCAGGTCTTTATAATGCAAGTAAATGGGTGCCAGCACTTTGAAGGTCCAAAAGTCACATTTAGGCAGCATAAAAGTAATCCATGCCTCCAGTCAATCAATGAATGTCTTCTGAAGCAAATCGATAAGTTTGAGTAAAATATAAATCATTATCAATAAAACATTTTATGAATTAAAATGTTATTAACTTTTAAAAAGTGCTTCCTGCCAGCAGTTGACGCATCACGTACTGTAGCTGTAGGGTGACGTAAGTGCGTTGGCGAGTTATTTACAACAGAAGAACGAACGTCACGCGAGAGTTCTGCCATTTCAAACAGTACTTGCATTAAAATCTGCATTTGTGTTCTACTGAAGCAAGACAAAAATTTTCATTTTGGGGTGAACTATTCCTTTAATGTAATTAATTCCACCTGTGGTTACTCTGCTAGGACACCTGTGTGAACTTGAGGGGAACTGACTTCATACTGTATGTGCATTAAAAATCACATTGAGTACCTTTACATGCACACCAATATGCAGATAACTAAAGTGAGCTTATCCAAAAAATCCAAGTCATGCTTTTGAGCGTGTTTCCTAGAGATTTGCACGGCTAGTCGTTATTTGGTTAAACGTTCAATGCGCCTGTATTCGAATACTAAAATCACTATTCAGTATATATGTGTAATCGAGGTCTTCAAACCCGACAGGACCTGATGAACCATTGGTTTTCGGGCCAGATGTGGGTCAGTTTTTCAAGTCTAGGGCAAGTTAAGGACTGTTCTCAAGTGCTTTTGTGTGCGTCTGCACAGTTTTTCAATTGTTTTTATATCTCAGCACACACTGGTGTCTTTAACAGTTGCGCTGCATCTCATAGTTTTGTTTTTTCAGCACCTTGCACAGGACCACCGCACTTTTTAGATATAGTGTTAACTTACAAAGAACGTAATTTTTTTTTTAATGCATTTCTAGGCACTGCTTTCTGTTACACCATTCAATGTGAAACATTTAGCTTTTTTAGTGCAGGTGTCACAAAGGTTAAACACTCTGAAAAAAGTTAAGGTTGCAAAGAGGACTTCATGTGACTGATACACCGTTACACATGATTCCAGAATGGTTTTCACCCAGAAAAGTTTCAGTGCTTGATAAATGGTGAGCCAATGTTTTTCCCTTTTGCTCTGGTGTGCAGTCAATAATTACACAAGATTAATGCTAAACCATTTAAAAATAAAAGCATCCCAAATAGGCTGATAAACCGCAGCCGTGTAACTCCATGTGACAATACTAGCGTTCGCTGCCTCATGGAAATGTGAATCTGCCCAGGCAGAACAAATATCAGGTATAAGAATACTATTTTGCAGGCAGAGCAGTTTGATTATTTTAGTTTGACTTTAATTTTAGTAATTTTATCATTTGAAGAACTATGTATTGTGCTATTTAAGATCATAGCTCAAGGTGCACTATGTTCCCTGCAATTTTGAGTAGTGTTTGATGCAAATCTATTACAATAAACATTCTTTATTCCTGAGTCCCGACTCCCAACAAATAACCGCAGAGACATTTGTGAACCCCTTGCGGTAATCTGAAAATTACAAATCTAAAAATTAAGTGCATATCCTTAGTGTTTACATGTATGATCTTACACCTATTATGCTTAGTAAGCTGGAAACGTGTGGTCATATAAATGCCTTAAGTGTTTTTCCTTTGTCAGTGTAAGGATTACCCTGGTGACCACTAGATGTTGCTGTATTTGTTTATTGTTCACTTCTTGTCTTTCGTTTGCTTGTGGGTTTTGAAGTTCTTTTCCTTGTCTTTGTTCATTGAATCTTGTGGTTATTAGTTCCAGGTGTTCCTTGTTTTCTCATTAGATCCTTGTGTATTTAATCCCTGTGTTCCCCAGTGTTATTTGTCAGTTTTTGTACTTCATGGATGTAATGTTTGTTGTTTTCTTGTGTATCTAGTGTTTGTTTAGCTTTTTTTTAATATATTTTTGTTTTATTATAAGCTGTGTTTAGATCCTGTGCTCTCGAATCATCTCTCCACAACATTACGGAAGAACTGACTGAAAATATGGATCTAGCAGCTGAATTGGGCAAGCTGTGTCTGGTAGTGATGGCAGAAACTAAGCTTTCTGAAACTTCGAGTCAACTTAACCAATTGCTTCGGAAAATTATTAAATGATTCAAGTGCCCGAAACGCAGCATGCTGAGGACATCTGCTGGTCACTGGTGTGTAAATGCAGTGGGAAGACTAGAGTCAAAAGCAGCTGCAATGACTTAATACACTGGAAATTATTTACTGTCCTGTTTTTGTCATATATTTTTCATGGTTGTCTACAATATCCTGAAATAAAATATCTGGAAAATATGTATACCTTCATGTAAGTTGTCCTTCTTATAATTACTGTTATAAAAATTTTTTATATATATATATATATATATATACATACATACACACAACAGTTGGTTCCGGTCCTCAAATCTGACTGACTAGAGATGTTCCATGAGTACTGATGGTCTCGCACCATCAGCACTCGGCCGCTTCACTGTGTATATCACTCTGCTTGTGTTTGTGCCATTCTAAACTTAAGTGTAAGAGCAGTGCAAATGTGTTAAGTGCCACCTGTCTCTTTACATTTAATTTTGTGACGTTACATATTTTAGCCAGCAGGTGGAGGCAAAAGACCATTTTAATGTGTAATATGAGCCAGTTGGTGAAGTGAGTCAGCATCACTCAGTGTTAATATTCAACAGCACTCCGTGATCGCTCATATTACTACTAAAGCTAGGAAATAGCTTTAAACTAACAACTTCAGCATTACGGCTCATCATAGCTAAGAGACACAACAGACTGATTAATTACACAAACTTACCTCTTACCGTACTTTTCAGGAGATTGCAGTTTCTATAGTGAATGACTCATGCGCACTGGCTACAGTGAAATAGAGAGGAATACCCCCACTGGGATGGCTATTTTTCCACTGAGAAAAAAGGATGCATTTCACCAAAATTACATCTTCAGAAAGCTGACTAACAGACTACAGCATCATCAACAGGTGATCGCACACACTCCATATCTCTCTCTCTCACTCACAAACACACACACACATCCTTGTTTCTCCAATAACATGTTAGAAACAGCCCAAGCTGTGATACTAGTAGTTCTGAAGTGATGTTTTTGAGAGGCTTGGACGCATCATTTGGTTTGAACTAGCAACAGCAGATTCTGATCCGTCGCGTAAGAAAGTAGTTCCATGCACAAATGCGTTTTTTGTGACCGTATTTCCTTTTTTTTTTTTATTTGCTTGTACATTGAACTGTTGTATATAAGCAATATCACACTTGCAATCATGCTATTTGGCCCTAAATCAGCACTGCTGTGATTACCTATGGCACGAGGCCGCTGCGGCCGAATCACAGCAGTGCTGATGTAGGGCCATATCGCACTCTTGCTTGTGTGATATTGCTTAAATCAAACACTAATATATATACAAAATTTTAAAACAACACTTTGTTTTGTATTACATTTTTTACAAATATTTATACCTGTCAGGTTTTGGCTACAGAAGAAACCATTTGGAGATTTCACGTTAATAAAAATACTTGATTAAAAAAACAAAAAACAACAACAACACAAAACTGGGCACAGAGAAAAAAACAGAAGCCCAGACTACAGCCAACAGGGCTGGAAAAAACAAACAACCTGTGGTAGGGCAAAACATCAAACACAAACAAACTAAACTAAATAACTATACAAGGGAAAAACCAAACAAGGAGTACTGGGCCATAATCTGGCAAAGAGACCAGAAAACAGTACTAAACCGACAGGAAGCAGAGAAAACGACAACGATGCGACACAGAGAAGAAAACACAAGGGGGATATAAAGGGAAGGAAATAAGGAGGGTAATGAGGACAGGCCGGTGAAATTGATTAAAAGATAATGAGGAAACGAGGGGGTGGGGTTTCACTCAACCAAGGAGGAGACTTCAAGAAGGGTGCAGGATCTGACAGCCTGGGAGGAGGCTTCAGGAAGGGGGCAGGGTCCAGGGGTCAAGGAGGAGGATCCAGGAAGGGTGTGGGGTCCAGGGTCCTGGGAGGAGTCTTCAGGAAGGGGGCAGGGTCCAGGGGTCAAGGAGGAGGATCCAGGAAGGGTGTGGGGTCCAGGGTCCTGGGAGGAGTCTTCAGGAAGGGGGCAGGGTCCGGAGGCCAAGGCGGAGGATCCAGGAAGGGGGCGGGGTCCAGTGGCCGAAGAAGATTCTTCAGGAACGGAACATGGACGAGGTCAGGCAGCCTCAGGACAGGGACAAGGTCAGGCAGCCTCAAGACAGGGATCAGGTCAGGCAGCCTCAGGACAAGGACCAGATCAGGCAGCCTCGGGACAGGGACAAGGTCAGGCAGCCTCGAGACAGGGACCAGGTCAGGCAGCCTCATGATAGGTTCCAGGTCAGGCAGCCTCGGGACAGGGACCAGGTCAGGCAGCCTCGGGACAGTGTCAGACGTGGCAACGGACGCTGAGAACAGGACAGAGTCAAACACCAGCTTGACCACTTCCTGGTGGTCAGCTGTGGCTTTGGCCGCCTCCTGATAGTCAGCATTGTCTTTACCATCATCAGCAGGCTCAGCTGCCCCCTGGAGGTCAACAGTCTCCTGATGGTCAACAGCAGGCTCGGCCACCCCCTGGAGGTCAGCAGCAGGCTCGGCCACCTCCTGGTGGTCAGCAGCGGGCTCGGCTGCCTCCTTGGCAGATGATTCGGCAGGAAGTGGAGATGGTGAAAGTCGTCTCCTCCTCCTCCTCACCGATGGATTGGCTGCCTGAACCAGGATCCCCAGGGACAACAAGGACCTCGGATATGGAGTCAGTAGAGTTGGGACCCCCTCTCTGACTCCTCAACAATATCTCCATCTCATTGAGGGGACAAATGTGGTCTACAATGTCCCAATAGGGCCAGTAGAAGATTCCTCCCAGCTCCTCCCAATCCATCAGTTCGTCAAGGCCACCAAGGAAATCACAAGGGGAATATAAAGGGAAAGAAATAAGGAGGGTTACGAGAAAATGCAGGTGAAACTGATAAACAGATAATGAGGCAAATGAGGGGGCAGAGTTACACTCAAGACACGAGTGCACATGGCAATGAGAAAACACAAAGCCATGTGCACTCACAACACTAGTGTCAGGATCCAGGCACAAAACTACAAACCAGTCCAATCAAAGTGGCAGGATCCTGACACAAGAAACACAAGACTGAGACAACACAGAAAAGCAGGTGAAAGGATCCAGACACAATAAAAACTCAACTCAAAAGTCGGGATCCTGACAATGCTTTGACAGATTGTGCAATAAACATTAGAAAACGAAATGTTGACTTATGGTAACTCTGCCAGGGAACAATGACAGGCGAAATATGGCTCCGTACTGTGTGGTGGCCGCCGTCGCTCACCTCCATGTTTGTTTTGTTAATTTTGCTTTGTTTTTATGTATTTATACTCACACTAGCCAGTGACATTGGGTTTACGATCGCCAAACTCTACTTCACATTCAATTGTTCGTTACGGAGCTTTCCAGCAGCAGAAAGTGTTTCTTTTACCCTCATCTTATCCTGCCGGTTCTGGTGAAAGTGCACTCTAATGGATGTGTGTTCTGCTAGGAAAAGCACAGTCGGAAACGTGGCAGAAGAGCTGGTGTCTCCATGAGAATGAGGAGAAACCTGGATGCTTCACCGTTCATGCACTGGAGCCTTGTTGAGGATGGCGTTACGAGGACCTGGTCTCAGAGACGCTTGTGTCTTCTGCCTGTTTTCCCAGCCCTGTGGACTCTGACACCATGAATCATCGTTGTAAAAACACAGGATCGCACAAGAGGTGTGAATCCAAACATACTACACTACCTTAAAAGGGTAGGAGCTTATGGTGATTCTCTGGCTTACAGTTCAGTAAAGATGGCATTGGTTAATGCACGGTCTCTTTTGAACAAAACTTTTATTTTAAATTACTTCTTTTTATCCCATAAGTTGGACTTCTGGTGAATTTAGTCTCCTTGATGAACTTTCTCCAACTGAATGTGACTTTTTTAGCACTCCTAAGACTGCTGGTCAGGGTGCTGGGCTAGCAACAGTTTTTAAACATCGGTTTAAGTGCTGCCTTTTGCAGACTGTTACCTATCAGATTTCTGAAGCCCAATTAATGATGATTGATTTACAGAAGTCTGTGCTGTGTGTGGTTGTATACAGACCTCCCAAGTAAGACAAAGATTTTATTAAGAAGTTTTCTGAATTTTGTCATATATTTTGCCTATTTCAGACAACATTTTAATTCTTGGGGATTTTAACATTCATGTTTGTAGCCCTGCAAAGCTCTTTGCTGAGTTTTTGGATTAAATTTTCTCAGTTTGTTTCCAGCCCCACCCATGAGAAAGATCACACATTTGATCTTGTTTTATCATTAGGTCTTCCAATCTGTGATGTAGATATTAGAAACTTCTGTTTGTCAGATCACATGCATGTGATATTTAATGTTACTGTTTCATGTGGACCTCCTAGTTTTCAGCCTTCTTCTTCTGGCTCTCGCTTAATCACTTCATCCAAAGCTCTAGACTTTGCTTTTATAGCCTTCTCTTTTACAGCTTTTGAGTCTCCTCCTTCCTCAGTAGGTCCAGAGGAGTTAGTTACTGTGTTTAACTCTGTTTGTTCTGATATTCATGACTCTGTTGCTCCGTACAAAGTTAGGAGACTTAAAGTTAAAACCCAACCATGGTTAAATCGTGCTCTCAGACAGGAGTGCTGTAAGGCAGAACGGAAGTAGAAGAAAGATAAGCTGCATGTCTCTCTTCAAGTTTTGAGGGAAGATCTGTCTAAGTATCAAAGAGCAGTGAAAGATGCAAGAGCTAATTATGTTTCTAATATTATCTCCCTTCACTCTAACTCTCCTAGAGTTTTGTTTAATACCATTAACAAACTACTTAATTCAACTACAGCATGCCTAAATCCCTCCAAGGATACCTGTGAACTGTTTTGGAATTTTTTTGTTGATAAAATCAGTGGAATTAGGTCAAGTGTTTCTCCTTCAATTCATGATCCTCTGGTGGCTACTATAAGTGATGAGATCTTAGATCAGTTTCTCTATCGGGTGTGAAAGACATTATTGTTTACCTGAGGCCTTTGTTTTTATGCTAACTATTTTTATGCTAATGAAACACAGATTTACCTCCCTTTGAAACCTGGAGACAATAGTACTTTTAAATCACTTTTGTTATGTCTGGAAGCTCGGTTAAAAGTTGGATGGCACAAAACCGTCTCCTGTTAAATGACAAGAAAACAGAGATCATCATTTTTGATTTAGTGAAGGTAGTGGGTATATAATAAATGGCTTAGGTCCATGGGCTGCTAATTTACATATGCAAGTAAAGAATTTGGGTGTAGTTTTTGATTCAGCCTTTAAATTTGACAAGCAGATAAAGGCTGTTGTGAAAAGCTGCTTTTATCAACTTAGAGCCATTGCCAAAATTAAACTGATGTTTTCAGTTAATGACCTGTAGAAGGTGATACATGCTTTTATTTCCTCCTGCCTGGACCTCACAATTCAAGTTAGTCCCGAATGCGGTGACCAGACAACTAACAAATACCATGAAGAGGGACCAAATTTCACCTGTTTTGGCTTCTCTACATTGGTTACTGGTTCAATACAGGATTCAATATAAGGTCCTGCTATATATTTTTAAAGCAGTTCATGGAATGGCTCCTGGTTATGTTACGGATCTTGTTAATCTTCATTACTCATGCAGATCGCTAAGATCAGCTAACCAACTTCTTATGATCCCTCGGTCGCACTTAAAGCTTAAAGGCGATCGTGCCTTTTCTGTTGCTAGTCTGAGGCTGTAGAATGGTCTTCCGCTCGATATTAGATCCCCCTCTACTATCTCCACTTTTAAAGCTTGTTTAAAAACCTATCTGTTTTCTCTAGGTTTCAACACTTCATGGTCACTGTGTGTTGTGATATTATATTGTTTAATTTGTTTATGTAATTTATATTGTTTTTTATTTGATTGTGATGTGATTTTAATGTTTGCATTATGTTTATTCTTTTACCTCTAATGTTCAGCACTTTGGTCTACAGTGTAGTTTTAAAGGGCTTTATAATAAATAAGACTTGAGGGAGGGGACTTGAACTTACACATCCTACTGCTATAGGCTATAGGTTATTTAGCTAGTGTGTTAACCACTACACTATGCAGCAATTCTGGCACAAAGAAACTGGGTGTACAAAATAAAAAAAGAAAGTGAAGGTGCGTTATCATATACAATAGTCGAAATTCCAGATTCACCTTTTTTAAAACAAATAAATCTCTTTAAATATAAAAAATATCTATATTTCTCTCAAATTTATTTCTCATAAACACAACATTCATATTTTTGATGGTAGAAGGTAGACAGGGAAATTAAAATGACTAAATTAAAATCAGCAACTCTTGTTTGAATCTGTCTGATTTTATAGACCTTAGATATTGCTGAACTGACTCGAGATCGGTTACAGCCTTCATTTAACATTTATTCAGAGTTTCACTGTGGGAGCAACGCCCCCTAGCATAACCACGAAACATTTCTAAACGTTTCGATACTGTTTCGAAACAGTATGACGTAACGAAGCCTTGTTTGCTAAAATCACATGACTTGGCCAGTTTGATACGTGCTCTGAAGCATTGGTTTGAAACAAATGATTCGTAAAGGTTTCCAAGCTTCATAGAGCAGTGTTTTGAAAGTGCCCATCACTAATGTCGGGCAGGACTCCCGTTCTGGGAATATTCTGCGCGATTCTACGCCATTGTGAGCCACTCTAACTGGGAAGACTCCCACATCACATCCATTTTCTGGATAGGTCTCAATTATTATGGCAATACAGATTGGCCAGAGATAGGAGATCTCACATGGAGGGAGTACATCAAAATCATTCTGGAGAGTGTATGCCCTTTATGTGAGCATAATCCCTGGCTGCTTTAACCACTGCATCCCCATCTGCCTTGACCGCTGCATCCCCAGAGTCTCCAAGTGCCGTACTCTCTGAGTCCCCTAATGCCTTGACTTTTGAGTCCCCTAGTGCCTTGCTCTCTGAGTCCCCCAGTGACTTGCTCTCTGAGTCCCCTACTTCCTTGCTCTCTGAGTCCCCTAGTTCCTTGCTCTCTGAGTATCCTAGTGCTTTGACTTTTGAACCCCATAGTGCCTTGACTTTTGAGTCCTCTAATGCTGTGCTCTCTGAGTCCCCAAGTGCCTTGCCCTCTGAGTCCCCTAGTACCTTGCACCCTGAGTCACCAAGTGCCCTGACTTTTGAGTCCCCTAGTGCCTTGCTCTCTGAGTCCCCTAGTACCTTTCCCAGTTCCCAGTGGTCACCTGCTGCCTCGCCTGGTCTACCCTGGTCTCTTGGCCATCCGCCTGGTCCACCCTGGTCTCTTTGCCGTCCACCTGGTTCCACTTGGTCTCCTGGCCATCCGCCTGGTCCAACCTGATCTCCTGGCCATCCTGTAAGGGTTACCCTGGCGACCACTAGGGGTTGCTATAT
The DNA here is from genome assembly GCF_019703515.2 of Myxocyprinus asiaticus. Taxonomy (NCBI): domain Eukaryota; kingdom Metazoa; phylum Chordata; class Actinopteri; order Cypriniformes; family Catostomidae; genus Myxocyprinus; species Myxocyprinus asiaticus. Next base: position 9,056,972 of record NC_059354.1, on the reverse strand, counting down.
ATGTTTATTGTTAACTTCTTGTCTTTTGTTTGCTTATGGGTTTTGTAGTTCTTTTACTTGTATTTGTTCATTGGTTCTTGTGTTTATTAATTCTAGGTGTTCCTTGTTTTCTCATTAGTTTCTTGTGTATTTAATCCCTGTTTTCCCCTGTGTACTTTGTCAGTTCTTGTCCTTCACAGATGTTCTGTTTGTTGTTTTCCCATGTCTCTAGTGTTTGTTTTGCATTTCTTTAATTAAATGTTGCATTTAGATCCTGTGCTCTCAAATCATCCCTCCACAACATTACAGTTGTGGTAAAGTCCTAAACTGCTTAAGAATAAACCGTTCAGCTCACATTGAATTTTGCCCATTACCCCGATTTTGCGTCACATGTAAACACCTTTACCGGCATTCTTACTGGCTTATCCAATGTGCACAAGTGTTGTGCACATGACTGTTTATGTTTTGAATCAAAAGCAAAGAATAATCTGATTATTTCAAATTACACATAAACATTGTTTTCTTGCATTGTCTGATTTTTGGTAGTTATCCGTATATTGTTGTGAATGTAAAAAAGCTCATTGATACAAGTTTGTTAAAAGCAATTGCAAAAATGGCTCAGTAAAGGAAGTTCTGAGAAAAGGTCTAGCATCATTTGATAGCAAATGCCACATTATATGATACTTTATATGATATGTTAAAGAGTGACTTAGTTGTTCAAATATTTTTGATGGCCAGTGTGTACAATATAGTGCAGATATGTGTGTCTATTGGCATGCAGTGCCATTTCTCACAATTTTTTTCGACCCTGGTTTGGGAGCAGCTCACGATTTAACCCCCCCCCAGCTGGTGGCGCCCTAGGTGGGCTAGATCGACTATGCCAGAAAACAGCCCTGTGTACATTTTTTTATTGTGTGTAAGAGTGCAAGAGTGAGCATGTTTACCGGATGAGAGTTGCAGTGGTAGTACTCCTGTGAGTAATGCAGTGCAGCATCTCTAATGAAGATGAAGATGGCTCTTAGAATGAAGGACAAAAAAAGCTGCATGTGGATAAAATTACGAGTGCAGTGGAGCTTCCTGGAGTTGAAACAGAGAGATATATAGAGAGTGAGGATGAGGCCTACAGCATATAACCAATACAACATACTACATATGTCAATAAAAATGTGCTCGATTCAATTTGGTATGTGGAATTTTTCTAGTGAATGTCAAAACTGTAAACATCTGTATCATCACCAAGCCAGCCTGTACAAACTAACTGCAACATGAAACTTGGAATAGAAATTGCAGAATTCTTTGGCTGATGTCACGAGTACAACAAAACTATGGTTTAGGCTAAGTGGTATGTAACTTTTACAACATTTATACACAAACTCAAAGCAATGTTTTAATTTTAAGTTCTTTTCAGATGATTTGCGCTTGTTATCACTAACAGAATAAGCACTGGAGAGGTTTCTGACTTTGAGGCTGAATTTTCTGACATTTTGGTAGGGCTGGGTACTAAATAAGAATTCAGTGAAAAATGAACGTATGTTTCAGTGTATGTTGGGTCATGTTTCAACTTTAATCTAACACTCTATAGGAGAGCCCAGGAATAGTGTCTCACACAGGAAAGTTGTCACAAGGGCTATTTCTCAGTAACTAAAGTTTTAAGCCAAATAAATGCTTATTTTCTTCAGCAGTAGTTTTGTACGCTGGTTTCAAACACTTCAAAACTGTCTTTAATTAAAATATTTTTTGGGAATTATATCCTTCAAATAATTTTTTTTATATCGACATATTTTTGTAACAAGTGAAAACAATAAAACCACACATACATTCAGGCAAGAGTCAACTATATAATGAAAGTCAAATTTATCAGAAAATTTATTTTACATAAATGAAAGGTCGAGGCAGGTTGTCATATCTGTTTTATATATTGTAACTTTATAAGTTTTATAATTTACAATTTCTATTGTCCTAAACAATGGTTTAATATTTTTGCATGCTACCTTTTCCATTTTTGTTGTTTTTATTAATTATTTCACTGTCTACATATTGCTGAAATAGTTTATAATTCATATTATAACCTAAAAATACTCTAAATACAGATTTGTTGTGGAAAAAGGCTTTTTTGCTTCAATATTTTTATTTCAAAAAAGGGTATTCTTCTCAAATCAGTGGCAATGAACAGCAGGTTCCCAGAAAGACAATCCCAAATATGTGACAACAGGTCCTGCTATAGATTTTGTGACATGCCCTTTTCACACAAGGCTATCATGTGTTAAATTAACCGTATCTGTTCTTTTGGGCAATAATGATGGAAACGTTTAACATATTTTTTATTAACTTCAAGGCATGTGTCTATACCATTTACCCCCTGTAAAATTAATTAATGGAATTGAGTCAAAGGTGTAGTATGAACTGTATTTTTTATATTATGTTTATATGGAAGTTTGTATATGTATAATAATGCTATTTGTTGCTTTCGTCATTTTAATCTGTCTTTTCTGTGTTTTTTGTTTGTTTTGTTTTTTGCTCAGTTTTATTACACTCGATATGCGACTTAAACACACATGTGAACACACACACACACAGGTGATCTGTTACCTGAAAACACACAGCACCGTGAGAGCAATACTGAGTGAGACAAGAGAGATGGTGTATCCAACGGAATACATAATCCTCACATAAAAGAAATATTCGTGTGAGACAAGTGCCTAGAAGAGAGAGGAATTGCCCATTTGATTTACACAAGCCATAGTTATTGTTATGCAGTTACTTTGTGCCCTGTATTTTATTACTCGTTTCTGTCATTAGTTTATCTGTTTTGTCCCAATGAGATATTTAATGTTTGTTGATTTTTACAAAAGAATATAAAAATAGAAATGAAACATTACTATTAATATTACCGCATCAGTGGGAAAATATAAGCTGTCGTTGAGTGCATGGCCGCAGGCCAGCTCGTAAGGGGGAAATGTTTCTGTCCAGCCATTCTCAGAGCAGTTTCTCATCACAACTCCTGTAGACAAGAGACATGAGAGAAAGAGTGAGCAACAAAATTAATGCCCTGTACCACATTCTGATGCCCCACCTCAAACTTCTACACACCAATTAGAAGAGTACAAGAAAATACAGTCTGATATTGTTTTGCAAAGGGCCCCCAGAATGCTAGGAACAGCACTGAGGCTGATACCGTGTTAAAGTCGGATGAGAGATATTTCTCCCCCATTAAAATCTCAGATTTCCATCCATAAAGGCATTCCATTGCCCAATGCTTGGAGTATTACGAATAAGGGAAAAAAATGCGATGGTCCCATTAGCTTCGCAAGTGTTTGATTGTCAACAGAGATGTTCCCTAGCAACCAAATTGTAAAGGACAGTCCACTCTGCGGCCATCTTTGGAACGCTCTCGGGCAGACTGGGCAGCTATTTCTCTATGTCAAGAGGCGTTCTAAGAGTGCTGATAGCTCAGACCATAAGCACTTGGATGCTTTACTGTTTTTATCACTCGTGTTTGTGGCATTCTAAACAAAAATCTAAGAGTAGCACAGATGCAGGGGGGCCTGGGTAGCTCAGCAAGTAAAGACGCTGACTTCCACACCTGGAGCCACAAGTTCGAATCCAGGGCATGCTGAGTGACCCCAGTCAGGCTTCCTAAGCAACCAATTGGCCCGGTTGCTAGAGTGGGTAGAGTCACATTGGTTAACCTCCTCATGGTCACTATAATGTGGTTCTCGCTCTCAGTGGGGTGCATGGTGAGTTGTGCGTGGATGCCACGGAGAATAGTGTGGGCCTCCACATGCACTAGGTCTCCACGGTAATGCGCTCAACAAGCCACGTTATGTGTGGAATGACCGTCTCAGATGCAGAGGCAACTGAGATTCATCCTCCGCCACCCAGATTGAGGCAAGTCACTACACCACCATGAGGACTTAGAGCGCACTGGAAATTGGGTATGCAAAAATTGGGGAGAAAAGAAAAAAAAAAGAGTAGTGCAGATATCTGTCTTTTCATTTATCCCTGTGACATTAAAGATTTTAGCAAGCAGGTGGTGACAAAAGAGCAATTTATGTGTTATGAGGCAGTTGAGTTGACATTTGTTGGATGAGTCAGCACTGTCAGGCAGCGAGCGGTTTCTTTGAGGTCATTGCCGTTGTCTCTCCCTCCATGATAGCTCGGATTACTACTACACTACAGCTGGGAAATACAGTTAAACTAACAGATTCAGCATTAAGGCTTATTACAGCTAAGAGACACAACAAAGGGAGTAATAACACTTACTTGACACCAGAGTTTCCGAATTGAGAAGAGACATAAACATTCAACATGGCGGAGGAGAGTACAGTTTCTTTAGTGAATGAATCTTGCGAACCAGCTATCGTAAAATACTCAGAAAGCACCCTGCTCGGGCAGCTATTTGAACACAGAAACAATAGGATGTATTTGACCAGAATTCCATTATCTTCAGCAAGCTGACTATTACTACACTACAACTGAGCCTGAGGAATGGAGCCCAAGGGATATTTCACCCAAAAATGAAAGCCAGATGCTATTTGCACCCTGGTGCAAATAATGGTATATGCTATTTACACCCCAGTGCAAATAGTGGCAGATATTATTTGCACCCCAAACCTAGTGCAAATAATGGTAGATACTAATTGCACCCTCGTGCAAATAGTGTCAAATACTATTTATATTATATAAATATTTTTTACTTAATTTTCTTAATATAAATATTAAGAGTGGAAACAGGAAATCGGATGGGAAAAAGAGTGGGACAAAACGTGGATTCTGTAGGGCTTTACAGGTTGTTTAGATCAGTGTTACTATCAGAAATAATTAATAATTATTTCTGTAGTTATTAATTAATATTTAAATTAATCAATTGAATCTAACTCATTAAAACCTCATATGGGGCTCCAGTAAATGTAGTGTGCTACGTTTAGGAGCAAGTTTGGTTATTAGCAATAATTAATAATTATCAAAGATAATTATTCATTATTAAAATCAATAGAACATTGATGAGAATCAATGTTAGCTTTTTAAATCCTTTAAATCAACAATTATCAAAGATAATCGTTAATTGTTAACATCAATGAAACATTAATTAAAATTAACACTAGCTTATTGATCATTCAAATTCAATCATCAAAGATAATTATCAATTATCAAAAATCAATAGAATATTAATAAGGATTAACATTGACGGGGCAACACCCTGAAATCAGGGACTAATAACCAAATAGTAAAACAGTCTCAATATTAGATTGTTTTCTTAGGAAAATCGACATCCGAAGAATATCGATTTTCGGGAAAAAAACAATGAATGAAGGTTTGAATCCGAGCACTGACATCCCGTCAGCATGACACAGGTGTATGCAAAACAAACCAAAACACCTCTCTTTGTAATATAAACAAAGTTTATTTATGCAGTAATATCAATTAATAATTAATACAATGCAGTCAATAAACTTCCGACATACAACTACAAACTAAACAGTGATATGATTAGATATGGAAATAAAAATAATTCTATAACACATAGGGTGTGTGTGTGTGTGACAGTGTGTGTGTGACAGTGTGTGTGTAAGGAGGGACGCGCACAAAATAGCGGACGTGACTCTCGTGGAGAGTATGTCACGTGAGACGTCCGGCCAGGGAATATGACCGCGAATGGGGGCGGAGATGGTGTCTACCAGTTACCGCGTATATCCGCTTGTACGATAGCTTAGGGACAAAGCTGGGCGTTAGCATTTAAGCTATCTACGAGCCAAAATGTGTGCCAGAATGTTTGTGAGGGGTCGCATGCCTGCGTGTATGTGTGTGTGTGTGTGTAATTAGTACGAGAGAGAGAGAAGTGACAGCCCTAAAGCTGATTTCGCGATCGTGGGAGAGAAAGCAGCTGTTTAGTTCATCGCTCAGAGACGCGGTGGACGGCTCGTAAACAGTCCCGCATTATTTGACTCTTTAATGGATGAACTCAGTTGCGGTCTCACCCGCGATGGCGAAATTGCACAATAATCCAATTTGGTTGGACCACGATACAGCAAAAAAAATTTGTGATAATTAATACCCTGAGTATTAATAATGAGCGGACATGGTGATCCATAAACTGTACAAGCAAAAACCTTGAAACACAAGAATAACACACTATAATATTCTATCTCTGCCCAGATGTAAACCTCTTACTTGAATCGCATGAGGACACAGGTAGAATGTTTTTTTGCTCCGTCCTTTAACTCTGACCCAGTTCCTTGAGGCTCGGGTGATGATGGGAGGCTGTTTCCTCGCTCTGTCGGTGGGCACGGCTGTTGATTCTCGGCGGGCTGGTGGAGAACTCAGGAATGTCGACTTGATTGAAGATGGAAGAGAAATCTTTAATCTCTTCACTTCTGTAGGCAAACGGATGAAGATGCGAATTGCTCAGCGGTCTCCTTCGGATCCGTTAGAGTGTTCGGTTGAACACAGAGTAATTTCAACTCGTCCAGCGAGATGGAGATTGTATGACCACAATTTCAAGTCGGACGTTACTTCCTTGTGCCACGAGGTTGCACCTGAGAGCAGCAAAGAGCTACGTCTATATTCGGTGAACAAAGTCGCTGGAAGCCACTCACGAAACATTTCAGAGGTATTTCAACTCCTGATGATGTCATGTTTGAGGGACGTTCTGTTGTGTGCCTCATCCAATAGGAGGTGAGAGTTCGATCCTTTAGTGAGCAAGGCTTCATGGATTTGTAGTCTGTTTTGGACTCCCTTTGTTTGATTTTGGAGCGATTTTTATCAGTAAGATTTACGACCTGGAAGGTGGGGGCTTGAGTTAGGTTTTTACGACTGTATTAGGCCTGCCTTTGTCTTCTATCTGAATACATGAGGCCCAACAATTCGAACCACAGTCGCTAGGACAACACCATATATATTCACACCGTCTTTACCCTGTATCGCCACTGCAGCAACATCTATTGGTTAGTTTTTTTTTATATTTCTGTGGTTCCACCAGACTATTGGGGTGCAAATAGCTGGCCTGTGTGGCAGATGCTATTTATACTGGGGTGCAAATAGACACTCCAAAAATGAAAATTCTGTTAACATTTACTTACCCTCATGATATCCCAAATGTGTATGACTTTCTTTCTTCACCAGAACACATTTGAAGAAAAACAGAAAAATAGCTTAGAAGTTTCTTAACGTTGAAGTGTGTAATTTTTATGTCAAAATACATTCTAATATGCCAGATTATTGTTCACTGACAACTATAAGTAAGACATTCATGGGTTAACCTCCCCCCAGAAGTGTAAACACTGAGCCTCCCAGGCAATATCAAACATTGATGTTTATATTCTGAGTGGCCCGCACAGCTCCACCCATCCCTTTCTGTCAAAGCCTATAGCTTGAGTTTGAGGCATGACTACTTGTAGTAAACTGTTGAACCGGGGGAATATGAACGTCCATGGCAGACATGTTACAGAGGAAATGAAATTTAGCTTTGCCAAAATTCGAAGACTTGCTAGAAGATAAGGAGTCAGAGAATGGAGTAAAACCAGAGTGAACATTTACAAGTTGGAGGACTTTGAGGGAATTTTTGGGGTTCGATTTTTGCCCTGTTGCTTCTTGACAGGTAAGCTACACTCTGGTATTGCCACACAAGTTAGCTCATTACTGTTGATCTTCAGATAAATTAGTAAGATACTCAGAATATGTATCATTAATCTTACTAGTTACCAAGAACTATCCTGCCTCTTGTGCTAAATCCCCCGTACACCAGCTGCTGTTCAGTCTGGCGATGTTATCAGATGCGCCATTTCCTCTGCAACACTTTCTGTCCGGTGTGTTTATATCATAGTGGTCTTGTTTATTACGACATTAAATGTTTATCACCTTTTATTAAGCATGGCCTATTTGTTTATATGGAATCAGAGACTGCAAAAAGGTGTGATGAGTCTGAGGGGTGTTGGCAAAGGTTGTTTGAAAACATACTTTATATTTGTAATTCCGTTTGGTGCCACTAGTAGCGCAGAAGTTACACACTTCTCCTTTAAATTGCAAGTGGATGGCAATTAGACTTTTGAAGCTTCAAAAAGAACAGCTAGTCAGCATAAACCTCATCCATACGACTCCAGCTGTTAAATGAATGTCTTCTAAAGCGACACGATTGCTTTTGATGCAAAAAGATCGTTTGGGTTACTGTCGTAACCTCTGTTCCCTGATGGAGGGAATGAGATGTTGTGTCAATGTAGTGACACTAGGGGTCGCCCCTTGGGAGCCCCAAACACCTCTGATCTTTGAGAAAAGGCCAATGGGAATTGGCGAGTGGAATTTGCATGCCACTCCCCCGGACATACGGGTATAAAAGGAGCTGGATTTTGCAGGTTTTGTGCTGAGGAGCCGAGACAAGGTCCCGGCCATTTCAGCGGGTAGTTCAGTGTTGTGGCAGGAGAGACACAACGTCTCATTCCCTCCAACAGGGAACGGAGATTACGACAGTAACCGAGACGTTCCCCTTCTGTCACTCACTCGACATTGTGTCGATGTAGTGACACTAGGGATCCCTATACAAAACGCCACGACTAAATGAACTGTGTTACGTGGACTGGTGGTGCGAGACGGGCAGACCTCTGCGTGCCTCGTAGCCAGCGCACCCGGCCATCACGTAACCTCCCCCAACACTCTTACAGGCGTCAAACGGTCCCCTGCACCTCAGGGACAAGTCGACTGTCCAAAATTAGGGACCGGCTGACCCAGCCGCGGCCTCTTCTCTTTTTTCTCCCCAAAAGGAACAAAATCGTTCAGCCGGGGGCCATATAGGATCTGTTCGTCGGGGGGTGTCCCTCCCAAGAGGAGGACACCCGCGGAGACCACATCCCGCCCGGAGAGGGGGGCATTTGAGTGGAAATACGTCACATGGTCTTACCGAGTCGAGAAGTACCGTGGTAGGTCCTACCCGAGGGGGGAGAATTCTACAAACACGGTGACCAGGGCAGAGAGACCTCTGCCCAAGGAAGACGCAGTTTACCAACAGGGAAACTTTTTTTGCGGAAGATACATCACACTGGGTTACGTATGGGCAACCAGCGCATGTGGAGCACCTACCTCAGTACAGGGTCTAGTTAGCACACGTACTGGGCCGGCAGCGAGTTTCTCCGTAAACTCACCTGCCACAGGGCTAAGAAGGAAGGACATCCAGGGTCCACAACTTCGTGAACACGACTGGGGGTAAAAAGTGCACGTCTTCACCTCAGGGGAGGGGTAAGGTGCTATGTGCAAGTGGTACACCCGGCCAGCTGTCCCATAACTTACCTGTTCGTACCTGACAACACACGGGACGAGACCGGCTCAACCCAGAGATTATGGAATCTCGCAAAGGTGTTGGGTGTTGCCCAGCCCGCTGCTCTGCAGATGTCTGCTAAAGAGGCACCATTGGTCAGAGCCCAGGAGGCCGCCACACGCCTAGTAGAGTGGGTTCATAGCCCCAAGGGGGGCGACACGTACTGGGCATGATATGCCATAGAGATGGTGTAAATGACCCAGTGGGCGATCCTCTGTTTGGAGACAACACTCCCTTTCCGCTGTCCACCAAAGCAGATAAAGAGCTGCTCAGAGCTTCTACAGCTATGTGTACGATCCAAATAGATGAGCAAAGCATGCACTGGACACAGCAATGCCAAGGCTGGGTCTGCCTCCTCCTGGGGCAGCGCTTGCAGGTTCACCACCTGATCCCTAAACAGGGTCATGGGAACCTTGGGCACATAGCCCGGTCTGGGTCTCAGGATCACACGAGAGTAACTCGGACCGAATTCCAGGCACGTTTCACTGATAGAGAACGCCTGCAGGTCCCCTACCCTCTTGATGGAAGTGAGCGCTGTCAGGAGGGCAGTCTTCAAAGAGAGTGCCTTTAGCTCCACTGACTCCAAGGGCTCAAATGGATCTCCCCATAGGCCCCGAAGGACCACAGAGTGGTCCCATGAGGGGATTAGATGCAATCTGGGGGGATTTAACCTTTTAGCGCCTCTCAGGAACCTGACTATCAAGTCGTGCTTCCCTAAATACTTACCGTCTACTGCATCATGATGTGCCGATATAGCGGCTATATATACCTTCAAGGTGGAGGGGGACAGCCGCCCCTCCAGCCTCTCCTGCAGGAAGGAAAGCACTGATCCGACTGCGCATCTCTGGGGGTCTTCGCGTCAGGAAGAACACCACTTAGAGAACAGATGCCACTTCAGGGCATACAGGCGCCTTGTAGAGGGAGCCCTGGCCTGAGCGATTGTGTCTACCACTGCAGGTGGTAGGCCACTTAGGTCTTCCGTGTCCCGTCCAAGGGCCAGACATGGAGGTTCCAGAGGTCTGGTTGTGGGTGCCAGATAGTGCCCCGTCCCTGAGAAAGAAGGTCCTTCCTCAGAGGAATTCGCCAGGGGGCATACCAGAGCGGGCAGTGGGAGGATTCCCGTGAAGTGAACAGGTCCACCTGTGCTTGAACGAATCAACACCAAATCAGCTGAACCACCTGTGGGTGGAGTCTCCACTCTCCCCTGAGCCTGACCTGCCACGACAGCACATCCGCTGTGCTGTTGAGGTTGCCTGGGATGTGAGTGGCTCGCAATGACTTGAGTCGCTGCTGACTCCAGAGGAGGAGACGGTGGGCGAGTTGCGGCATGTGACGAGAGCCTTGCGCAGACTCCTGTTCAAAATGCAAAAACGCATTTTGGCGAGCGTCCGGCATCAAGATTGGTTCGCGGCAGTAGACCTGAATGATGTGTACTTCCATGTCTCGGTTCTACCTCGATACAGACCCTTCCTGCGGTTTGCTTTCGAGGGCCGGGCATACCAGTACAAGGTCCTCCCCTTCGGTCTGTCCCTGTCACCTCGCGCATTCACGAAGGTCGCTGAGACAGCCCTTGAAATATACGCTTTTGTAAGTGCCACTCTTTTAGTAGAAAATATACTCTTTATGAGGAAAGAATATACTCTTTTAGCTGCCCAGGGGCGTTCTCTGCACAACGGCTGTGCAAGAGGGGGAGAAACTGCTGTAATGCGCCGTAAATCCAACAGCTTCACTCAATATAGAGGTGAATGGATCGGTAGAGTAATTCAGCTCACTGAACACAACCGCTCAGCTCTTAAGAAAAAATCTGAATGAGTGGTTGCAAGCCAGCTCCTTTTATACCCGTATGTCCGGGGGAGTGGCATGCAAATTCCACTCGCCAAATCCCACTGGCCTTTTCTCAAAGATCAGAGGTGTTTGGGGCTCCTAATGGCAACCCCTAGTGTCACTACATCGACACAACGTCGAGTGAGTGACAGAAGGGGAACAATATTTAAGTACTTTTTAACTGTAAATAGTAATCAGGTTGGCACATGCGACACAGCAGGAAGAGCAGTGCAGTTTACAACTGATTAGGAGGAATGCTGTACAGAAGCTTGGTTGGTATTGGTTTAGATCTATATTTGAATCTGTTTCTTTAATTACAATGGTGCATTTGTGTGCTTCTCCTGGATGTCTCAGCCGAGAGGAGAACATGAGATTATGGCCCTAAGGGAAGGAAGTCCAACAGGGGGTATCTGAACAGCCTAAAGTGCAGTCTGTGGATGCACTTTGTGGACGCTGCGCGACACCCCCTAGATGATTTTTCCCAAAGCGCCAGACAGCCCCGGGGCCTTCAGGGCAGCCCCCCGACCTGGCCTGAGGTGCCACCCGGCCTCTGGGGCCCCCGGGGGTGGGGCTAAAAATCGCCAAAGTTTCGTCGGCTTTCCACGGGGTGGTGTCTTCCTACCCGGACAGCCTATCCTTCCCCCCGCCACCTATTTGATGCCCCCAATGTTGGGGGGCAGCCCCCCAGTGTCCACAGACCCCCTTTGATGCCCCCTGACTGCCTATTTTTGGGATTGGCCACCCCTCCAAGGACTTCGATTGTCTGACCACAGGGGCGGGTCCGGGAGGGGGCCTACTCTGCCCCCTTACCACCTAAGTGACATCAATGCCCCCCAAGGTCGGAGGACCACCCCCCCGCATCCACAGAGCCTACAATTCCCCCTTACTGCCTATTTTTGTGATTGGCCACCCAATCCGGGATTTCGATTGGCTGACCACGGGGGAGTGTCCGGGAGGGGGCGGCGCTGTCCATGAAGAGCCTATTCTTCCTCCTTATCACCTGTGACACCAATGCCCCCGAGGTCAGAGGACCACCCCGACCACCCCCACATCCACTGACACCCTAAGACGCCCCCTTAGAGCCTATTTTTATAATAACATATTTTTAATAAAATAACACATCTATATGACTCTATGAGTCCCCCTGAACAATATGCAACCTTTGTAACCTCAAAATTCCTCTGTCCATGAACAGCCAAAATTTTTGAATGGGATAGGTTGTACATGGGATGTCCAGATCTCAGTTTCTGGATGACATTGGAAGCTGAAACTCACAGTCCTCTGCTTGTCTTGGTGTCCCCATTCCATGGTGTGAATTTCAAAAAGTTTGGAGAAACTTGAAAATTGAGTTCAAAAAAACTCAAAGGGGTGTATTTGAGATTTTTTGGTCGAAAATTTTGACTTTCTCTAATCCTCTTCATATTTGCACCATGAATAGTGGACGCTGAGACAAGTTTTAGCCTCCTATGTTATCCAGAAGCTGAGATCTGGACATCACATGTACAACCTATCACATTCAAAAATTTTGGCAGTTCATGGACAGAGGAATTGTGAAGTTCTGAAGGTTGCATATAGTTCGGTGGGAATAGATTCATGTAAATATGTTATTTTATACATACCTTGATCATTGACTGTAGTAAACTGATGTCCATAAACTACCTAAATTAGACACATTAAATCAGTTGGAATTGGGATGATCCCACCAGTAACTCATTTCATAAGCTCTGAATAGGTGGTGTCTGGACAATTATTTTTTAATGCTAGAGTGTTATACAAATGGTTTTATTAAAAATATGCACCTAAATAATAAACATGTCTTGAAAATGGATTGTCCCGAGACCACCTATCTAAGGCCCATCAAATAAGTTGTACTTGGGAGACTATAGCTAAAAAACTCTGGCCAAACAACATCCCACCTGCAACTTATTTGACAGGCTCCACATAGGCTGTCTGTTGACAGATGTTTTTATGCAAGTTGTAGGTGTTTTTGACATTAAAGTTATTGCAAAATATTCTATGGTGTGTCCAGAGTGTTATACAAATGGTTTTATTTAAAAAATATGCACCTAAATAATAAATGTGTCTTGAAAATGGGCATCAGACAGGTGGTCTCTGGACAGTCCATCAAATAAGTTGTACTTGGGAGACCATAGCTAAAAAACTCTGTCCTAAAATGCATCCCACCTGCAACTTATTTGACAGGCTCCACATAGGCCATCTGTGGACAGACGTTTTTATGCAAGTCGTAGGTGTTTTTGATATTAAAGTTATTGCAAAATATTCTATGGTGTGTCCAGAGTGTTATACAAATGGTTTTATTTAAAAATATGCACATAAATAATAAATGTGTCTTGAAAATGGGCATCAGACAGGAGGTCTCTGGACAGTCCATCAAATAAGTTGTACTTGGGAGACCATAGCTAAAAAACTCTGTCCTAAAATGCATCCCACCTGCAACTTATTTGACAGGCTCCACATAGGCTGTCTGTGGACAGACGTTTTTATGCAAGTTGTAGGTATTTTTGACATTAAAGTTACTGCAAAATGTTCTATGGTGTGTCTAGAGTGTTATACAAATGGTTTTATTTTAAAATATGCACCTAAATAATAAACGTCTTGAAAATGGATTGTCCAGAGACCACCTATCAGAGGCCCATCAAATAAGTTGTACTTGGGAGACCATAGCTAAAAAACTCTGTCCAAGCTGAAACTCACAGTCCTCTGCTTGTCTTGGTATCCCCAGTCCATGGAGTGAATTTCAAAAAGATTGGAGAAACTTGAAAATTCAGCTCAAAAAAACTCATTTGAGTTTTTTTGGTTGAAATTTTTGACTTTCTCTAATCTTCTTCATATTTGCACCATGAATAGTGGACACTGAGACAAGCATAGAAATACAAGTTTCAGCCTCCTATGTTATTCATAAGCTGAGATTTGGACATCTCATTTACATCCTATCCTATTAAAAATGTAGGCTGTTCATGGACAGAGGAATTTTTAAGTTTTGATGGATGAACATGCAGCAGGATGAAGTGCAGAGCCACCTAAATAGGTTTTTTATTAGATTAAATGATTATGGAGCTTAAAAAACGTCTGTCCACGGACAGCCTATGTGGAGCCTGTCAAATAAGTTGCAGGTGGGATGCTGTTTTGGACAGAGTTTTTTAAGCTATGGTCTCCCAAGTACAACTTATTTGATGGGTCTCAAATAGGTGGTCTCTGGACAATCCATTTTCAAGACATAATTTTTATTTAGGTGCATATTTTTAAATAAAACCATTTGTATAATACTCTGGACACACCATTTAACATACACTATATTGCCAGAAGTATTCGCTCACCCATCCAAATAATTGAATTCAGGTGTTCCAATCACTTCTATGGCCACAGGTGTATAAAATGAAGCACCTAGGCATGCAGACTGCTTCTACAAACATTTGTGAAAGAATGGGCCGCTCTCAGGAGCTCATTGAATTCCAGCATGGTACTGTGATAGGATGCCACCTGTGCAACAAGTCCAGTCGTGAAATTTCCTCGCTACTAAATATTCCACAGTCAACTGTCAGTGGTATTATAACAAAGTGGAAGCGATTGGGAATGACAGCAACTCAGCCACGAAGTGGTAGGCCACGTAAAATGACAGAGCGTGGGTCAGCGGATGCTGAGGCGCATAGTGCGCAGAGGTCGCCAACTTTCTGCAGAGTCAATCACTACAGACCTCCAAAGTTCATGTGGCCTTCAGATTAGCTTAAGAACAGTGCATAGAGAGCTTCATGGAATGGGTTTCCATGGCCGAGCAGCTGCATCCAAGCCATACATCACCAAGTGCAATGCAAAGTGTTGGATGCTGTGGTGTAAAGCACGCCGCCATTGGACTCTAGAGCAGTGGAGACGCATTCTCTGGAGTGACGAATCACGCTTCTCCATCTGGCAATCTGATGGACGAGTCTGGGTTTGGCGGTTGCCAGGAGAACGGTACTTGTCTGACTGCATTGTGCCAACTGTGAAGTTTGGTGGAGGAGGGATTATGGTGTGGGGTTGTTTTTCAGGAGCTGGGCTTGGCCTCTTAGTTCCAGTGAAAGGAACTCTGAATGCTTCAGCATACCAAGAGATTTTGGACAATTCCATGCTCCCAACTTTGTGGGAACAGTTTGGAGATGGCCCCTTCCTGTTCCAACATGACTGCGCACCAGTGCACAAAGCAAGGTCCATAAAGACATGGATGAGCGAGTTTGGTGTGGAAGAACTTGACTGGCCTGCACAGAGTCCTGACCTCAACCCGATAGAGCACCTTTGGGATGAATTTGAGCGAAGACTGTGAGCCAGGCCTTCTCGTCCAACATCAGTGTCTGACCTCACAAATGCGCTTCTGGAAGAATGGTCAAAAATTCCCATAAACACACTCCTAAACCTTGTGGAAAGCCTTCCCAGAATAGTTGAAGCTGTTATAGCTGCAAAGGGTGGGCTGACGTCATATGAAACCCTATGGATTAAGAATGGAATGTCACTTAAGTTCATATGCGTCTAAAGGCAGGTGAGCGAATACTTTTGGCAATATAGTGTATGTATGCAATTTAAAAGTCATAGAAATGCATATTTTTGCATAAAAACATCTGTCCACACACAGCCAACATGGAGCCTGTCAAATAAGTTGCAGGTGGGCACTTCCTGTATGACTAAGCAATAACACAGGAAATGCCCACCTGTGACTTATTCAATGGGCCCCAGTTAGGTATTACGTGGACAATGCATTAATAAATGACATTTAATTAATTTATTCATATTTATTGACAAAACCACATTTATAATGCTCAGGACACACCATTTAACATATGTATGCTATTTTAAACTCATAAAAATGCATATTTTTGCATAAAAACATCTGTCCGCAGACAGCCTACGTGGAGCCTGTCAAATAAGTTGCAGGTGGGCACTTCCTGTATGAGCTGGTGAAAATAACCTTAAATTTGATGCTAAGACCTAGGGGCTTCGAATTCTTCATCTTTGGGCCCTCATAAACAAAGTATAAAAAAATTAGTGTCTCTCACCTATTGGGTAGTACTTAAAAAAATCAAGAAAAATATTCTGGAAAAATAACTGTCATTTTAGGTGCACAAGTCAGCCAGTTAAGCACTTAACAAACTCATTTAGACTTCAATCTTTGCACACTGTCTAAGGGGCCCCTGAGAAACTATAGATTTCAAATTGGAGTCATTTGGAGCTTTCTGAGGGGTGTCTACGAATTACCTATAGAAATTAATAGAATAAGTTGCTCTGGGATGGGCCTTGGCAGAGTGCCCAGAGGTCCCAAAGACAAATTTCACATGCTGACACGTTGAGTGCCCCTTATCGACATACTAAGAGGACTAAGGCCTAGGAGGCAAAAAAGTATTTTTCATTATTTTCAATGTATCTCTCTGCCTGTCATAGAATTCTATGAGACAGACTGCCTGAGAGGCCTAAATGCACCAGTACATTTATCAGATAATTTATAGTTACTTGGATGAGTTTTGTGATTACACCACATGCAAGGCGCTCAGGGCTACCCATTGAACACGTTTATGCAATTTACAATTCATAAACATTTAGATTTTGTATAAAAACATCTGTCCATGGACAGCCTACGTGGAGCTTGTCAATTAAGTTGCAGGCAGGCACTTACGGCAAAAACACAGGAAGTGCCCTCTTTTGAGCTAACTAGCTGACTTTTCTCAACTAAACCACTTGTTTTACACCCAGAACAGTCAAATAGTGGTATTTATTAAACTTGCAGTTCAATAAAGTGCATAATTTGCAAACAAAACCACTCTGTCCACAGAAAGCCTATTTGAATTAAAAATAAATTGCACGTGGGATGTACCCTGGGATCGCGTCCGGGGGGTCATACAGACCCCAAATTTGACACGGTGACACCTCGAGAGCCCTTCGACAACATACTAAGGGGGGTGGCCTTTTTGGTGCCGTTTTGGTCGAAAGTCAATGAAATGGGTTTAAAGGGCACTGGGTGGGCACAGCAGGCACCCACCGTGTGGTCTGGGGCAAAACCGAGTGAAAACCAGCCAAAAATATGAAGTGCCATAAATGACCAAAAATGCACTTATAATGGCCTGTCATGAACTGTGGCGACGATGGGCATCGGTGGGCATCCCAAGGGCTCTGGCATGCAAAAGTGTTATTTAGTAGGTAAGGGGACAAATAGGCATTCTGTGGACATGAGGAAGACTATGGTGAAGTTTAGGTGGCATGGGGGCACCGTAGACACTTCATGGACGTGATGAAGACCATTGGGAAGACTAGTAGGTAAGGGGACAAAATGACACTCTGTGGACACTTATAATGGAGCTTATGGGGAGAGGACACTAGGAGACTGGGGGACAACCCCCCGTATGCCCGTTCTAACCCCAGAGCACCTCTAGTGGTGTCCATACAGTGCCTTTGACCTCTTGGCCCTGCCTTCCAAGAGTAAGGGAGAAGATGCCAACTCATAACTTATATAGCATGTATGGGGGATCCGAATTCATCCTACAATCCATCGCACCTACTATTCGACCAATGGCAGCTTAAACGAATGGGAAAGTTTCCACGAACCACCTAGGTTCCCTTACGTCTGTAACATGTCAATGCGCATACGTCACATGAGAGACCATGTGATCTCCACCCTCTCGTGAAGCTTACCGGAAGCGATTGTTAATAGTTCAAAAGTACTTAAATATTGATATTTTGTCACACTAAAAGCGATCATATCACTTTAGAAGCAATAATTTAACTGGTGGAGTCGTATGGATGAAGTTTATGCTGACTGTCTGTGATTTTTGGAGCTTCAAAAGTCTGATCACCATCCACTTGCATTTTAAGGACCTACTGAGCTAAGACATTTTTCTATTTTTCTTCAAATGTGTTCTGGTGAAGAAAGAAAGCCATACAGACCTTGGATATCATGAGGGTGAGTAAATGATGAGAGAATTAAAATTTTTCGGTGAACTATCCTTTTAAACCGCTTCAGCTTTACTGAACATCTCGACAGACGCAGGTTATTGCACATGCTCAACTGTGTGCTCTCTCTCTCTCTTTCAAACACACACACATCCTTGTTTCTCCAATAACTTGTTAGAAACACCCCAAGCTATTGTTACTATTTCTAAAGTTACTTTTTAATTATATATTGCTTTTCTGTGCAATGCTAGCATTTGTTCTATAGGTGTACGATTATCAAAAAAGAAAGTGTGATGAGGAAGAGGGTGTGGCCGGGCCGTGATGGAGCACATGTATGTCTGTGTCCTTATGTTTTATGTTGTTTTAAGTTCATTTATATCATTAACGTTTATGTTTACTGTTCATCCGGTTCCCGCTTCCTCCTTGTCTGTCCTTAGACTGTTACAGTGGTGCCGAAACCCAGGAGGGAGGAGAGATGCACTGTTGTGGAGTCCTCACTGCTGCCATCCGCCAGGGGAGCAGCCGAGAGCCGGAGGAACAGCAGCCAAAGCCAAGAAGGGGAGGAGCGGTTCCATCTGCCAGGGGCCGGAGGACTCACTGCCGTCCGCTGGGGGAGGACCGAGCTGGTGTCTGCCAAAGGGCGGAGGAGCAGTTGAGGATCGGGCGACAGTGCGTCCAGGAGCCGGAGAGCAAGTTTTTCTCTCTCTCTCCTCTCTCTCTATGTGTCTCCGCTCACCCTTTCCCTCTCCCCATGCCTCCCCTCGTCTCTCCCCTAGGTTCACAGGAGGTGGGGTGGACCACCGGCTGACTGAACAGCCGGAAGGGCAGCGTCTCCCCCCCAGAGATGGGGGGGAGGGAGTTAGTCAGACTGGTGGCACCCTGGCCTGAATCGGGCGGGGGAGGAGTGTGACAAGGAGGAGGGCATGGCCAGGTCACGATGGAGTGTGGCTGGCACTGAATCAGCTGATCAGCGGGAGAGTGAGATAAGGGGAAGCCGGAGATGCCGGTTTTGGAGAGAGAGAGAGACGCACGCGGCCGCACTGCATGTGTTTTATGTTAAGTTTGACATTAAAACTTTGTTTACTGTTCAGCCGGTTCCCGCCTCCTCCTTGCCCAGCCTTGAACCGTTACATTGGTGCCGAAACCCGGGAGGGAGGAAGGATGCGCTATCACGGAGTCTTCGCCGCTGCCATCCGCCAGGGGAGCAGCCATAGCCATCTGCCTGGGGAGGGAGGGGTCGCTGCCAGCCACTGAAAGCCAGAGGAAACGCCGGTTTGAGAGAGAGAGAGAGAGACGCACGCATTGCATGTGTGTCTGTGTCCTTATGTTTTATGTTGTTTTAAGTTCATTTATATCATTAAAGTTTATGTTTACTGTTCAGCCGTTTCCCGCCTCCTCCTTGCCCATCCTTAGACTGTTACAGAGAGTTTATTTCAAAATATTTTACAAACCTCTCTGCAAACATTTTATAAACAAGTTTTATTATCATGTAATGTATCATGTAACTTTCACTTCAAAACAAATAAAAACCACCATTCAATGTTTATCATTAACTTTGTACATCTCCCTGTGTACTGACATGTTGGTGTGACGTTATCCACTTGTGGGCTTTCCAACTTTTTGCAGTCCACCTTGAGAATCGAGCGAATTTGCCACTTAAATATGGGACAAAAGGCATCCCCTATGGGATTTGGCATTATCATCTCAGCTACAACATAAAAGTTGGCAATGCACATTCATCTTGGCAAAATCGTAGTTGAGGATTTCCACACTAGTTTCCAAATTGGAAAATGTAAAATTTCGACTTCAATTGGCATTCTACTGCACTTTTTCAAGAAGGAAACTGGAAATTCTTACTGACCGAGTTGAATGGAACTCAGCATGGTGCATACACATCATGTTGGAATTATCGTAATTACCGTAAAAATTGTTAACGTCTTCATAGAGCATGTCATTACAAGCTGCAAACTCAGAGTTCTGAAAGCTTGACAGTCGTGACTCGTGACGTCATGTAAAAAGAACCAATATGGCAGCGGAGTCAACAATTAAAAGTAGGTATTCATATTTTAGCTTGACATGCCATTTTATTATACAATTGTTACCTGGAGTGTTTTCTTTTTTCTTAAACATTTTGCATCAATGTAGAGGTAAATTAAAGAATTAATGAAGTGATAAATGTAACAGCTCCATTGGCTTCGATAAGCGGGACACAGAGTGTTTCAGACGGGTGCTTTTTATTTTGCTCCATTGAGCACCATTGAGCATCACTTCAGAATATCACTGTAGCACCGTGAAACTACACAAAGAAATTACAAAATAAGTACACAAATGAAAATACACATAAAAAGTTTGAACTGTTCGATGCATATTCACAGTGTAACAGAATGTAAATAAATGATCCCAATAGATGATTTAGACCAGTGGTTCTCAAACTGTGGTACGCGGAGTGCCCTCAGGTGGTACGCAGCACGACCCAGGATATTTACATTAAAAAAATAACAAAAATATTTTTATTAAAATGTTTTCCATGTTTTATTTCTAATGTATGATTACAATTGTAATATATCTTTAATATATCCACCTTTTTCTTTTTCTTTTTTTACATTGGCAGTGCAGGATGTCAATAGGTAACGTTCTTGTTGCGCGTGGCTGCGCTGATGTCTCTGTGTGCACACCACAATATTATTCCCATGCAGAAAATAGAACAGCAATGGAGTGCACGTCTGACAGCTGTGCGCAAGGCAGCGCTATGTGATGAACATTACCGCTATGTCACCTATGGCCAAGTCCGACTAAGACTAAAGGGAAGGAAAATACTTAGTTTGACCAGTTTTAAAGTTAACGACTGGTAAGGGCATGATTTAGAGTAAAATTAACCTCAGACAGCTTACTGCAGCTGCTGTTTTCATAGATCACATGCACATTATCACATATTTTTAAGGGTGATGCTAGCTGCATAATTTTATGGGGGCTGAGATGAAAAACAGGGTCTAGCAATGCCTAAGCTCCAAATTTCTAAATATATATAGTAGTTTGTTTGAGCTGGATTGCAAAACTTCTAAATATTAATATTGTATGTTTGATTTTAGAAACACACTCTTGCTGATTGTGTAAACTAGAGAAAATATTGATATTAATCAAATATGGCATTGTGTATGTTGCTCACAATCTTTAAGACTACGCAAAAAATGTATATTTGCCGAAAGCTGAAGAAATATTTGAGTGAACATTGGCGGTGACTAGGTGGTTCTGATTTGATCGAAGGTGGTACTTTGCCTAAAAAGTTTGAGAAGCACTGATTTAGACCATTTCAAAAATGTGCATAGATCATTAAGACAAACACAAAAAAACTTCAAACCACGATGAAATAAATCAAGAAACACAATACAAATTTAGAATACATACCTCACTCCACTTGCCAAAGTGTGCTAAGTTAAATTCTACATATTTGAAGCATTTTTCAGAGGATTCTGAAATCAGGAACATGTGGAGCTGCACACATTACTCTTCACTTTGCTATGATGTCATTCATTTGCATTACCCCTTTTTTAGCGTAGGTACGTAATAAATATTTGACTGTAATCAATAACAAAGCTATTTTGACTTTCCCGAGATCTGAGGATGTGAACAGCTCCGAGTAGAACATGCGAGTTGTCATCTCTAATTACAGTAATTCTGACACAAACTGAACACAGCATTATGCACTGACGCTAGCCCATCATCTGATTTGCTCTGGATTAATCAAGGTGTCCTTTAATTAACAAAAGACTTGAGGAAATATTTGCACCTAACCTTTGACCCTAAGGATCTTTGGGCATGGCTGTGACACGGTTTCTCCCACCTCAGCATGAGGCCAACAGTTCAGATGATCCCAAAATGCACTGCAACCTGTTTGGAGGGATGCAAATGGGGGTTAGACAGAATTACATGAGATTTATGACAGTGTCAAAATAAACTGTTACCATATCTAAATCCAATGGCTTTAACGGTTTACAGGTTTTACAGTTTGCCTTTTGTCTTCTTTCCAAAGTTTCCCAATATTGCATAATCTTTCTATCACCACCAGGTGAAGTACAAATGTGTACATTATCTCAGTAAACATTTGTAAGTGGCAATTTACAAAACCACGAATAAGAGAGTTGAAAGTCAACAAATTTTACTTCAGTAATGTGACACAATTCCAAATGAAACAGGATATTAAATTAGAAAAAAGTAGGACGAGACTTGATTTTATATATGAATGGTGAGAAGTGGGCTTTCTGTACCAGAATGGAACCTGCTTGAATGTGAATTTACAGTGGATTGTGAAGGACTACTTCCCACTAATGATGAGTTTTTTGCCCAGGACATGGAAGCTGAAGGTTCTTTTACAAATATTACATTTTCATTTATGGATCTGGCAGACATAGGATTGGATAGAAAAGGGAATAACAATACATATCATACACTGAAAAAAACAACAACATTAAATTAAAAATTGACATTGTACTAAGGTTCAAGTCAAAAATATGTTTATCATCACTAAATCAACACAAATGTATTAGGTTATACCAACAAAATGTTTTATAAAAGATAGATCAGACAAAAATAGCTCCTTTAGCATTTTTGGTTACCACTTTTAACAGTGTCCAATACAGTGCAATTCAATAATAATTTATTTGCTATTAGTTCTGTAACCTTTATTACATTCATGTTAATGGCATTACATTACTGGTAAAACTTAAAATAAGGTTGTATTCATTTAAATGAATTAATGCATTAGGTTTCATGATACAATGTACATGAAATAACAATGTACAATTATTTTTATAGCATTTATTATTACACTGCCAGTAGCCTTTTGGATTTAAGGCCGTGTTATGATCTGGGGTTGCTTCAGTTGGTCAGGTCTAAGTTCAGCAATGTTATGTGGCAATAAAATGAAGTCAGCTGACTACCTGAATGTACTGAATGACCAGGTTATACCATCAATGGATTTTTTCAGAAATGAAAAATTCCTCCATTGTTTCTTCGATTGTTGCCAAGATTCATCAGGCTGAAATTGTGAAAGAGTGGTTCAGGGAGCATAAGGGATCATTTTCACACATGAATTGGCCACCACAGAGTCCTAAATTTAACCCCATTGGAAGTCTTTGGGATGTGTTGGAGAAGACTTTACGGATTGGTTCGACTCTCCTGTGGTCAATACATGATCTCCACCAAAAATGTATGCAACTCTGGATGGAAATAAATGTTGTGACGTTGCATAAGGTTTTCTAAACAATGCCTCAATGAATGTGCACCATAATCAAAGCTAAAGGCGGTCCAACTAAATATTAGAGAATGCAACTTTTTTTGGGGCCAGGCAGTGTATTAGTTTTTTTTATTTTTTTTTATCATTAGTTTTATTATTATTAATTTACAATTATACTGTTGTGCGTCGTTCATGTCAGTTCATAATGCATTAACGTCTCGGTTACTGTCGTAACCTCCGTTCCCTGATGGAGGGAATGAGACGTTGTGTCGATGTAGTGACACTAGGGGTCGCCCTTGGGAGCCCCAAACACCTCAGATCTTTGAGAAAAGGCCAATGAGAATTGGTGAGTGGAATTTGCATGCCACTCCCCTGGACATATGGGTATAAAAGGAGCTGGCTCGCAACCACTCATTCAGGTTTTTTGCTGAGGAGCCGAGACAGGGTCCCGGCCATTTCAGTGGGTAGTACAGCATTGTGGCAGGGGGGACACAACGTCTCGTTCCCTCCATCAGGGAACGGAGGTTACGACAGTAACCGAGACATTCCCCTTCTGTCACTCACTCGATGTTGTGTTGATGTAGTGACACTAGGGGTCCCTATACGAAAAGCCACAACAAGCTGAACCACGTTACGTGGACTGCCGGTGCAGGTGCAAGCAAGCTGCTGCATGCGTAGTAGCAGGTGCACCGGTCTGCATGTAGCCTCCCCCAATGCCCCAAAAAACATTGAATAGTTCCCCACATCCCTAGGGGGGGAAGAGACGTATCTAGTATGGGAGAAGGCGCCAGCCGCTGCCTTTTCTCTCTATGTTTTCTCTCCACAGAGTATTCAGTTATTCGGCTGGGCCATTTTAACGCTCAATATATGTGCCAGGGAAGGTCTTCTTTTCCTATCCTATTATTTCAGTGGGAAAAGATCCAGCAGAGACCTCATCCTGCCCGGCGGGGAGGTAACATGTGGCAAGCATGTCATGTGGGCTCAGAGCTACATATGGAAGAGGCACGTTGGTAGGTCCTGCCTGAAAGGGGAGGAGCTATACAAACACGGCAACTGGGACAGAGAGGGCTCTGTCGAAGGTAGACGCAGGTCTGCCGACAGGGAGACCGTACTGCAGAAAATACATCACAGGGGGTTACCAGAGTAACCGACACCTGTGGAGAACCTACCTCAGTAAGGGCATATTAGCATATGTACTGGTTCCGGCTGTGAATTCTTCTGCTGAAATCGCGAGCCACAGGGCTAGGGAGGAAGGACATCCAGGGTTCACGTGTTAGTGAACTCGCATGGGAAAAGAAGCGCACATCTTTGCCTCTTTGGAGGGGAAAGGCGCTATACGCAAGCGATACACCCGGCCAGCTGTCCGTATTCCCGAACTTACCTGTTCGTACCTGACAGAACACGGGACAAAACCGGCTCAACCTGGAGATTGTAAAATCTCGCGAAGGTATTGGGTGTCGCCCAGCCCACTGCCCTGCAAATGTCTGCTAGAGAGGTGCCATGGGCCAGTGCCCACAAGGATGCCCAGGAGGACCACAGAGATATCCCATGAGGGGAACAGGCGTGGCCTAAGAGGATTCAGCCTCCGGGCGCCTCTCAGGAACCTGATGATCAGGTCATGCTTCCCTAAGGACTTACCGTCCACTGTATCATGGTGTGCCGCTATGGCGGCCACATACACCTTCAAGGTGGAGGGGGACAGCCGTTCCTTCAGCCTCTCCTGCAGGAAGGAAAGCACTGACCCGACTGCACATCTCTGAGGGTCTTCAGCTCGGGAAGAACACCAATTCGCAAACCGACGCCACTTCAGGGTATAAAGCTGCCTCGTGGAGGGAGCTCTGGCATGAGTGATCCTGTCTACCACTGCTTGTGGTAGGCCACTTAGGTCTTCTGCGTCCCATCCAAGGGTCAGAGGTCTGGGCGCGGGTGCCAGATGGTGCCCCGTCCCTGAGAAAGAAGTTCCTTCCTCAGGGGAATTCGCCAGGTAGGGGCTGTCGCAAGGAGCGTGAGGTCTGAGAACCAAGTCTGGGTGGGCCAATATGGGGCCACAGGGGTGACCTGCTCCTCGTCCTCCCTGACCTTGCACAGTGTCTGTGCAAGTAGGCTCACTGGGGGGAACGCATACTTGTGGGCCAGCTGTGTGCCAGCGCGTCTGGGCTGAGGGGGACCCCTGTCGGAGAATACTAGAGCAGGCAGTGGGAGGTTTCTCGGGAGGCAAATAGGTCTACTTGTGCTTTGCCGAACCAACTCCAAATCAGCTGGACCACCTGGGTGTGGAGTCTCCACTCTCCCCTGAGCGTCACCTGCTGCGACAGCGCGTCCGCTGTGGCGTTGAGGTTGCCTGGGATGTGAGTGGCCTCAGTCGCTGCTGACTCCATAGGAGGAGATGGCGGGCGAGTTGCGACATGCGATGTAAGCGTAAGCCGGCTTGGCGATTTATATACACTACTGTCACTGTGTTGTCCGTCCAGACCAACACATGCTTGCCTCTGATCAATGGCAAAAGCCTCCACAGGGCGAGCAATACTGCCAGCAACTCAAGGCAGTTGATGTGCCAACACAGTCACGGTCCTGTCCAGGCACCCCAGCCTCGCTTGGAGGCATCTGTCGTAATGACGACGTGCCTGGACAATTGCTGTAGGGGAACTCCTGCCCGTAGAAATGTAAGGTCTGTCCAAGGGCTGAACAAGTGGCGGCAGATTAGTGTGATGGCCACGCGATGTGTGCTGCGGCGCCATGCCCATCTCGGAGTGCTGAAGCAGTCTCATATGCATCAACCCTAGTGGCGTGACCAGCACCGAGGATGCCATATGCCCCAGGAGCCTCTGAAAGTGTTTCAGTGGAACTGCCGTTCTCTGCTTGAACAACTTCAGGCAGTGCATCACCGACCATGCGCGCTCGCTCGCTCGTGAGGCGTGCTATCATTGAGACTGAGTCTAACTCTATGCCGAGAAAAGAGATGCTCTGAACCGGGGAGAGCTTGCTCTTTTCCCAGTTGACCCGAAGCCCTAGCTGGCTGAGGTGCCTGAGCACGAGGTCCCTGTGTGCGCACAGCAACTCTCGAGAGTGAGCTAGAATCAGCCAGTCATCGAGGTAGTTGAGTATGCGGACGCCCAATTCCCTTAATGGGGCAAGAGCTGCCTCTGCGGCTTTCGTGAAGACGTGAGGGGACAGGGACAGGCCGAAGGGGAAGACCTTGTACTGATACGCCCGGCCGTCAAAAACAAACCATAGGAAGGGTCTGTGTTGAGGTAGAACCAAGACGTGAAAGTACGTGTCCCTCAGGTCTACCACCGCGAACCAATCTTGATGCCGGACACACGCCAAAATATGCTTTGGCATCAGCATCTTGAACGGGAGTCTGTGCAATGCCCGGTTCAGAACTCGCAGGTCCAAGATTGGCCGCAACCCACCACCTTTCTTCGGTACGATGAAGTAAGGGCTGTAAATCCTTTCTTCATCTCGGCTGGAGGGACAGGCCCTATCGCGCCCTTTTACAGAAGGTTCGCGATCTCCGCACGCAAGGTGGCGGCGTTCTCGGCCTTCACCGAAGTGAAGCGGACAACGCTGAACCGGGGCGGGTGCCTGGCGAACTGAATCAGGTAGCCAAGTCGGATGGTCCTGGCCAACCACCGCAATGGGTTGGAAAGCACTAGCCATGCGTCGAAGCTCCGGGAGAGGGGCACTAAGGGGACGATCGCGTTTAACGTACCTGTGGGTGGGGCCTCACGGCGGGAGGGAGCAGGGGATGCCATGTTGAGGAGCCTCGCGTCATCTCGAACTCATGGCTGCGCTGAGGGGACCCTCGAAGCACTTACCTTGCTCCATGTACCCAGCGTCGGGGGGGTCGGCGATGGGGGAGGAGGGACTTTTTGACCGTCCTCGTGGTCCGTCACAACCACCTGGCCATGGGTGTGAGTGTGGTGTGACCAGACACGCGAAGGTGGGGGGCACCATTCACAGCGTCTAAGTCGCAGGTGCTCAGTGCCCAGTTGCTGTGATCTGGAGTGACCCAGGGAGTGAGGAAACCGCTCTTTTATTTAGAATATGGGTACCGCAGCCCATTTGGGGTGCGGCAAACATAAAAGAAAAGGAAACCAAGGATTTACCTCACGGCCCTCCACCGGGGGATGGAGTGGTCTGGATACCAGCTCTGGGTTTGCAGCAGACATCTCGCTCCCTGGGTCGTCCATCTCAGGTGTGCTTAGGAGCCTTCCGGGTCCTTGTGCCGGCCCGTGAGGCAGGGGGTGTCAGCTTCCTGTGGGGGGCTCTACGCTGGGGCTGAGAACTGGGCTCGGGCTGAGGCGGAGCCGCCTGGGCTTTCGCCACCACAGGGGGACACCCTCGGCGAGCAGACGGGATATGAGATCTTGAGCCGCACTGGGGCGAGATGTGTTGTATAGCCTCTGTCTGCTTCCTCACCGCCGAGAACTGCTGGGCGAAGTCCTCGA
This sequence comes from Myxocyprinus asiaticus, assembly GCF_019703515.2. Lineage (NCBI taxonomy): Eukaryota > Metazoa > Chordata > Actinopteri > Cypriniformes > Catostomidae > Myxocyprinus > Myxocyprinus asiaticus. Next base: position 9,029,251 of record NC_059354.1, on the reverse strand, counting down.
CGGTGTCGCTGAATAGGCCGATCTGGGAGATGGTGGCGTTGAGAAAGTGAACATTGTCCGCGTCCTTCATCTCGACCAGATTCAGCCACAGGTGGCGTTCCTGGACCACGAGGGTAGACATCGCCTGCCTGAGTGCTCGCGCCATAACCTCGTCGCCCAGAGGGTGAGGTTGGTCGCCGAGTGCAGCTCCAACATCACATCAGGATCAGGACTACCTACATGCAGTTCCTTTAGTGCCTTGGCCTTGCAGGAGGACCATGGCATGCAGGGCAGAGGCAGCCAGACCAGCAGCGCTGTAGGCTTTGGCCGTCAGAGACGACGTCGTCCTACAGGCCTTGGAAGGGAGTGCCAGGCGATCCTGCCAGGTGGCTGCGCTTTGCGGGCACAGGTGCACCGCAACCGTCTTATCCACCTGAGGGACCTCCGTATACCCATGGGCCACCCCGCCATCGAGGGTAGTGAGAGCGGATGAGCTGGGAGGTCGGTTTCGGGCATTAAAATGTGCCCTCCATGACCTCGTCAGCTCGTCGTGCACTTCCAGGAAGAAAGTGGCTGTGAGTGGCACCCCGAACCCAGGAACCAATCATCTAGCCGCGAGGGCTCTGGGGAGGGTGGAAGGTTCCACTCCAACCCGACATGACCCAAAGGTGGCAGCCCAGTCGAGTACTCGGCGTCTGACATCGCCAGTACGCTCTCCGATGCAGCAATTGAGCACTCATCCCGCTCCGGAGCTCTGAAAGGGACACTAAGCTGGCCCTGGGGCAAGCTGGCCCTGGGGCGAGCTGGTATCCTCTTGGAACTCGCCGGGGGAAAACGAGTGTGCTGGTGAATGGGAGGTCCGCGGGGATTTACCTGGCCGAGCCGCGCCCACTGAAGCCCCCAAATCGCCTCCAGCGCCAGCCGGGCCGGCCTCATACCCGGAGGTAGAAAGCACGGTGCGGGGGGCGGCTAGAGTGGCTTTCCCCCGGAAGAAGGAAGGCCACGACCACAATGTTGCCATGGTCATATTCTCGCAATGAGAACATGAACCATCCACGAACGCAGCCTCAGTGTGATTACGACCAAGACACGTGAGGCAGCACCCATGGCCGTCAGAAGCGGAGAGATAGCAACTGCATCAAGGAATCACACAAAGACGGAAAGGCATCTTGAAAAAGATGCGTCTTAAAAAGACGTTCACGTCAATGTGTTTGCTCTAATAGAGAAAATATACTCTTTGCAGGAATATAAACTCTCTTAGCGCTGTCAAAGCACCCAGGGGCGTAATCTGCACAGATCTGTGCAGAAGGAGAGAAAAGCCGCTGGAATGCACCGTATATCCAACAGCAAACGCTTCTTGGGAGGGGAATGGACCGGTAGTGGAAGACAGCTTGCTGACACACAACCGCTCGGCTCTGAAGAAAAAATCTGAATGAGTGGTTGCGAGCCAGCTCCTTTTATACTCATATGTCCGGGGGAGTGGCATGCAAATTCCACTCGCCAATTCTCACTGACCTTTTCTCAAAGATCTGAGGTGTTTGGGGCTCCCAAGGGCAACCCCTAGTGTCACTACATCGACACAACGTCGAGTGAGTGACAGAAGGGGAACTAAAGTTTATGCAACTTCTAACAACTTTTAATGTAAAAATGTGTTTGTATATGAAGAAATGAACATTTACCAAGATTAATAATAAAGGTTGTAAAAGTGTTGTTCATTGTTATTTCATGTTAACAATTGTGTATAATGTTTAAGAATACAACCTTATTGTCAAGTGTTACCAATTACTGCATTAAATATTGGCAAGATTTTAGAAGGGTTGCATTATCCGTAACAGTAGCATTAAATAATATCTAAATAACATTAACCACTAGACCGAGTGGCCTAAATGTTGTTGTTTCAGAGGCAGAGCAAGTCTCATTCAATTCACTTCTTCAGGAGTAAATTTTTTGATCAGAAGAAAATTACTGAATGCACCTTTAACTAATGAGAGAACAGCAGAGTCCTAAGACCCACATTCAGTCCATCGAGCAGCTGTGGCTAACCTTTGCAATGATGCCAAACTTTCTTTGTATTGCTTAATAAAGTCGATTTATGATGTCCTATATGTCTATAAAACATACAGTATACTCCATGTGTGCCAGCCATTGAATCTGAGATGTGAAGTGTAAATTTCCATGAATGTAACAGAATAAATCAACAGAGCAGCCCTTAGAGCAACTAGAGAAAGCTCTGACAGAGCATGTGATGGATAGGAATGCCTAGGATGCATTTTGAGGGTGTGGAAAAGCCATGTCAGTTTGAAATCAAGCAGATATACAGCAATTTCCGGAAGCACAACTGGACCTGTCTCTCTGCAGTTCTCAATGACCCATAGATAACTAAGCCAGAGTGCATACAATGTTATCAGTTATTGGTTGCATGACAGCTTGCCACTTTCACAAACCCTTGCGTTCTTCCTCCATGTCCTTGCGATGTACCATCCCCATACTAATGAGAGCAGAGAATTACTCTATTTGTCAATCTTCTATTCGCTCTCTCCATCACCCTTCTCTCTGCATTCTTAATTTAGTTGTTTTTTGTTTTGTTCACATTCTGTTTATCTCTCTGCTCTCTCTCTCTGATGAATTGCACAGTCTGTCTCCCAGCTTTTGCCCCTTTTGCTGTCTCCGTCTCTCAGTCTGATGAATGGCAGGAAAAGTGTTGCAGGTTTGTAAATGTTTCTCTCAGTACTCTCTCGAATGAAATATGGAGAGAAAGAGTGATGATAGAGCAGATAGGGTGAGTGGAAAAAAAGAGTGGAGAGTGGAGTGTAAGGGAGGAGAGGGTGTGAGGAGCAAAGGAGATCTGTACAGCGTTTCTGTGTTAATGTGATCTGCCTGTGTTGACAGCCCTGTATTGAATGTTTCCTGTGGATGTAAAGGACTGATGACATTTTGAAACAGAATTTCTGCTTACAGCACGAGAACCTTAAACCCTGTTCACACTGACAGTGATTTTATTGCTGGAGATTTCAGAGTTGTCGTGTTGATGTTTGCTAAAAGGGGTTCTGCTGAATGCCCTAATGTTATTGGTGGGCTTCATAGCATATCACAGTATCAGGGTACATTGCTGGCATAAATAAGATTTAATTCCATTTTTACAACGACACTGCCACTAGAAATTCCAGAGAGTAAAGCATTTACAGTGCATTCATCAAGTATTTTCACATTTTGTTATGTTGCAGCCTTATGCTAAAATGCTTTAAAAAAAATTCACATCAATCTACACTCCATACCCCATAATGACAAAGCAATTTTTGATAACTTTGCAAATTTATTAAAAAGAAAAAACTGAAATATCACATTGACATAAGTATTCAGACCTTTAACTCAGTAATTAGTTGAAGCACCTTTGGCAGCAATTACAGCCTCAAGTCTTTTTGGGTATGATGCAACAAGCTTTGCACACCTGGATTTGGGGATTTTCTGCCATTCTTCTCTGTCAGGTTGGATGGGGACCATCAGTGGACAGCCATTTTCAGGTCTCTCCAGAGATGTTCGATTGGGTTCAAGTCCGGGCTCTGGCTGGGCCACTCAAGGACATTCACTTTGTTGTCCCTAAGCCACTCTTGCGTTGTCTTGGCTGTGTGCTTAGGGTCATTGTCATGTTGGAAGGTGAACCTTTGGCCCAGTCTGAGTTCCTGAGCACTCTGGACCAGGTTTTCATTAAGGATATCTCTGTATTTTGCGTTCAACTTTCCTTCAACCCTGACCAGTCCCTGCCACTGAAAAATATCCCCACAGCATGATGCTACCACCACCATGCTTCACTGTTGGGATGGTATTGCGCAGTTAATGAGCAGTGCCTGGATTCCTCCAGACATGACGCTTGGAATTGAGGCCAAACAGTTAAATCTTTGGTTCATCAGACCAGAGAATCTTGTTTCCCACAGTCTGAGAGTCCTTTAGGTGCTTTTTTGCTAATTCCAAGCTGGCTTTCATGTGTCTTGCACTGAGGAGAGGCTTCCGTCTGGCCACTTTGCCATAAAACCCAGATCGGTGGAGTGTTGCATAGATGGATGTCCTTCTGCAAGTTTCTCCCATCTCCACACATGATCTCTGGAGCTCAACCAGAGTGGTCACCTCTCTTACCAAGGCCCTTCTCCCCAGATTATTCAGTTTGGCCAGGCAGCCAGCTCTATGAAAAGTCCTGGTTGTTGCAAACTTCTTGCATTTAAGAATTAAGGAGACCACTGTGCCCTTGGGCACCTTCAATGCAGCCAAAAAAAATGTGTAGCCTTCCTCAGATAGGTGTCTCAACACAATCCTGTCTCTGAGCTCTGCAGGCAGTTCATTTGACCTCATGGCTTGGTTTTTGCTCTGATATGCATTTTCAGCAGAGACCTTATATAGACAGTTGTGTGCCTTTCCAAATCATGTCCAATCAATTGAATTTGCCACAGGTGGACTCCAATCAAAGTGTAGAAACCTCTTAAAGATGATCCTGAGAAATGGAATTCACCTGAGCTAAATTTCAAGTGTCATAGCAAAGTGGTCTGAATACTTATGTCAATGTGATTGTGACGAGGAGGAGGGCGTGGCCGGGCCATAAGGATGGACGCCTGGTGCTGAGTTACCCCAATAATAGGGTATAAAGAGGAGCCGGAGACGCCAGTTCGAGAGAGAGAGATACATGCAGCCGCTAAACATGTACATTCCACATATTGGGCTGAAAAGCGCTTTATGATAAGCAAGAGACCTTTTGCCACAGTAGTGACGAAACCAGGGAGTTGGAAGAAGACGTGCTGTCAGAGAACCCTCGCCTCTGACGTAGGATCAAGATGCCGAGGGAGTGCTCGACTCGGTGATGCTGGAGCAGTGTGCCAGCCGGCAGCAGAAAAGGATGGCTGAGTGGTCCAGTACCATTGCCCGGCATCGCTGAGGACCACTGTGCAGCTGGCTGAGGACCGACTGGCGACGTGGTCGGGAACCGGAGTTTATATCTTTCCCTTTTCTCTTTTTTCTTTCTCTCCCTCTTTCTCTCTCCTGTCTCCCTCCCCTCGTCCTGCTCATGTTCCCAGGAGGCAGGGAAGACCAGCCATTGGCGGAACGGCCAGAAGGGCAACACCTCCCCACCAGTAATGAATCGGGCATTGGGTATGTGACAAGGAGGAGGGTGTGGTCAGACCATAAGGATGGATGCCTGGTGCTGAGTTACCCCAATCAGCCAGGAGGGGGATAAAGAGGAGCTGGAGATGCCAGTTTGAGAGAGAGAGAGAGAGAGAGAGAGAGAGATGCACGCAGCCACTAAACGTGTGCATTCTGCGTGCTGGGCTGAAAAGCCAACAGAGTGAGAGAGCACACGGAGCTGTGTGTGTGCGATTGGTTATGCTGAAAAGCAGTTTTATGTTGTGTGTAATTAAAGGTCTTCCTGATTGTTCACACGGTTCCTGCTTCCTCCTTTACGATAAGCAAGAGACCTTTGCCACTGTGATATTTCAATTTTTTCTTTTTAACAAATTTGCAGTTATCAAAAATCTGTTTTTTGCTTTGTCATTATGGGGTATGTAGTGTAGATTGATGTGAAAAAATAAATAATTTAAGGCATTTTAGCATAAGGCTGCAACATAACAAAATGAAGGGGTCTGAATACTGCTGTTGTTAAGATAATCGACCAGCAGCCACGTGCCTGTGGCTGAATCACAGCCATGTTGATATTCAGAACAATAGCATTCTTGCTCGTGTGATCTTGCTGTAGAACAATTATATAAACAAGTAAATAATATTGAATACCTCACGTTTCAGACAAAAAATGGCAAGTAAGTAAGTTTGTGTATTTCTTTTCCACTGATGAAAACAGTTCCAAAAGTACATGTCACCAAGCCACACAAGAATATAAGACCTCGTTTACACCCGGTATCAAGATGTGTTTCGGGTGATCTGATCTCAAGTGGTCAGGCGAGAAACATCACACGTGGATTTAATATGTGTCTCAAATGCATCTCCTATGACCAGTTGTGTTCAGATTTTGAGGGGAGGGTCTCTGATTTCATGATGACATACATCAATCATTAAAGGAATAGTTCACCCAGAAATTAAAATTCTCTCATCATTTACTCATCCTCATGCCATCCCAGATATGTATGACTTTCTTTCTTCTGCTGAACACAAACTAATATTTTTAGAAGAACATTATAGCTCTTTTGCTCCTTTCAATGCAAGTGAATTGTGACCAAAATTCTGAAATTCCAAAATGTACATAAGGGCAGCATAAAAGTAATCCATATGACTCCAGTGTTTAAATCAATATCTTCAGAAGTAATATAATAGGTGAGGGTAAGAAACAGATCAATACTTAAATCCTTTTTTACTATAAGTTCTCCTCCCTGCCCAGTAGGTTGCAATATGCACAATAAATGTGAATCGCCAAAAACAAAAGAAGAATAATGTGAAAGTGAAAGTGGAGATTTATAGTAAAAAGGATTGATCTTAAATATTGATCTATTTATCACCCACACTTATCATATCACTTCTGAAGACATGGATTAAACCACTGGAGTTTATTGATTACTTATATGCTGTGTTTATGTGCTTTTTAGACCTTTAAAGTTCTGGCCACAATTCACCTGCAGTGTATGGACTGACAGAGCTAAAATATACTTAATTTGTGTTCTGCAGAAGAAAGTCATACACATCTGGGATGGAAAGAGGGTGAGTAAATGATGAGAGAATTTTCAGTTTTGGGTGAACTGTCCCTTTAAGTCAGTGTATTACTGCAAGATATGTCTGTTTTTTTTTAGTCATCTGTGTCTCTGCATGTTAATGTTTTTGTGTATGTTTTATGTATGGACTTTTTAAATTTTCTGTTTAGATAGATATTTCCTTTAAAGCTGCTTGTAACTGGCAAAGTTTAAATATCTTGGGGGATCTGGGTAGCTCAGCGAACAAAGACGCTGGCTACCACCCCTGGAGTCATGAGTTCATATCCAGGGTGTGCTGAATGACTCCACCCAAGCTTGCTAAGCAACTAATTAGCCTGGATCCAAGGGTGGGTAGAGTCATGTGGGATTACCTTCCTTGTGGTTGCAATATGGTGGTTCTCACTCTCGGTGGAGCATGTGGTGAGTTGTGCGTGGACGTCAAGGTGGAACCTCCACACGTGCTAAATCTCTGTGGTAACACGCTCAGCAATCCACATGATAAGATGCACAGGATGGCTGTCTCAGAAGCGGAGGCAACTGAGTTCCATCCTCCCCCATCCGGACTGAGGCGAGTAACTGCATTGGGAATTGGGCATGCCAAATTGGGGAGAAAAAGGGGATAAAATAAAATCTCGTTTTAGCACAGCTGACTGGCAGCTCTGTTTGTTTGACTGGCCCATCCAGCCCGACACAGCAACATTGACTCTGGACTGTCTATGAGTCTGTCTAATGGTAGACAGGGGGAGTGTTCCTGAAACCTGTTTGAATCATTATTTTTGCAATCCTGTTTGGCAATACTAGTGGGGCACAAATTACACACTTCAGCTTTAAAAAAGCATTACAGTGTTTATCCTGAGTGGGCATTAGGCCGGCAATTTTGTGTGAACTCACTGCGCTGGAGGGCGTTATATGTATAATCCGATAAAGGTGTGATTTATGTTTGAGTGTTGTGATCATGGAAGCCATTCTCCAAACTTCCCCTTGATATCACATTACACCTCTTAGGAGCACACATAAACACTAATCATTGTGTTTGTCCACAAGGCTGCACACACACACATACAAGCACAAGTATAAGGTCATTAGGAGCCCAGATGTGTACAGGGCAGGCTTGCGGAAACCACTCTGGGCATATCGAAAATAACTGCCCTTTATATGAACTCAATTTTCTCATTAGGAAAGTGTGTGTGTGTGTGTGTGTGTGTGTGTGTGTTAGAGAGAGAGAGAGACAGAGAGAGAGAGAGAGAGAGAGAGAGAGAGAGAGAGAGAGAGAGAGAGAATAATGGCTTGCCTGAATACGAGGGCCCAGTCTCCGTCAGGTTCTCTTGGTGGATGATACTGTAGCAGTTTTCCTCCTCTTTGAGCAGCACAAAGTCTGGATCACATTCTGGAGGTATGGCACGAACCTACAAACACACACACACACACACACACACACACACACACACACGCACATGTTGATGCAGCTATCCTTATGAGGACTTTCCATAGACATAATGATTTTTATACTGTACGAACTATAGATTCTATCCCATAACCCGCCCACACACACACACACACACACACACACACACACACACACACACACACTGGTATCAAACACAAGACTTAGACAGACTGAAAATATAAAATTATTACAAAATATATCATTTATACTGACAATAAACTATATTATTACCTTTAATAATATGCTAATTGCATCCCATGACTGTATACGGAAGATCGGGACTAGTTGTCACATGGGAAGTTGTCACATGGGCTATACACCGATCAGCCACAACATTAAAACCACCTGCCTAATATTGTGTAGGTCCCCCTAGTGCCGCCAAAACAGCGCCAATCCGCATCTCAAAATAGCATTCTGAGATGATATTCTTCTCACCACAATTGTACAGAGCAGTGATCTGAGTTACCGTAGACTTTGTCAGTTCATACCAGTCTGGTCATTTCTGTAACTGCTGATCTCCTGGGATTTTCACTCACAACAGTCTCTAGAATTTACTCCAAATGGTGCCAAAAACAAAAAACATCCAATGAGGGGCAGTTCTGTGGATGGAAACGCCTTGTTGATGAGAGAGGTCAACGGAGAATGGCCAGACTGGTTTGAACTGACAAAGTCTTCGGTAACTCAGATAACCACTCTGTACAATTGTGGTGGGAAGAATATCATCTCAGGATACTATTCTGAGATGCGGATTGGCGCTGTTTTGGTGGCACGAGGGAGTCCTACACAATATTAGGCAAGCGGTTTTAATGTTGTGGCTGATTGGTATATGTCAGTGTCTCAGTAAGGTTTTGAGTCCAGTTGCAGAAATATGATACACTGGGATATATTAAGGCATTCTTAAACAGTATTATTAAGGAAGATTTTAACTGAAAGGTTGAGCTGTGTAGCCTACTCAGCAAAGGGGTATTCGTCATAAATGTAATTAAGGGGCAAGTTGTCACAGTTTATTGGTGCTAGATATCCAATGTGGTTTATATGTTCTGATTTTACACAATTTATTCATTATAATTTCAGGTTGCCAAGCAATTGTTTGATACTTTTTTAAGTTATGTTTACTTTTTTGTTGTTTTATTAAATATTTTGTGTTTCATAATTGTTTAACTGTTTACATTTTGCTGAAAAAAAACATACTAGACTGTTTAATGTCAGGTTCCCTCTTGTGACAACTTACCACATTTAGTCCCTGCTTAAAGAAAAACAAAACAATAGAAAGTCTAATAGTTTCCACTGCAATTACTATTGCAAACCATCGGCTGATAACAATTACAATTACACTAGACATAACATCCCACCAATTCAAGCCAACACATAACCAATAGGCTAGTACTAGAGACCCACAGGAACCATTAGTTTTCATTAAAACCAATACAATTCCCATTATAAATATTAAAATCATTAGGATTTCTCTGAGGGTTTTACTACTGACAACATTTATAACATAGCCTACGTTAAACTGTCGCATATCGCTTTTTCCTGGGCAATAACGGTTAAAATGTTCAACTGCTTTTTGTAGCCAAGACTTTAATGTATTTTTTAAATCAGAAAATGACTTTCAAAAATGAATCTACCCTGAGAAATAATCATTGAAATAAACGCTCCAGTCTCCCCTACAGAAAACAGGAACCATATTAAACCCACAGGATAAAAAGTGCAAAAGTCTAAGTCGAATCACAAATATGAAAGGATTTATAACAATAAATAAACATATTAAATAGATTTGCATCATACAGAACATTACTATATGCAGTATTTCACCTGTGTAACATATGCTGCGCGTATGAACTCACGTGATAAAAGATGTGGAGTAAAGCCGCGAGAGCAACTTGGTGTAAATGGGCAGAAATCCTCATTTAAAATCTGCGGATTAGACAGTAGAGCTGGATAAAACCAATGTTTTCTGTCTCGGTCTGTCTGAAGGAAAGTTTCATCTCCTCTCACGCATTCTTTGACGCACGAGCGCAATAATAGTGTGCGCGCGACGCGTCCAGTCTTGAACAAATCCAGTTTGAGAATAAAGACAGTAGGCTCCCATCTCATCTAAACATCTGTCTGACTGCAATTAAACAGCTGTCCAGCTGCGCCTCCTCTCCACCGCACTCTCTGATTTACTCAGAATCTGGTTGTTACATGCTGGCGCTGCACTTGTCTGAATATTATTATTATTATTATTATTATTATTATTATTGTTATTATTATTATTATTATATATTTTTTAGAAAATACAAATAATATAAACCGATTTAATTTTACAGACCACCATATTGGGAAACATGAAGAATAAATAATAAATAAATCAAACAACACTCACAGGCCTTTGCTCACAGTTATTAAAAATCATAATAACACTAATCATTAATCACAAAGACATAACCATTGAGTCTATAAAGGCTCCTCACACTGCTTAACCCTGGGTTAATTTATTTATTTATTTTTTATTTTTTTTTTTTTTTACCCAAAGTTAAGCAACTTTCAGACTTTCATTTTTCCAATTTCAAAAATTAGGCTTAGCAAATAACTTTTACTCATCCAAGCCACTTTAATTTTGTTTGCTTTAGTTTAGTTTCAAAAAGTGTCAGAAGACTTAAATGGATAGTTCAACCAAAAATTAAAATCATCTCATCATTTACTCTCCCTCATGATATCCCAGATGTGTATAACTTTCGAACAAAGATTTTTAGAAGAATATTTCAGCTCTGTAGGTCCATACAGTGCAACTGAATGGTGATCAAAACTTTGAAGGTCCAAAAAGCACATAAAAGCAACATAAAACTCCAGTGTTTAAATCCATTTCTTCTGAAGCGATCCAATTGGTTCTGGGTGAGAACAGACCAAAATATAACTCCTTTTTCCACTATAAATCATAACATCAGCCTTCCTGGAGTCTTCCAGTATTCCTAGCACCATCTAGCTCCTGCATATGCATCAAGCACTAGGAAGTTTAATCAAGCTTGAAATTATGATTGTGTCCAGAGATTGCAATGGCAAGATGTACAGTGAAAAAGGAGTTATATTTTGGTCTGTTCTCACCCAAAACCAATTGGATCACCTCAATAGACATTGATTAAACTACTGAAGATGTATGGATTACTTTTATGCTGCCTTTATGCGCTTTTTGGAGCTTCAAAATTTTCGTCACCATTCGCTTGCTTTTTATGGACCTACAGAGCTGAGATATTCTTCTTAAAATCTTAGTTTGTGTTCAGCAGAAGAAAGAAAGTCATACACATCTGGGATGAAATGAGGGTGAGAAAGCGACGAGAGAATTTTCATTTTGGGGTAAACTATGTCTTTAAGACAACCAGAGTACAGTATGTTTATTTGGTGGCATTACCACCGATGGACTAGAAGTTATTAAACAGGGTGCATGCTGTACTTGTCCTATCAATGTTATTAACATTGTAAATATGAACCTACCCAGGATTATTTACCAACCCAGGGTAAAGTATGAACAGTATAGAACAAGACAATAACCCAGGATTTAAATAAATGCTGCAAGATTGATAAGCTCATATGCGTTTTACCCTACATGTTTAAATTTACAGTGATTAAAACACGATAAGGTGTGAGGCCTTCAAATTACTACTATAAAATTGTAATCGGATTACTGACTGTACAGATTCCCTAATCAAAAAAGTAACCAAACTGCTTATTACTTTCACGCTACTTTCTAAAACACTTTTCACATAAAAGTTTTTCTTTTTCTCTTCAACAAATTCAAAATAACGTCAATATAGTTTTCCTTGTTCACTGTCACAAGGAAGTCATACTCTCAGCACCATGTGTTTCTCCCTTACAATGACAATGTCAAAAGAAACAAACAGATGTGCAGTACATATATACATAATTCCTTCTTTAAACATATTCTGCATAAATAATATTATTTTAGAAATATGTGTAACCCAAGTAATGTACTTAAAGTAATTAACTTAACGGAAAGTCTGTAACTGGCATCTGATGACAAGAATTTAAAATGCAATGTGTTAAACTACTTTTTGTACCAGAAAAGTAATTAGATTACAGTACAATTAAAGTAGAAATTCGTGATCAGAATACTCCCAACACTGGCTGAGTTTGTAGCATGATGCTCTCCTGTTCAACACCGCTCAGCACTTCATTTCCTGTATGTGATGAGTTTCATTAAAGCGCTCAATATCCACACATACAATTCAAGTACTGCTCACAGACAATACGAGCTAACTTATATGGTGAGAGCTTAAACATCCACATACTGCAAATTAATGATTAAACAATCTCTCTCTTTCTCTCCTAATACTGTATTTTAAGAAGTGGTGTGTTACTAATATATCTTCCTCATTTAAGCAGATTGAGATAAAACCTTATTGCAGTTTACAGCCTTTAAAAAAAAGCCCTGTTTTCCAATATTCAGAAACAGCAAACAGTGGATTATATTGACAGCTGTGAGCTGTGCTGCAGTATGTGTTGATGTTCCATTGGCCATATTTGGTATTACAGACACATCTTTCTAAAGCATCTGATAGAAAGATGTTTGTTCAAGCTCTCGATAAGCAGCACAGCTTTGTCTCCAAACTGCATGACAACAAAACCTGGTGATGTTTAACTGGAGTTCAACTGATGTCCTTGAAAGAGAAAAGCCCCATTACACTACACTTCATGCTCCATTCACTCACATCCAAACGCGGTAAACCGGAAACGCAAGCTCGTGCAAAGAAACGTTGCAATTCGCTGGGTACAAAATTTAAAATATGGTGAACTCTGACCTGCGAATCTGGATGAAGAGAAAACGTCACACACTGACCTCTTGGCTCAATTCAAAGGATACGTATTTCAAAGCTGCAGGAAGGTGAGTAGATGGTATATTTTAACATTTTAAAAATAATAATATTATTTGTTATTTGTGATTTATTTGTTAAGATCAGTAGTCCTTGTGTGTAGCATTATATCCTGGTCTGCGTTGCACTGTATGAAAAAATATTGCACACTCGAAGCCTTGTGTGATCGTCCCTTAACTTTTTAGACCAAAGACTTCTGTTTGATTGTACCAAGATTTGGGCGGCATTGCCCATTGCCCCTCCAAAGAGAAACTTCTGATGCCCCCACCCTGACTGACAGTGAAACGGTGAAGGGGCACATTGCCCCATAGACTGACGGCGAAATGATCAACATTCTCAAGTCAAACAATATTTTACGATTTCGCCATCGCATATGAATTATAACAAGTTATCATGTGACTATATTTGAGTTGTTCATTGCCACTGTATCTTTTAGCTTGCTTACAGGGAAGTTTGTAATTCACTATTCTTTGTAAAGCTGCTGTGGAACAATATGTAATGTGGAATGTGTTGTACAAATTAACTGAATTGATTTTGATAGACAGACTTTTACCTGATAAAACTTTTCCATTTTCATTGTCTCATAGGCTCTTCCCAGGACTCATTTAAAACACACACACACACACACACACACACACAAACAGGCTTGCAGTATGCGGAAGTCTGTCGATTCAATGTGCGCTGTTGCTTATGTAAACTGACATGCTGTCTCACTTTGATCAATGAGGTGCTTTTTTATTGACTTGATAACAAGATTATTCTCACCAGACAAGAGTGTGTGTGTGCATGAACTTATACTCACTACGGAAAAAGAAGACTACTGGTCTACTGGTCACTATGGTAACGTTGTCATCTACACAGGTGTGTAAAAGTGCAATCCATCAGCGTTTGTGAAGTGATATGGGGTCGACTCCCCTTTCCGCCCTGTGAATTGTCCAAAACAAAGCTCCAAACCGCACAGCACACACAAATACATACGCACAAGCTGACAAACACAAACATCATGATGATGTTGTCAGATCGGAGGATTCAATTTATGGTGCGGTAATTTCCACAGACAAGATGAGCTCTCAGTGTAAACCTTGTTGAAGCCATGGCCATAAATGTCATACCTGCTTAACCTAACAAAGCTTCTTAAGGACATCTATATTTAGTCAAGCAGACATCAAAGGAAGAATTGAAACGTGGCAAGGGAACCGTGGACATGATAGAAAAGCAAGCCAGAGGAAATTACAACTAGTGTCGAAAGTAAAGAAACATTTTGTCAATGCATCACAAACACATACACACACACACACACACACACACACACACGTCTCTCTGCAGTGATTCACAGCTTGGTTAAAAGCTCTCCAGGGTTTAAGTTGGGTCTGCAATGGCTCAACTTTACATGCTACACCGTAACTACTGTACACTGAGAAAAACTCAGCATGTCTCACACAACACAGTCACATTTCGTTAACTGTCACACATTCAGGTTATAATTATTTATATAACCTACACTACAATTTTATAATTATTTTGTATAATTTTTAGCCAGTTCAACTGAAGTTATTAGGTGAAAACAACACAATTTCAATTGCAAATGTGAGTTGTCTGTATACTTGCAGGTTAACTTCTCTGAAACGTTCATAATGAGACCACATTAGGTAAACTTGATGACACAAGATTTGAAATAGATTATTTGTCTACTTTAATACTTTGAGGCAATAAATGCAATCAAATTCTTTGCATATGTCAGCTTAGGGTTGTTAGGGTTTAGAGTGAAAAATGCTTTAACTTAACAGACACTGAGTTCTTGAAATAATCAAGTGCTCAGGGCAAAAGTGCCACTGAAAGTGACAAAAATACCTACAAAATGGAAAATGTGGGGCAAAACATGTCTCTTAATGAATTTCTCTTTTTCTTATTTGTGATAACTGATACATTTCTTAATATCCTATTTTAGGCCTAGTATACAGATTATTTCATGAAATTATTTGATGTTTATTTAAATTTATTGACAACAGCTTATATGATTATTTAGATAGTATTTAAATTAATTGATTAATTGATCTAACATAAAACAATGATATCATATTATGTCATATTTTGTATGCTTAGAAAACAATGTGCTCTAAAAATGCCCTCATAAAAGTACATTTAAAAAAAAAAAAAAAAAAAAAAAACCTGATAAACAACTCCAGGGCGCAAATTATTATTATTTGACCTTTATTTAATCAGGACGAATCCTCACTGAGATTAGAAATATATTTTACAGGAATTTCCTGGCCAAGACAGGCTGCCAAGTACAGTGAAAAAAGTCACAAATAACATAATTATAAACAAAATATAACAACTAATTGATTAAATGTAAAGCATCAAAATAACAATAAAAACCAACATTTAACATACATACATGGGAGAGTTCATTTTAGCTGTAGATCAGTACAGTGATTCCAGTATATCGCTCTGTTCTGTTAAATTATTCAGTGCAATTTTTGCTTTATTCTTTTAATATGAAACTTTTCTGACTCCTGTGTGTATGCACAAAACAAATATTTCCAAGGTTTCTAAAGAGACCTGACAGAAAGAAATTCTGATGAGTGCAGAATGTGAAAAACCCTTTGTCATTCTCTGAGCACAAAATCAATCAACCTCACTAATCTGAGGATCACAGGACACACTGTAAACATGGTTTTCAGTGATTCTTACTTCTTACAACATTATTATGGTCTATTTAGAAATAGACTGTAATAACCATTGGCTTAAGACATAACAATGACTATAAATTGTATATCACATAAATTTGTTGGGATCTTTATTATAATGTGTATTCCTCTCTATAGCTGTGTCCCAAATTACGCACTATACACTGTGCACTTACGATATACACTATCCATGTAGTGTATTAATTTTCAGGGTGTAGTATCATCTAGTGTTGGGTTCGAGACCACCTTAGTCGAGTCCGAGTCAAGTCAGAGTCTTTAAACAATCGAGTCCGAGTCGAGTCCGAGTCCAAAAGGGGCTAAGTCAGAATCAAGACCGAGTCCATAACGGGCCGAGTACAAGTTGAATCCAAGTCCGAATGAATCTGTTCATGGATCTGAATTAAAATTGTAACCGTAAACTCAACATCAATATTTTAAGCTTATTTTAATCTTCACAACTAAGAAAAATTATTTGTCAATATAAATACAACAAAAACACATCTGTTGCATTTCATATATCAATTTTATGATTAGTATCCTGCTGAACAAACATCAAAGTGGATTCAGAATGAAAGCAAATGCTTTAGGTGCAGTGGCGCCTGCAACTGTACAGCTGTATGCACTGTGCGTACCATGAGTGCACAGACTGACCTAAGAAACATTTACTCTCAGAATATTTCATCAATCATGAAGTGTGTTCTGTATTTCTGTTGGCTGTTTAAAAGAACTAGTGATGCCCAATTTGCAAATGAATAATTATTTTGAGTCAGTTCTTTTCAGTGAATTGGCCAAATGGTCTTGCAAAACGGTCTGAATCGATTCATGATTCAGTTCAATTCATTCAGAGCGCTCTCTCACTGAATCATTTAGAATGGTTTCTCACTCATTAAAACAGTATTGGGATATTTATGAACACAGAGAACAAACAGCAGTGCTTGTTTTATAAACAACACTGCATAAAATATTTAGGTTTTTCAGAGAATGTATTTTTAACATGTGTATTTTGTTTTACTGTACTGACAGAGTTTTTATGGTCCAAACAAGTGATCTACCAGTGCTGAAGAATTAATCCAAAGTATTTAGAATACGTTACTGACCTTGAGTAATCTAATATATATATATATATATATATATATATATATATATATATATATATATATATATATATATATACACTTTTATATTGGATTACACACTGGCGACCAAGAGTTTGGAATAATGTACAGATTTTGCTCTTATGGAAAGAAATTGGTACTTTTATTCACCAAAGTGGCATTCAACTGATCATAATGTATAGTAAGGACATTAATAACATGAAAAATTACTTCAAAGATTTCTCATCAAAAAATCCTACATGTGTAGCAATGACAGCTTTGCAGATCCTTGGCAGTCTAGCTGTCAGTTTGTCCGGATACTCAGGTGACATTTCACCCCATGCTTCCTGTAGCACTTACAATAGATGTGGCTGTCTTGTCGGGCACTTCTCATGCACCTTACAGTCTAGCTGATCCCACAAAAACTCAATGGGATTTAGATCCATAACACTCTTTTCCAATTATCTGTTGTCCAATGTCTGTGTTTCTTTGCCCACTCTAACCTTTTCTTTTTGTTTTTCTGTTTCAAAAGTGGCTTTTTCTTTGCAGTTCTTCCCATAAGGACTGCACCCCTGAGTCTTCTCTTTACTGTTGTACATGAAACTGGTGTTGAGCGGGTAGAATTCAGTGAAGCTGTCAGCTGAGTGTTACGAACACTCCCCTCGATAACTACCAGAGAGCGGCGTCACTCGAGTATTAACTGTTTCTCATGAACTACGATTCCCATTATCCTCAGCGGGACTGATTACTACACACCTGTACCTTATTTAATGGACTATTTAAGCACTGCAAACACTGGGTTCAGTGTGAAGTCTTGTTTTTGCCCTGGCTAACATTTCTGAGCATTTTTCCATCTTAGTCTGCCTGTGTTTGATCTTCTGCATGTTATTGTCATCCTGATTCACTGCTGCCTGCCTTTTGACTTTGATATGTTCCTGGATGTACTCTTTGTGATTGTTTTCTGCCTGCCTTGACCCTCTGCCTGTTTTTGACCACGATTATTTGATTTGCCTACGTTGCTGTATGTTTTGAATACTGACCTATGCCTGTTGTATATTCTCTGTGACTTTACAAATAAAGCTGCAAATGGATCTAACTTCTGGTTCTCCTGAGTCTATGTTACACTGAGGACATGTGAGACATCTGTTTCTCAAACTAGAGACTCTGATGTACTTATCCTCTTGTTTAGTTGTATATCTGGCCTTCCACATCTCTTTCTGTCCTTGTTAGAGCCAGTTGTCCTTTGTCTTTGAAGACTGTGGTGTACACCTTTGTATGAAATCTTCAGTATTTTGGCAAGTTCAAGCATTTTCTAGCCTTCATTCCTCAAAACAATGATTGACTGATGAATTTCTAGAGAAAGCTGTTTATTTTTTTATTTTTTTTGCCAGTTTTGACCTGCCAGTCAATTGCATACTGTAGCAACTCACAAACAAATAACAAACAAAGACAATGTTAAGCTTTATTTAATGAACCAAATAGCTTTCAGCAGTGTTTGATATAATGACAAGTGATTTTCTGTACCAAATTAGCAATTTAACATGATTACTCAAGGATAAGGTGTTGGAGTGATGGCTGCTGGAAAAGAGGCCTATCTAGATTTTATCAAAAATGACATTTTTCAAATAGTGATGGTGCTGTTTTTTACATTAGTAATGTCCTGACTATACTTTGTGATCAGCTGAGAGCCACTTTGGAGAATAAAATTACCAATTTCCTTCCAAAACAGCAAAATTTGTACATTATTCCAAACTTTTGGCCACCAGTATATATACTGTATATATAAGATTAGTTCAGACTTGTTCACTTATTTGTTCAGACAACAGTTTTTGTAAATCACACTTTTACACCAGTAAGTGGCAACAAATGAATGTCTTTTATGTGTTTTTGGGTCATTAAATCATTGATTCAGCACAGAGACGTTCACGACCAAAACAAATAGGCTTTTTCTTCTTCTTCCGGCTGCTCCCGTTAGGTCACCATCCATGATCCACACATTTTGACCTGGCACAGGTTTTACGCCAGATGCCCTTCCTGACACAACCCCCAGCAGCTGGGGGACACTCACTCACACCTACGGGGCAATTTAGAGACTCCAATTCACTTAACCTGCATGTTTTTGGACTTCTGGGGGAAACCGGAGCACCCAGAGCCACCGTGCTGCCCCCACGTGTAAATATAGGCTACTAATAGACTTAAGCAGTGTTTAAATATCATAAGCGTTTTCCCTGCAAATGACAACAAAGAATATCATCTTGTGAACTGCTGTGCATGACCATCAAGGAATATCCAAAAAAAACTACATAGCCCAAAAATATTTTTACAGGTTTTAATTATATCCTATGTCATTGTAATGTCATTAGTCACTTTTTTTTTTTGTTTTTTGCAATTAACAGTTTTTATTGATTCTTAATATATTTCATAAAATGAATTACAATATTCATGAACAGAATCAAACAATTATCCCCTTTTAACACCCAATATCCCCCATCCCCCTACCAATCCCAAACCCCACCCCAAACCTCAACAACATCCCACGTATATACACACAAAATAAAAAATTATAGAAAAATAAAAATATAAAATTCAACAAATAAAGAGAGAAAAGGACAAAGGAAAATTCCACAAAGGATACAATTTACATTTTCAACCACAAACAGGGTCCTCACTGAGAGCCCTCCAGAAAGGTGAAGTATTTGTCCCATTTCTTCCCATACACGTCAATTCTCCCAAGCTGTTCATAAGACATCTTTTAAAATGCTGTCAACCTGCCCAATTTGGTGAACCATCTTTTGACTTTCATCCACTAAGAACAATCTGTCTGCCAATAATTACACTAGTTTGGACCCGGCTTTTTGTATATTTGTCACCTACTTTAATGAATGCCCCAGCACCCAATAGACATAGTCTAGGGCAGAATGAAATTGGAGTGTCTAGTGCCTCCCAGATAAAATTATGGACTCTTACCCATAATTCTTGAATCTTAGCGCAGAACCACAGAGCATGGACTGTGTCTCCATCCCCCAGCTGGCATCGCCAGCAGGTAGGTGTGTCTTTTAAACCAAGTCTAAACAATCTAGAGGGAGTCCAATAGAAACAATGCAACATCTTAAACTGAATAAGGCATACCCTTGCATCCCTAGACATAGTTCTAACATATTTTTTTTTATTCTTTCCCACTCCCCATCCTCCAATACCAAGTTCAAATCTCTTTCCCATAACCTCTTAAGAGCTGTTAAGGCTCCATCACCCAGTCTCTGAATCAACGAGGAGTAATACACTGACGCTTCATAACCCTGTCCAAAGGCTGTGAGCACCATACAAAGAGTGTCAGCAGCCTTAGGGTGCTGTGTACTACCACCAAAAAAAGTACAAAGTAAATGGCACAGCTGTAAATACCTGAAAAATTGAAACCTAGAAATCCCAAATTGCTGCGATATATTTTCAAATAATCTCAAATCTCAAACAACACCCCTCTCGATCCATTCTTTCCAGCAAAAGGGGTACTTGTTAATCAGGGACGGATTATGACTTGCAAAGGCCCCGGGGCCAATTATCTCCAAGGGCCCCCCTCCCACCATTTTTTTACATAGCAACTGGCCCAAAGGTTTTTGAGCAGGGAGTGGGTGGGTCTTTTTCATGGCCAAACGTTGTTGAGGGGGGTGGGGGGGTTGGGGTGTGAAGATTATTTTTCATGGTCAAAAGTTGTTGAGTTTTCATTGTTGATGGATCGCGCAACCTTACCCTGGGCAGTCAAGGGCCCCTGGGCACTGGCCCCATTGGCCCGGTCGGTAATCCATCCCTACTTGAGGAAACATTTAGGTTAGTATCAGAATTGTGAGAAAACTTTGTCCATACTGAATGTAAATGTGAAATAATAGGATGCATTTTTGCTTCTCTTGGCGATTTAATAGAAAGACTTTGCAATGGTGAGATTGGGGCAAGGACCGCTTGTTCAATATTGTACCAGGGAGGGGCTCTCTCTAGTGGAAGAGACCAATGGGCCAGGTGTCTAATATTATAATTATATTAATAAACCAAAATGTTGGGGAGGCCTAAACCACCTTTGTAAACTGGTCTATGTAACTTACTGAAATGCAACCAGGGTCATTTACCATTCCAAATAAAAAACTTAGATATTCTATCAAATTGTTTAAAATAAGAAAGAGGAACTTCTAGAGGGAGAGACTGCAGTAGATAATTGAATTTGTGGATACAACCTTCCCAGCCATAGACAAATGTAGTGAAGCCCACCTATCAACATCACACGAGAACATTTTTATTGATGGGTTGAAATGAACTCTAAATAAATCTATCAAATTTGCTGGAAATAAAATGCCTAAATACCTAATGCCTTGCTTGGGCCATTGAAAGGTGCCAGGTTGGAAAACTATGGTAGGGCAATATGCTGTCAGAGCAATAGCTTCTGTATCCTAAAATGTGGAGAAAGAATTAATAATTCTATGGAGGGTAGGCATAGATCTTCTAGGGTCAGAGACAAATAATAATATATCATCTGCATAGAGTTTAAGTTTATGCACCACACCTCCTGCAACAACACCAGGAAAATCATCTTCTTTTCTTATTGTGGCTGCTAATGGTGTTAGCCTTGCCGGGTTCTGAAATTAATCCATTAGTTTGCATTGCCGCTAACAGTTGTTTATAAAGTAACTTAATCCATCCAATAAATGTTTACCCAAACCCATAAATCTCCAAAATCTTAAAAAGATGGTCCCATTCCTCTCTATCAAACGCCTTCTCGGCATCAAGTGAGATGGAAGCGATCGGGGTCTGATCATTCGGTACTGACCACATAATATTTATAAAACGTCTAGTATTATCAGAGGAACTGCGATTACGAATAAACCCCACTTGATCTATATGTAGTAAAGATGTAATTACTCTGATTAAACAATTAGCTAAAATTTTAGACAATATTTTAACATCTAACTGGATCAGTGAAATTGGACGATAACCTTTACATTAATTTGGGTCTTAATCTTTTTTAAGAATGAGACTGATCAGGGCTTGCGTCTTGGTTGGCGGTAGTTCACCTTTCTTTAATGACTCTGTGTAAACTTCTAACATAAATGGAGCCAGTTCTGTGGCATAAAATCTAAAAAATTCTGCAGCAAAACCATCAGGCCCTGGTGCCTTACTAGTTGGCAAGGCTTTAATTACCTCAACAAGCTCCTCCAAAGTAATATCTGAGTCAAGTTCGTTTTTTTGATCATTCGTTAATTTAGGAAGTTCTTAGGAAGATTTTATAATAAACCCCAGTAAATAATCACATCAAACCCACAAAATGAACTCAACAATAAGTCAATAAAGTGAGAAAGAGAAAAAGAAAAAAAGTAGAGCAAGAGTCAGTAAGCAGCCAACAGAATAACAAACCCTCCAAGGCTGCATCAGTAAAATGCACGATGTGTAGTCTGTATTGTTGACTGAGTGCAGGCAAAATTACCCACTCACACCATTGATTTAATGAAGGCCATAGCTTGTTGTGGGCATGTAAAAGTCTTGCGCCCATCCTTGCCATCAACTTTTAGCTTAGCCGGATAAAGCTTACCCTCTGCTGGTGCAGCAATTTTTTACACTCTTTGAATCCATCCCACTTCACTTGAGTCGCTTTTGCAAAGTCTGGAAAAAATATGATGTTATGGTCCTCCCAGCATAACTTGCTTTTATTCCTCACCGCTCGTAGAACAAAGTCTCGGTCAGCTGACCGCAAGAATCTTGCCAGGATACAGGATGCCCCGGGAAGCTGACCAAGAGCTCTGTGCATGCACTCTCTCTCAAGCCGTCTGCCTGCTGTGTCGATCAAATTTGGCATAAGCCTGACCAAAAACTTCACCATATGCTGACCTTTCTTTCCCTCTGGGATTCCAATGAAACGAACATTATTACGCCTGCTCCGATTTTCCCTATCCTCTAGTTTTTCCCACACCCATTCCACATCAGCCTTGGTAGCAGGCAGGTTATCCTTTAGCTCTCTTTCGTCTGACTCCAGAAACTCGACCCGTTTATCAATGAAACAGTGATGCGAGCACCGTCTTGGCTGCACAAATGCTGCGCGATTTTACCAGTTGTCTTGTCGTGTGCTATGCAAAACTGCCTTGTTTAGTTTCTAGTACATTGGCTACATACCTGTCTTTATGTTTTTGTCATGCCAGCCACCTTGTGATCGATGTAATACAGTAGTCTCCGTAATAAAATAATAAAATTTACATTTATTTGTGTATGCAGGGTGCCTTTTAGGGCAAAGATTTTCCTAGTCGACTAGTAGGCATTAATTTAACCATCAGTGGACTAGTCGCACGTTTATGATATTAATTTAATTACTTAAATACATTTTTTGGGGGAGCATCAGAAAATGGTTTGAGTTCCAGGGCTGAGAAAGAATGTTATAGTAACATTGCTAACACTGTTTACATTACAGAGAAATACTAAACCGTAATAATGAGCCCTTAAAATAACAATTTCACAAGTGCACGCATGAAGCGAGCTGCAGCGACACCGACAAAAGCAGTAAAGATTCTGAATGTGTTGGAAAAACCAGCAAGGAGACTATCTGAACATTTTGTTAATTTATATAGAGAAATGCACCTTAGGGTTGTGCCCCAGACGATGATCTCGAGGATCGACGATGGTCAGAGTGATCGCCAATAGCTGATATTTGTCTTGTTTTCCCATGTATTAAATTATTATTATTAAGCTATTATTATTATCAAATTAATATTACAATAATTTGCCCATAGACACGCAGACACGTGCTTGAAGAAAAACACTTATATTATTAAGAACAGATGACAGAAAAGCCATCTATGCGCATGTATTACGTGCTGTTTGTACGGGGCCGTGCAGTCTTGTGGAACACGTGCATGTAAAAGGTTCTCACTCTTTCTTTGATTCTGTCTTCTGAATTTATTTTATTTTATTTTTTTTGCAAGAACAGTATCGTATATGAGTGCTGCAAATGACATCTCAGCTCAGGAGGTTATTTTGAGTTCAGTTTGCTTTATTTCCACATAGCAGTTCATTGTGAATGCAACACTGCAGCCTATACATCTGTGATTAAAACATAAAATAATACAAAAACATGTTCACTGCTGTAACACTTCTCAGTGGAAAGGAAAAGTCGAGAAGCAAGATTTCCTGGTTCAGGTAGAAGTTTAATTATGCACGTTAACACTTACAGCTTCACAGTCCACAGCTTTACAATTAAACATTCACTTGACATTTCACGACTACAATATCATGTGGCGTCGCGGCCTTTCTTGCGCCAGTCTCTCTCTCTGCGTCTACTGGCGGTGTGGCTCTTTTATGCCGCTCTCCCCGTGGCTCGGGCAGGTCGCAATCACCGCTGTCTTGTCAATTTGGGGACACACCTGCCCATGGCCCAAGTGGAACCCCAGATACCGTACCTCCACCCGCCCAATCACACACTTCTTTGGGTTTGCTGTGAGTCCCGCTCGGCACAGCGATCTCAGAACCGCCCTCAGATGTTGCATGTGCCACTGCCAATCATAGCTGTAAATGATGATGTCATCTAAATAGGCAGTGGCGTAAGCTGAATGTGGTCTGAGGATTCGGTCCATGAGATGCTGAAACGTAGCCGGGGCTCCAAACAAACCAAAAGGAAGTGTCACAAACTGGTGTAATCCAAACGGTGTGGAGAAGGCGGTTTTTTCACGGGAAATTGGTGTCAAGGGGATCTGCCAATAACCCTTCGTCAAATCCAATGTCGAATAAAATCGAGCAGTACCCAACCAATCAAGCAACTCATCAATGCGAGGCATTGGGTACGCGTCAAATTTAGACACCGCGTTGACTTTTCTATAATCCACACAGAACCG
The DNA here is from genome assembly GCF_019703515.2 of Myxocyprinus asiaticus. NCBI lineage: Eukaryota > Metazoa > Chordata > Actinopteri > Cypriniformes > Catostomidae > Myxocyprinus > Myxocyprinus asiaticus. The sequence goes on along the minus strand of NC_059354.1, from coordinate 9,004,634 downwards.
TACAGACCCGTCGCTCTTAGGCACTAGAACAACTTGGCAGAACCAGTCACTGTGGGATTCTTCTATTACCCCCATATCGAGCATTGCATCCAACTGTTCCCGAACAATTTTCTTTTTGTGCTCGGGTAATTGGTAGGGGTGGCTACGTACCACGACCCCCGGCTCGGTCTCGATGTGGTGCTGAATGAGATTCGTATGACCCGGTAGAGGGGAGAACACATCCGCAAACTCCTGTTGCAACCTGGCAACCTCCGCGAGTTGACTCGGTGAGAGGTGGTCTCCGCAAGTGACCGGGGTGAACTGTTTATGTTTTTAATTCACCTCAGGCCCGAGCTCCGCCCTCTCCGGAACTACCATAGCTAATGTCACAGGGACCGCCTCCCTCCACAATTTCAGGAGGTTGAGGTGGTATATTTGACGTGCGCCCCCTCTATTGGTTCGTTTAACCTCATAATCGAGATCCCCCACTCATCGTGTGACCTCAAAGGGTCCTTGCCACTTGGCGAGTAATTTAGAGCTCAATGTGGGAAGCAATACAAGCACTTTATCTCCCGGTGCAAATTCCTTTAGCTGAGTTCCCCTGTCATACATTCAGTGCTGTCGTTCTTGAGCTTGGAGCAAATTCTCCTGTGTTAACTGCCCCAAAGTGTGGAGTTTTGCTCTAAGATCAAGAACGTATTGAATTTCATTCTTACTATTTGAAGGTCCCTCCTCCCAGGCTTCTTGCAAGACATCAAGCACACAGCGTGGGCACCGCCCATACAGCAGCTCAAATGGGGAGAAGCCAGTGGAGGCTTGCGGGACCTCTCGTACTGCAAATAACAGGGGGTCGAGCCATTTATCCCAGTTTCTAGCATCGTTAGAATGGTCCACTAGGACCAATACAAAGCGATGTCCGTGTGCTGACCACTCTAATGGCCTGACGGGGTCCATTCCAATTCTTTCAAAGGGGACCTCGATCAACGGAAGGGGGCGCAATGGCGCTTTTGGGGTGGCCAGTGGGTTAACCAGCTGACATTTGCAGCATGCCGCACACCACCTGCGGACATCGCCGCCAATGCCCGGCCAATAGTAACGGGCTATTAGATGGTTCAGTGTTTTCCTTTCTCCTAAGTGACCCGCCATGGGATTATAATGAGCCACCTGGAATACCACTTCCCGACAGCTCCATGGTATCAAAAGCTGGGTTGTATCTTCTTTTGTCTGAGCGTCCTGCGTCACTCTATACAACCACTCATTTATAATTGCAAAATAGGAATATGAAAGGGCAATGTCTGGCTGGAGTTGTTGACCATCGATTACTCTCACTTGGTCGAAGGCGTGTTTGAGGGTTTCGTCTCGCGACTGCTCCAAAGAGAAATCCCCCTCAGGGAGTTCTCTGAGAAGGGGAGGGGCTACAGCCTCTCCCCTTCTCTCGTCATTATGATGTAGAGCTGTCAAGGACGGCCCCAGCTCTGCATCCCCTGCCAGAGCATCGCATGTTTCACATCTCCCTAATTTAGTGCAGGAACCATCCGCACATATTCCCTTCAATAAATTTCTAAAATCAGGCTAATCCGTCCCCAAAATCAGCGGATGGGTGAGGCCGGAACTAACCGCGGCCTCCACTCTATGCTTTTTCCCCCGGAATTTAATCGTAAGAGTCACCACAGGATACTTGTGAATATCCCCATGCACACACTTCACCCTCACCATTTTAGCTGTGCCCAAAGCCTTGTGTTGAACCAAGCGTTGGTGGATAGTGGTTTGATTACAACCGGTGTCCACCAACGCTTGGTGAGTACTCCCTTGACACTTACCGGTATCCAGTACACTCCGGCCCGGTCAGGGGCAGCCTGTGGGATGTCGGAGACCCGTACCACCGTCCCGAGCTCCATCAGAGGGCACTGATCCCGGAAGTGGCCCAGGTCTCTGCACCTCCAGCATGCTGGCCCAGGCGCTATGCCCGCACTTGCGTCGGCGGGCACCCCCACCTGATAGGGAGAGCAGCGGGGCATCGGGGTAGGGGAAGGTGTCGTCTCCCATGCTCGGGGAACTGGTCTCGGTGGCGGAAGTCCTCCTCGCCTGCGTGGGGCAGGAACGGGCCCTGGGGAGAGAACAGAACGAGAGGAGAGAGGGGAGGCGGATGAGACCTCCCCAGGGAAAACAAGGGGAGGGGAGAGAGAGTAGGAGGGCTCTTCCGCCCTCGGGATCACCGCCATGTGGCCTCCGCAAGCTGGACGGCTTCCTCCAGCGATGCCGGGCGGTGGCACAGGACTCACTCCGCCATACCTTTTGGCAGTCAATGTATTAGCTGTTCCAGTACCACCTGGTCGATGATCCCCTCGACACTGCGGTCCCTCGCTAGCAGCCATCTCTGGCAGGCATCGCGGAGCCGTTGGGTGAAGGCAAACAGGTGGTCGGACTTCTCCAGCTTCAGGCTCTGGAAGAGTTGACGATTCTCTTCCGGACTCCGACCAACCCATTGCAAGATGGCTTTTTTTAGGTCACCATAAGCCAGGAGCTTGCTGGTCTTCTGCTTGAGCCCGTAGGAGCTCCACAAACCAGCGATCTTGGTCTTGCCAGAGCTCAAGCAGGGTTTGCTGGTGGATCTGATGTAGGCTAGTGAGGGATTGGAGGATCTCTGCCAACTGGGAGGACTCTACGGGGCGACTTCCGTCCATCTTCAACCAAGATATCCCGGGTTTCGGCACCAGTGTAAGGGCAGTCGATAAGGAGGACACGGGAGGCAGGTTGCTCCACTCACAGGTAAGGATTTTAATGACCACACTTCAGCGCTCACAGCTTCACACACTATTCTCTGCAGTTTCACAATAATAAATTCATAGCTTCAAAATAATACATTCTTAGTTCACAATAATCTCTGCAGCTTCACAACAATCACTTTCTGGACCCAGACTCTCTCTTACTGGTCTGCTGGTGGTGTGGCTCTTTTATGCCACTCTCCCCGTGCTCACTGTAATTAGAGACAGGTGTTAGACATAATTTAGCTCAGGTGCAAGCGCCCTTACCTCTTTCTCTCTCCAGATGGACGCTTGACCATGCCCGCGCTGCCACAATGTATTTTCCCAGACAACGAAATACAACAACACACATTTTAATTGCACTTATTTTTTTCCACTTTCATTTGAATTTTTAGTTAAAATAAATACAAAATAAAGTTCAAAGTTTGAAATCAAGGTGTCTTGCTTTATTGTGTAGGCTTAACTCTAATCCTGCATAACGAAAATTAACCCATAGTACCACCTAGCGTCCAACCAGCAGTAATACCAGTTCATCAGTTTCATGTGGAGATTTTATTTATTTTTTTCTGCGAAAACCGACCAATCAAAACTTGGTCGACCAAGACTCTTCTCATTGACTAACGTTTGGTCAACTATCAGGGGGCAGCCCTAGTGCCTTTAAAGGAATAGTTCACCCAAAAATGAAAATTTGCTGATAATTTACTTACCCTCAGGCCATTCAAGATGTATCTGAGTTTCTTTCTTCATCAAAACAGAATTTAAGATTTTTAGGATTTCATTTCATTTCACTCCTCCTTTAAACAATGCAAGTGAATGTACTCCATTTTTTTGACAGTCCAAAATGCATATTTAGGGTGCATCAAAATAATCCAGTCAACAAATAAAGTTCTTCTGAACCCAAACGATTGATTATTTTAGAAACAAAACAATACTTATATAGTTTTTAACTACAAATGTTCACTTCCGTACATTTCTGTGACACGCGCTCATTAGAGAGATGACATTAACTCGTTGGTAAGGTCACGCGTCACGTGGAGGAGGAGGCCGGAAGTGCATCGTTGTTTACAAGAGAAACAAGACTCTAGATTTGTATTTGTATAAGTGTATTGTTCAAAATGGTCATTTGGTGTGTGTATCCTGGATGATTCAACCTTTATAAACCCCAAAGAAAATGCACGCTGGGAAAAATATTAACTATTCATCGATTGCCTATACATGATCATGAGCGACTGAAGCTCTGGCTTATCACACTGAACCTGGATACCAGTACATCCCTACATTCTCTCAAATATTGGAGGGTGTGCAGTGAACATTTTACCCTTGAGGATTTGAGACCGTCGAAAGAAACAAAGGGTCAGTATCTGAATTCATCGGCTGTGCCCGTGCTGTTTTTCCAGCGAACTCAGGTATGTGTGAAAACTTTGTCATTGTCACGCCTCCCTCAGTGCTCCGCTCCTCATCACCCGATTTCTAATTAACCGCACCTGCACTCAATTCACTCGCTCATCACTACCTGCGTAAATACGTTTGTGAAGCTTCTCTTCTGTGTGATATCACCTGTACCATTGATCTCACTGTGTAAACCCTGTAAATCCAGTGAATCTCAGTAAATGCTCTCGCACTTGGTTTCTCTAGCTACAGCTTGTGTGGCTTGAATTCCTGATAGTCATATAGCCTATATATATCTACTAAAGAAAAAGCATAAGTAGATAACGCAACGGCATTGCTCCGATATAAAGGATGGTTATTTACTGCAGTAATGTTTGTTTTTTTACTATTATTTGGAAATTATTTTTTATTTATTTTATATTGTTTTGAAATTGTTTTGGACTGTTTTGGTTTGTGAACAGCGCTTGGTCTGTGGTCTGTGCAAGTTTCTCTTGTAAACAATGACGCGCTTCCTTCTGTAATGATGAGTCAATGGAGTTGAGATCCATGTGCAGCTTTTAATAACAATCGTAGTAATACAGACAGGCAGAGGCAAATCACCAGCAGCAGTAATATCAAAGGCAGTCCAGAGGGATATTCAATAACCAGGCAAGAGGTCGGGGCAGGCAGCAGACAATTACAGGTTAAATCCAGATAAACAAGGCAGTAATAGTAGGCAGGCAGCAACGGATCAAAAACAGGGTAAACAGTCCAGGATAATACACAGAAAATGCAACAAACTCAGAAAATGCTCAGAAATGTCAGCCTGGGCAAAACAAGACTTCGCAATGACAGCGAGTGAGAGTGAGACTTAAATAGCTGCATGAATTGGAAACAGGTGAACAGGTAATCCTTGACAGGTACAGGGATTATGGGAAATGGAGTCCAGTGAGTTAAAGTCAAACCCCAGGTGATGGAGCCCTCTTGTGGTGAGCGGGAGGAACAACAAAGGCGGGATTCATGACAGAGCACCCCCCTGTGAGTGGCTCCTGAAGCAAGGAGGCAGGCGACGCCGGGGTCCAAAGAAACCAGGGCAGATCAGGTAGTCGAACAGGGAACCAAGGGAGCTAGAGCAGACCAGGCAGATGGCCATGAGGCCAGGGATACCAGAGCAGGTCAGGTGGACAACCAGGAGACCAAGGGAGCCAGAGTAGACCAGGCGGATGGCCATGAGACCAGGGATACCAGACTAGGTCAGGTGGATGACCAGGAGACCAAGGGAGCCAGAGCAGACCAGGAGGATGGCCATGAGACTAGGAATACCAGAGCAGGTCAGGCGGATGGCCAGGAGTCCCAGGGGACCAGAGCAGATCAGGCAGACAGTCGGGAGACCCAGAAGACCAGAGTGGATCAGGTGGATGACCAGGAGACCCAGAAGTCCAGAGTGGATCAGGCGGACGGCCATGAGACCAAGGGGACCAGAGCAGATCCGGCAGACATCCAGGAGATCCAGAAGACCAGAGCAGATCAGGCGGATGGCAAGGAAACCCAGAAGACCAGAGCAGATCAGGTGGACGACCAGGAGACCACCTCAGGGTAGGGACTGGATCAGGAGGCCTGGTTGGCGGCCACAGGACTGAAACAGGACCAGGAGGCCTGGGTGGTGACCACTGGGTCGAGATAGGGTCAGGAGGCCTAGGAGGCGGCCACAGACTAGAAAGTGGAGCCGTAGAAGCCTCTGAAGGTGGAGCCGTGGCAGGTTCAAAGGGTGAAGCCATGGAAGAAGTAGCCGTAGGAGTCTCGAGGGGCAGAGCCATGGAAGGCAGAGCCATGGGAGGCTCGAGGGGCGAAGCCATAAGGCAGAGCCATGGCAGGTTCAAGGGGCGAAGCCGTAGAAGGCAGAGCCGTGGCAGGCTCGAAGGATGAAGCCGTGGAAGGCAGAGCCATGGGAGGCTTGAGGAGCGGAGCCGTGGAAGGCGGAGCCATGGGAGGCTCGAGGGGCGAAGCCGTGGAAGGTGGAGCCATGGCAGGCCCCAGAGGCGAAGCCATAGAAGGCAGAACTGTGGCAGGCTCGAAGGGTGAAGCCTTGGAAGGCGGAGCTGTGGGAGGCTCAAGGGGTGGAGCTGTGGAAGGCGGAGCCATGGGAGGCTCGAGGGGCGAAGCCATAGAAGGCAGAGCCATGACAGGCTCAAAGGGCAAAGCCGTAGAAGGCAGAGCCATGGGAAGTTCGAGAACCGGTGCCATGGAAGGCGGAGTCATTGCAGGCTCGAGGGGCAAAGTTGTAGAAGGCAGAGCCGTGGCAGGTTTGAGGCTAAGAGTCCAGGATGACTGGGAAATGACCTCAGTGGTCGTGAACATGAACAGAGTCTCGGGCGCGACCTCTGTGGTCGTGGGCATGGACTGAGACTTGGGAACGACCTCTGTGATCATGGGCGTAGACAGAGTCTCGGGAATGACCTCTGTGGTCATGGGCATGGACTGAGACTCGGGAATGACCTCTGTGGTCGTGGGCATAGGCAGAGACTCGGAGATGACTTCTATGGTCGTGAACATAGGCATAGTCTCGGGAACGACCTCTGTGGTCGTAGAAATGGACATAGTCTCGAGAACGACCTCTGTGGTCGTGAACACTGGTAGAGACTTGGAAACGACCTCTGTGGTCGTGAACACTGGCAGAGTCTTGGAAACGACCTCTGTGGTCGAGAACACTGGCAGAGACTCAGAAACGACCTTTGTGGTCGTGAACACTGGTAGAGACTTGGAAACGACATCTGTGGTCGTGAACATGAGCAGAGACTCGGAAATGACCTCTGTGGTCATGAACATGGGCAGAGACTTGGAAATGACTTCTGTGGTCGTGAACATAGGCTGAGACACAGAGAAAATCTCTGTGGTCATGAACACTGGCAGAGACTTGGAAACAGAAGCCTTTCCTCTCCTCCTCCTCCGGACAACCGAAGTAGGCAACGCAGGCTCTGGGAAGGACGAGGCTGGCAACGCAGGCTCTGGGACAGACGAGGCTGGCAATGCTGGCTCTGGGATGGACGAGGCTTCCAGCTCGTTGACCGTGGCAGGCGTGGCCATTGGCTCGTTGGCCGTGGCAGGCGTGGGTGTTGGCTCGTTGGCCGTGGCAGGTGTGGGCGTCGGCTCATTAGCCGTGGCAGGCAAGGGCAGTTTGTGGGAAAGAGTCTTTGTGGCCCTACGCACCGATATCAGTGGCGGATAATTCAACTTGGAGACAAGAGCCATGAAGACCTTCGAGCAATGAGCCGCAGAAGGCTGAACTGTGGCATGGCATGGAGCCGACTCAGATTTGACTGTGAAATGGCGTTGAACAGATTCAGATGTGGCTGTGACATGGCATGGAGCATGCTGAGGCTTGGCTGTGACATGGCATGGAGCAGGCTGAGGCATGGCTATGACATGGCATGGAGCAGAATCAGATGTTGCTGTGACATGGCATGGAGCAGACTCAGAAGTGGCTGTGACATAGCAGGGAGCATGCTGAGGTTTGGCTGTGACATGGTATGGAGCAGACTCAGAAGTGGCTGTGACATAGCAGGGAGCATGCTGAGGTTTGGCTGTGACATGGTATGGAGCGGGCTGAGGTTTGACTGACATGGAAGCTGGAACCGGGATTGTGAGAGGAGGATCCTCTGTGGCGAGTTTGTCGAGTATTAGCCTCACATATTCCTCCCAAGTGTAATTTCCAGTCTCCGGCAATTCCCTCCACTGGCATGTTGTAAGTCCGATTCTGTATATAGATATCAGAGCAGCATCATCAAAACCAGTGTGGGCGGCAACAGTGGAATAGAAATGGGAGTACTCCCTTATTGATAAGTCCGCCTGGCTTAATTGAACGAAGAATGCTGCTAGATCCATGGTGCGGTGAATTGTTCTAGCTGAGGCGTGCTGCTGGGTTTCATTAATCACCGTGGCCAGACCTGAACTGGTGAGATTAGTTGTTAATACTGGGGAACATGTGGCTGATGCACTAGGCAGTCTAGTCAGAAAATGGGGTGTGCTTATCACTTGCAATACATCTGGAATTCAAAGCGGTGAACTATTGATAATAACCAGACTTTTTGCCATTCTTTCACACAACCTTGGACACTCTCTATGTGGATTACAAACTGCACAGTGTTTGTGAGGCAAACCCTGATCAAATCAGAGGATTGGTGCTTATAGACTTTATATTCAAAGTGCTGGAATATGGACATTTTGGCCTCTCTTGCACTCTTCTGATGGTCAAATGTGGATTAAGAGTGCAATGGACTGAGATCGTTGAAAAAGCATGGTACTGAGGATTTGTTTCTCATTTTCTACCATTTAACTGTCTTTTTTACCATATTTTTCAAAGGGATAAAAAGCAAATGTGCTGGGAGCTGATTTTGTTTTCTCTAGCGCTCTGTCAGGCTCTCTCATTAAGGACTGCAGGTGAATGGAAAAATTGGGGTAAATCCAAACTATAGGTTAATTGGAAGCATATAGGTGTTTGAATTAAAACATATTCTTATTGAGTGAATATTTCAGATTTTTCTATGTAATTTACATTACTGTGTTCACCAAAGTGGGTAATAGCACTTAAAAAAAAAAGTGTGTGCTTTTGAACTGTTGTGAACTATTCAAAGTTTGTTTAATTCTATTGAATTTTGTTGCATTTAAGCTGCATTTGATATATTTAAGCTAATTGTGACATACAGTATATCACAACTGCTATTTCACTGTTTGTGTGCATGCATGTGCTATAATGGCTACCCACACTGACTTTCAGACTGACTATACTTACATGTTGGCAGGCTCTGACTCTGGACAGAAACAGTGGTTATTACCACAATATGCTGCTGGGGTCTGGAGGTTCAAGTACAACTTCTACAAGCCAAAGTGACAGTGCTACGGCAGTGCCCCCATGATTCACTTGATTTACAGAGAAACATATTGAGATGCATTGGACGTGCTGAGGTTGACACCCCTGCTGCATCACATGTATAGTCACCTCCTATGGCCAGTTCCATGCCTTTCATCAATGTGTCGTCAACCCAGGCACCACTGCAATGTATGGTTACTTCTAATGTGCTCTATAGAAATGTGACCTAGTTGTTTACTGTTCTTGACGCATGTTGTTATATGGGCTCAGTTCTGAGACTTCTTTAGGAAGGTCATCCTGCCTTCTGACAATCAAGAACAGATAATGAGAGGTTAGGTTATGATCGCATTCAAATGCCTAAAGAGCCCAAAAAGCTGAAAGCCCCTCCCCCCGAGAAAGAGCAAATACACCTTATATGTAAACATGCACTTGAGAAATATAGAGTTGCAGTTTATGGCACTTCTGTCTCCTCAGTCATAGATCTTCTCTTGAGGGCTCATGAGCTCCTTGTGGTTCTTGGCTCGAGCAGATGATACCCATCTCCAGGGCAGGCTAAAGCAAAACCTGATAAAGAGACCTACTGTTTCAAATGCTCACTGCTTGGTTTCACCTCTCATACGTGTCCAAATTGCAACTCCTTTTCCAAGATGAGTTCACATTCGATAAAGACTTTTAATGTGCATACCAAACCTCCACCTGAAACACAAAATTCAGACCTACCCGAAAGCAGTAAAGTGGATGGAGGCAATCCATTTGTCAGACAAAAAGGAAACTTCAAGGGAGGGAGGACAATGCGCAGAGGCAAACCTCCCTCCAGAAGATAAGCATGCCTCACTTACTAAATGCACCCTTTCCCCACCAACCTGTCCTTTGTCATGTGGAGGATCCCACATCTACTTCTTTTTGGAACTTGCCATTCAGAGTCAAAGTGAACATTCACGGGCAGGTGCTGGATGCTACTCTCGATTCTGGGGCATCACTTTCTGCTGTGCAGGCAGATATTGTACAAAATAATGCTAGACAAATTTCTGAGACTGTTCCTCCAATTCAGTTTGCAGATGGTGCAGCCTGTCAACCCTCAGGCATGACATGGTTATCTTTAGGCTTCATGGGTCAATGCTTTTCTCATTGCTTTTCCATTATCCCTCATCTGTCCTCTCCAGTGGTCTTGGGAATGGACTTCATGTTGCGTGCTTCAGTGACCATTCATTGGCTAAAAACAAGTCGATAGAGGACCAAATCAAAACAATGCTTAATGAGGGCATCATCGAGCCCGAATCAGGCCTTTGGTCCATGCCAGTTGTAATTGTCAAGAAGCCTTCTGGCGAGCCATGATTTTGTGTGGACTATCGTGGCCTGAACCAGCTCACTGTGAAAGACTTTTATCCTTTACCGAGAGTCGATGAGTCCCTTGACTTTCTGGCCAGAGGAAAATACCTGACCACAATTGACCTCACACAGGGGTATTGGCAGGTTGCCGTAGCTGTGGAGTCAAGACAAAAACTGCAGGTTAACATCAGCACCTGTTCTGAAATTCCATGATTTCACGCTTCTTTTATTCATGCTGATGCCTGCGATGCAGGACTTGGAGCTGCTCTGATGCAGAGAAATAAGGAAGGCAGTGAAGTAGCAGTGGCTTATGCAAGCCAAGTCCTGCATGAATCCAAGAAACCATATTACATGCCAGAAAAGGAGTGTTTGCCCGTCATTTGGGCCCTTGAATACTTCAGGCCTTACATCGAAGGTCTACATGTGACCATCTTCACAGACCACAGTGGCCTTAGGTGGCTAATGTCCCTACCCAACCCTACTGGCCGATTAGCTCTATGGTCTCTCCGCCTTCAGGAATTTGATTTCGAGATTGTCCATAAGCCTGTATCACGAAACAAGGTGCCTGATGCTCTATCTCAAAACCCCCTGTCTAATTATGAGCCCTAATAGACGTTCTTCCTGACTATGCTGTAATAGGTGGTCTTGACCTCCATTGCCTGCCTTCAGTGTTGCTTGCGGATCAGTTTCACTTACGGCAGTTGCAGCTAAATGACCCAGTCACAGGGGAACTCGTTCATAAACTTGAAGACATGCTCCAGGAGGAGGAGGACACAGACGTTACTTCTCAGTACTCCATTAATGATGGCCTATTGTACTTTAATGATCCCAAAGAAGGGGGCCTGGGTAGCTCAGCGAGTATTGACGCTGACTACCACCCCTGGAGTCGCGAGTTAGAATCCAGGGTGTGCTGAGTGACTCCAGCCAGGTCTCCTAAGCAACCAAATTGGCCCAGTTGCTAGGGAGGGTAGAGTCACGTGGGGGTAACCTCCTCATGGTCACTATAATGTGTGGTTCTCACTCTCAGTGGGGCACATGGTGAGTTGTGCTTGGATGCCACGGAGAATAGTGTGGGCCTCCACACGTGCTACATCTCCATGGTAATGCACTCAACAAGCCACATGATAAGATGCTCGGATTGACATCTCAGATGCAGAGGCAGTTGAAATTCGTCCTCCCCCATCTGGATTGAGGCGAGTCACTACGCCACCATGAGGACATAGAGCGCATTGGGAACTGGGCATTCCAAATTGGGGAGAAAAGGGGAGAATTTTTTTTTTTTTAAATAAAAAGATCCCAAAGAAGCTTGCAGCCACCACCCTCATAAATAGTTGAAGCTGTATGCTCCCACAGCTATCAGGGGGACCTTGCTGAAGTATTTTCATGATCACCCAATGGCTGGACACTTAGGGGTGACAAAGACCATGGCGTGTATGAGAATCTGGTTCTTCTAGCCTAAAATGGCATCTGAGGTAAAGAAATATGTTGTCTTCTGCACAGTCTGCAAGCTCACCAAGTCGAGTCAGAGAAAGCCTGCTGGACTTAAGGTTCCTATTCAGCCCCAGAAACCTTGGGAGTATGCTGGTGTGGGTTTTGTTGACCCTTTACCCCATATGTCATGTGGCAATGCTTATGTCTTGTCTTCATTGACTTTTTTTCAAAGTGGGTGGAGATCAATGCAGTGAGAGAAGCCACAGCCCAAGTTGTGGTCAGCAAATTGCTAAGTGAAGTTTTTGCACGTCATGGGACTCTTACTTAACTCTTTCAGACAGAGGGTCTGCTTTAGTGAGTGATCTTTTTGAACATGTGCTGTCTGCACTAGGAACTGAGCACAAACTCACAACTGCATATAACCCCCAGACGAATGCAATGGAAAGAGTGAATAGGAATCTAAAGACTGCCATTTGAGCATTTGTCGGTGATAAACACACAGCTTGGGACCGGTACATCCCACAAATCTGCTTTGCATTGAGAACGGTACCACACTAAAGTATTGGTCTAAGCCCATCCATGATGCTGTATGGACACTCCTCTGGAATAGGGCTGGGCGATGTGACGATATAATCATAATTTTCATAATCATAACTGTTGATTACAACAGTCAGTTAACAGACGATGATCTACAATATCGAAAAATTTTGACAAACCATAAACCTAGGAAGTTGCCAAATATATTTTAAATAACCCAATAGTTACCATACACTTATCTTTTTTCTTTTTCTTTTTTTTTTTTGTGCGTGATTCTGATACTAATCCAATTATCAAAACGTTAAAAATATTACAGATAAGATGCCGTTGTGTCTATTTTCACTAAACACACATGCAAGCAAGAATGAAATATTTTCAATAACAGTTCTAGCTTAAGCCTATATTAGACAGACATGAATTACAAATAACTAATATGTTATAGTTTGATTACAGGTTTAAAAACAGCACTAAAAATTTCATAATTAAGGAAATTAAACCTGGAAATACATAATGAAATGTGTCTAACTCAGACGATTAAGGCAATAAGAAAATAATAAAAGAAACCTTATGACCTTATGAAAAAATATTTTATTCAAGACACATTCCAATGAGACATCAACATGCATTTATCATTCTTGTATTCAATTAATTATTTTCTTTTATTCAAATAGCATTTATACCATGTAGGCTAATTAAACTTAAGTTTTCTTTTTAAATCAAATGATGGCAAATCAAATTATTATGTTAAACAAAAAATACATCATAAATACTTTATGAATTACTTATAGAAAACATTTTCAAAATGTAAAAACTGATGATTTAGACACAATATAGTGATTAATAAATAAAATAATACAAACACCATAAGAACATTTACCTTGAACTTAAAACTGGGTTCTATTAGATTTTCTTCAAAATTAACTCCTCACAAATGCAATTCAAACCCAAATTCGATAAGAACACAGTGGAAATTATTAGCAACACCTAATAGGAAAGCTAATGCTTTCTGTTCATTTAAGCACATACTAAGTGAAGTAAAACAAACATTTAATGTTTCAATAATAAAATAAAACTAACCGAATTGTTGGCATTAGATAATCATTAGATAATGTGCAGCCAAAACTGAACCTTTTTGCGACATTATCTAACGCAGGTTTCTAGAAAGGAAAACAAGCATATTCACCTTCTCCGGGGTTAAAGCATTACAAAAATGAGTGACAATTTGACCTGCTGTGCTAAAAACCCTTTCCGATTGACTGCTTGTTGCAGACACGCACAAGAATTTTCGGGCTGCAAGGGACTTTCATTTTGCTTCCACCAAGTAAGTGGGTTCTCCTCCCCATCAATTACATCCTCCAACAGATAGGCTGTGAGCTCAGCTGCTGCCTGATTCTCCTCACTTGTGGGTGTTTTTTGTTTGAGATCACCCAGTGTGATTTGTTTTCTTCTCCAAAGGCATCTCTTGGGGAGCACTCAGTTATTGCATCAAGCAGTTCTATCTTAGTTTGCTCCAGTTCGTTCAAAAGAAAGACACCTCTGTAACGGGGATCAAGCAGAGTGCTGATTCTGAGAAGTTTTTGTGTTGCACTGTTGTTATTTCTGGTGTCTAATTCCACCAAGATGCCAGTCTTCATTTTTTTTTACTCAGCTGTGTGTCTTTATCGGTTGCCGTTAAAGTGCGTTGTGTATATTGTAGCACTGGGTTGACTGATGAAACAGTAACCTAAGATTCCCCTGACAAAACATCAGTCAAGTATGCTACAGGCTGCAATCCACTGTTCACAGCCTCCAGGACTGAAATGTCAGTTTTTGCCAGGTTTTGTCATCCACAAACACCCGTTATATCGCTGGAGCCTGCTCTAGAAACCTTGCAATCATCTTGCAGCTTTGAGCCCCAGCATGTGGAACAGTCCTACAGTGAATTAATATACAATATAAATAATATTACTGGTTTAGTTTGCCTAAAAGTTGAGGTGAAAGGTGTCTGTTTCACATCCATCTTTTCTTTTAAGATTCATTTTCTATTCTAATCTGTAGCCTAACATTGACAATAGGCATATGCTTATAAATGTATGTAAAATGTAACAATATATATTAAAGATTAAGCTGTTTGTGTGATAGATGCTACAATGCATTAAATGTCAAGACATTTAAAATTGGATAGCCTGTGGGTTTGCTTACCTTTACGAGAGAGTGATGGAGGATGATGAGCTCTTCTTGCACTCTTATAAGTTCACGCCTTCGGAGCCAACTCTTTGAGAAAGCCCCATTAATGGCCCGGCAAACACCGAATGCTCGCTCTGTGCTGGCCTTCTCCTTCTGAAGTGAATTGTTAATAGCTGCCCAAAACAGTTGAGCCATGGCCACTTTAGTTCTAGTATGCCTGCAACGATATTTACACTGTTGTCTGTGGTGACACACAAAATTTTTCCATTCTTTCACACTTTCCAAGTGACTCTCTGCCAATTAGTCTGCTGTGTGGCTCTCAGGCACATAAATGGTTTCCAAGCAGATCAAATTTAGGACCCAGTCAATGTCTATGTAGTGCACAGTAATGGACATGTAAGGCGTCATTGTATTGCTGCTGGACCACATATCAGCGCTACTGATGTTAGCCATAACCTCGGTTTTCACATCATTATCCAGCTCCGGAATAGCTGTTCTTGAGAACAGCCCAAGTGAAACTCCAGATACCGTACCTCCACCCACCCAATCGCGCACTTCTTGGGATTTGCTGTGAGTCCCGCTCGTCGCAGTGATCTCAGAACCACCCTCAGATGCTGCATGTGCCGCTGCCAATTATTAATGTAAATGATGATGTCATCTAAATAGGCAGCGGCATACACCAAATGTGGTCTGAGGATTTGGTTCATGAGATGCTGAAACATAGCCAGGGCCCCAAACAAACTGAATGGAAGCATCACAAATTGGTGTAATCCAAATGGTGTGGAGAAGTCTGTTTTTTCACGGGTCATGGGTTTTTTCAAATTGGTGTCAAGGGAATCTGCCAATAACCCTTTGTCAAATCCAGTGTCGAATAAAATCAAGCAGTGCCCAACCGATTGAGCAACTCATCAATGCGAGGCACTGGGTATGCATCAAATTTAGACACCGCGTTGACTTTTCTATAATCCACATAGAACCGCACAGACCCATCACTCTTAGGAACTAGAACAACCGGGCTGGACCTGTTGCTGTGGGATTCCTCTATTACCCCCATATCGAGCATTGCATCCAATTCTTCCCGGACAATTTTCTTTTTGTGCTCGGGCAATCGGTAGGGACGGCTGCGAACCACCACCCCCAGCTCGGTCTCGATGTGGTGCTGGATGAGGTTCGTATGACCCGGTGGAGGGGAAAACACATCTGCAAACTCCCGTTGCAACTTGGCAACCTCTGCGAGCTGATACGGTGAGAGGTGGTCTCCGCAAGTGACTGGGGTGAAATGATTGTGTTTTGTATTCACCTCTGACCCAAGCTCCACCCTATCCGGAACTACTGTAGCCAACATCACAGGGACTGCCTCCCTCCACAATTTCAGGAGGTTGAGGTGATATATTTGACGTGCGCCCCCTCTATTGGTTCGCTTTACCTCATAATCGAGATCCCCCACTCGTCATGTGACCTCAAAGGGTCCTTGCCACTTGGCGAGTAATTTGGAGCTCGATGTGGGGAGTAATACGAGTACCTTATCTCCTGGTGCAAATTCCCGCAGCCGAGTTCCCCTGTCATACAGTTGGCTCTGTCGTTCTTGAGCTTGGAGCAAATTCTCCTGTGTTAGTTGCCCCAAAGTGTGGAGTTTTGCTCTAAGATCAAGAACGTATTGAATTTCGTTTTTTACTGGTTGATGGTCCCTCCTCCCAAGCTTCGTGTATGACATCAAGCACGCATGATTTAATGCCCAATAATTCGTAAAGCTCATGTAGTGTCTGTGACATAAAGGTTGTGCCCTGATCAGTGAGGATTACATGCTGAGATGCTGCGTAGAGGCACTACTTCCAGATATCGTGTTGCATAGTCCACTAGGACCAATACAAAGCGATGTCCGCATGCTGACCGCTCTAATGGCCCGACGAGGTCCATTCCAATTCTCTCGAACGGGACCTCGATCAGCGGAAGGGGGCACAATGGCACTTTTGGGGTGGCCGATGGATTCACCAGCTGACATTCGTGGCATGCCACACACCACCTGCGGACATCGCTGCCAATGCCCGGCCAATAAAAAGGGCTATTAGATGGTTCAGTGTTTTTCTTTCCCCTAGATGACCCACCATGGGATTATAATGAGCTGCCTGGAACACCATTTCCTGACAGCCCCGCGGTATTAAGAGCTGGGTTGTATCTTCCTTTGTTTGAGCGTCCTGCATCACTCTATACAACCACTCATTTATAATTGCATCTGGAAGAGTTGGCGGTACTGCTCTGGACTGCAGCCAACCCGCTGCAGGATGGACTTCTTCAGATCTTTGTAGGCCAGGAGTTTAGCCGCTGGCAGCTGTTGTGCAGCAAGCTGGGCTTCCCCAGACAGCAACGGGAGGAGTTGGGCTGCCCACTGGTCATGCGGCCAGATCCAGATTTTGGCGGTTCACTCAAACAAGTCGAGGAAGGCTTCCGGGTCGTCTTCCACCCCCATATTCAGAAGCGTGGGTGGGGGCAGGGGGCTGTGGTTGTCCGGGGATGCGGCCGGGCTCTCTCCTGGCTGAGGAGGCTCCGAATCGCATGCCGGTCCTCTGCTTGAGCTAAGAGGATCTCAAAGAACCATCGGTCTTGGTCTTGGTGTAGCTCAAGCAGGGATTGTTGGTGTGTCTGGTGTAGGCCAGCGACGGACTTGAGGATCTTTTCCAACTGCGAGGATTCCATGGGACGTACTTCAGGATCCTGGGTTTCGGCACAAGTGTAACACAGCTTCACAGTAGAAGGGAAGGAGAACACAGGGAAGCGGGTTTTCCAGGTTCAGGTAAGACTTTTAATCGGCTACTTGAGTGCTTCACAACTTAAACTCAACAGCTTCACAGACACGTAGTCACTCAAACACATTAGCTTCACAGGCACGTAGTTACTTAAACACATCAGCTTCACAAATGCAATAGATTAAACGCAACAGCTTCAGGAGCACCGTAGCCTTCCTTGTGCCAGACTCTCTCTCCGCTCTGCTGGTGGTGTGGCTGCTTATGTGCTGCTCTCCCCATGCTCACTGGAATTAGAAACAGGTGTTAAACATAATCTAGCTCAGGTGCAAGCGCCCTTACCGCTTTCTCTCTCTCCGGACGGACGCTTGACCACGCTCCCGCTGCCACAGTCAGGCTAGAGTTTTTTCGGCATTTAGATGCGGTTGCGAAATGGGGCTCATATATTGATGCTACTGCTGGATGGTGTGTTTGAATATGGCTGCGGAGATTTTAAAAACTAATAATAATAATAGTTATTATTTTGTGAGACTTTAACCTTTACTTGTTTCTTGCAAGCCTGCAGATAGCCTCTGTTGGATCTGCTGGTTCACCATTTGCATTTGGTTTGAAACCAAAATATTACCAAACGAACGATGTACTGTGTTTCTTGGATTTTAAGCCGTCTTCCTCCATTTTCCACCACATCCTCCAGTAAGACTGTGATGTTAGTTCTGCTTGATGCAGTTTTTATCAACGAATTTTTTTTTTTACATTAAATATAATTTATCCAAATTACTGGTTGCTTAAGTTGTGCCACATAATTAAACATTTTAATAATAAATTGATGATATTGTTATTGAACTTGAAACCAACCATTTGGGTGGGGCACGGCATGTGGTGGGGGGATGGGCAGGTTGGCGGGTGTTCAATAATATAATCGGATATCGTGATATTTCTTAAGGCGATTATCGATAAAATATTTTTTTACATATTGCCCAGCCCTACTCTGGATCTGATCATCCATCCTACCTGTGATGGAACTGATGAGCCTGGCATTCCCTACCCTGAGAACCTGTGGTCATCACTGCAGGAAGCACATGACCATGCAAGGGCAGCTCTTGAAGCCAGTCATGACAGGCAAAAACTCTATTACGACAAAATATGTCATTCTGTTTCCTATTGTCATGTTTTCGTGTGTTTTTGTTCATGTCTTTTATTTTGAAAACTAAGTTCCTTGTTCCTGCCATATTTTCATGTGTTTTGTTCTCATTGGTTCCTTGTTATGTTACTGTCATGTGACCCTCTTGTTCCACTATGTTTATTGGTCCTGTCTCTTCATTGGTCTATGTTTAATAGTCTTGTTATCAGTTCTGTTTTATCATTGGTTCTTTTTTCATTGCCTTGTTTTCATGTTCATTAGTTTAGTCTTGTCTTTGGTTGTCTCTGTCTTGTAGTTACCCATGTTGATGTATTTAAGCCCTCATGTTTGCCATTGTCATTTGCCATTGTCGTTTGTCAAGTATTGTGTTATTGTAACATTGTGTCAAGTCAAGTCGTTTATGTTTGTTTTGTTTTGGATTCATGTTTTTGGATATCGCTCATGTAAATAAACTGCACTTGGGTTCTCACACTTCATCGTCTTCATCTGTTCTTGTGTCTTCAGCCTGCCTACATGTTACACCTATGCAATAGGTGACCTTGTCAGAATAAAAACCCACCCAAAGTCGGATGCTCTGGACAATTTCACAGCTAAACTGGCACCCCTTTACACTGGTCTGTATTGTGTCACTCAAAAATTATCAGATGTAAACTACAAACTTTTATGCAGATGCATGTTTATGCATCTACGGAGACTGTTGATGAAAGTGACGAATTCAAAGACGATGTTCCTGACATTCCTGAAGATAAGAGAGAAAGTTATGTTTGCCTCACTGACTTACAGTTTGACACACATACCCAGACCACTGACCTGACTGACAGTGACAGTGACCTTCAGGGCAGTTACAATCTGAGACCTAGACTGGCCCCCAGAATCACCTCACGGTGGTCTTCTAATAGGTGGACTAACACATACCACACTGAAAGGTTGGTGGCAAGTTGTGCGTGGATCACGGAGAGTAGCATGAGCCTCCACATGCTGTGAGTCTCCGTGGTGTCATGCACAGCGAGCCACATGATAAGACTGACTGTCTCAGAAGCGGAGGCAACTGAGACTTGTCCTCCACCACCCAGATTGAGGTGAGTAACCGCGCCACCATGAGAACCTAGTAAGTATTCCAAAATTGGGGAGAAAAGGGGATAACATTTTTTATAAATAAATAAAAACATGTTCTGTACTGGTATATACTGCACTGCTTTCCGTTTTGTTCTCTTCGTTTGTTTTGTTAGCTCAGTTTGTTTCCTTTCTCATTTTTTTTCTCTTATGGGTATTTTGATTTCCCTGCTTTGTTGGCTGTGTCTGGGCCTTTTGTGTTTTTGCACCCTGTTTTGTGTTTTTTAAAATAAAGGATCTTACATTTATGACTGTCTATACTTCTTTCTGCAAACCCCCTGACAGAAGTGGACTGTCTGTGGTAAACGCTCGGATAAAGTCCAACAAAGACCGAGAAAAATGCAATCGTTTTGTTTTCCCACTAAAAAAAACCGATTAAATGCGTCGAGTTTAATTAATTGTTTTAAGCAAATGTCTTGCTGTTTCATGATGGTGAAAGCAGATGATATTTTTTTCTATATTGTTCTTTTCCAAGTTTTTTTTTTCTTTTTCGCAAAATGTATTTTAGCCATTGAATAAAGTTTTATGGAGTGACTAAAGGGAAGATATGACATAGGTAGTGAGTTTACAAACTTTTGTGAATGTCTCATGAGTAGGCTATGACTACTATTATTGTTTCAACATAGTTTCATTAGAATTTGTTATGATACTATGAGGTGGCGAATTCGTACCAATTTGTACAAATGTATTTATACATTCTTAGTAGCCGGTATGACATTTTCATAAAAGTTCACCTGGTGAAATGTTAACACTTTTTGAGTTTGTTTCACACTCATGGTGAAGAGCTTCTTTATTCTTTGTTCAGAGCCAAAAATAAGTTTGAAACAGATGGGCACAGAAGCAACACACTGTTTGTGAATATTCAGACACGGGCCACACCACTGGGGGAGGCATTTAGAGTTACATTTAAATATGAGAATGCTCAAGACTACATCAACTAATATGACATTAAAATGTGTTATCAATTACTTCATACCTCATTCTATGAGTAGAATTCACAGTCACACAAGATCATTAAAAAACACTGTTTTAACTACTCAATGATTATTTAAAGTAATATATGCAGTAGATCATGTGTAATTTGTAATGTTTACTTTTTTCATGCTAATTCGCATCCATAATATGTAACGATAACACTCTGTCATTGTAATTTATGATAACAATGATACTACTGCAAAGATGGGTATATAAAAGAGTGTTAATATGTAGGATACAGACAAAAGAATGATGATAGGCATTTCTTACTTTGGGAAGATATGTGAATGGCTTTGGGCTGCAGGTGACACATGAGTGAAGCAGCATATCCAACAGACAAAATGGGCACTTAAGAGTATTTGAGTAGATGTGATTCCTTTTGTAGACTAATTAAACAACAAAAAATAGCATGACATGTTCTTGGAAAATGTCTCTATGTGAACGATCATACAGATGTAGGTAATTTTGCACCAGCTCCCCAACTCGTTAGGTGAGCTCCAGGTCACACCTAACGATGACGTAGACCAATGGCAGTAAGAAGGTGTTAGCACCTGCTAAGAAGTTTTCCTGAAGGTTTGCTCTGACAAGCTGTTACAAACCACCGAAACAAACTTAAAAACACCTTCTTTTTGGCCAGATTTTGTTCTAAATAACGTCACACCCATTTGTTTGCCAAACTTCGTACCAGCTGCTAAACACCTTTACTTAACACAAGGTAGGAGAAAGGTAGTGAGTTTACAAACTCATTGTGAATATCTCGTGAGGAGGCTACCACTACTATGCATAATGCTATACTTTAGCATTACCTGCGTATAAAGTTCACAAAGTAGGCTAATGTTGTTACTGCTCATAATTTGTTGGCGAGCCCTGCATAGCAGACAGGTTCAGTAAAAGGTTTCCTTAACCAGGCACTTATTTACTGGAAGATTACAAATTTTATTTAAATTGCATTTAAACACCTGATCTCCTGAATCTGTTAACAGGACCCATCCTGTGAGTGTATTATAAATGTTCCCATATTTTTAATTGACTTGATGTCATAAATTCAGATTGAATTCTACTCAGTTAGCCTACTGTTTGAATAGTGAATGAATAGTGAAGATGTTTAAAATGTACATGTAACGCATTGTTAAATAATTACCCCATGAATTATAATAGTTATTAAATTAAATAATAATAACACCAGAAACAGCATGACACTGGGAACACCCAAAACCATCTTACCCCAAGAGTCTTTACCTTTTAATTAAAAAAAAAAAAAAAAAAAATGTACACCACAAATGTAGTACATTACTGTTTCCACAAATGCCCAATTAACAAATAGATATAAAATTTTAAATATCAATATAGTCACAGATCACTATTTTCCAATGACACAAAATAAGATCAATTAAACTCAAAACATTTCAGATGGAATAAATCGCACAAATATTGATGTTCATCTGAAATGTCAAGATTAAGAGGAACATAGCCATTTAAAAAATAAAAATAAAAAATAAAAAGTGTTAAGATTTAGTGCCATCTCCAATTAAGAGAAATAAGTTAAGGTGGGGGAGAAGACTAGATTTTACGCTTTTTAAGCTTTACATTTTTGAATGTATTTTTGCTTAGATACATATTGGAAAAACAGCTGAACAGCAATAAGCCTCTGTTCTTGTGCAGCCTCAGACTGATCTCACAGTAAAATCAGAAACAGTGGGTTGACTTTCCTTTGGCTAAAATGGGTCTGTTTACTGAAATGCAAAACACTCCCCCCAGTGGTCAAACCGGTAAGTGTTGTTGGGCACATGTGGAGAGGGTCCTCACTGCAGACTGTAGCGCGATGATGTAGTGCAGTGGTTCCCAAACTTTTTACAGTGGCGTACACCTCCAAACATTCAACAACCTTTCATTTACCCCCTCTCTAACGCATAGATAACATTCACACAAGGTATTTTGAAAATATGTATATTTAACACAATTATCTTTGTAAAACAACTCCCTTATATTAAACATGTTATATCTGTACATGTTTTGTACGTTATATTAATCATATACTGTACATATTGAATAAATGGCTTGCCAATTGAGATGGGTATGCTAGATATGATGTAACTGAATTACTTCATGGTACGCAAGAATAGCATTCGGTTCTGTGCCTGGAATTGCACATCACTGCAGGTACGGTATTGCCAGCCGACTTCGAGCATTGCCGTTAACTGTGCAATTGCGGGGTCAGCTCAAGGTGCTTTTTTATGTCACATTTGACACTGTTAGCAAGGTTGAGCTCATCTGCTGAAAAAACATCATGCAACAATGTAAAAACAGGTCTCTACCGTGCGAGCAAATGTGAGTAAAAGTACTGTGTGTGAATGTAGAATATTATTTGGCCACACCGGATGTCTGACACTTGTCAAAGCTTATGAACTTATACAATCAGAATCAAAACTCCCTATGCATCTAACCTTAAATATAAATTACTACTTTTGTGACGCACGACGCATGAGTAGATGCATTTGGATCGAATCCTCTGTGTAGTGGATTTTGGTGACGTTACACCGAGTACATTATTACTTAGCATTAAAGTATTACACTGAGACATTTGTTTAATATCGCTTAGCTTTTAAAAATAGTAATAACCATGGATTATGTAAAATACTTTTCCTTGTTTTATACTTTTTGAGAATTTCCCAGAATATTGTTTTTATCAATGTACTCCTCACTGTAATGTGCTCCTCATTTTCAAATCTCCTCCGCTGTATTATTTGTATATTATCATGCAGTGGTCAAACATACTTGGAAGTATGCAAAAGTTAAATTAAAGTGAATCTGGAGCGCTTTAAAAATGACGCGCACAGCACATGGAACCAAATGCAGCGCATCTGTTACTCTGAGCACCAGATGGAGTTGTGGAGCACAGAACCGCTCAGAATACACTGTATTACTTCTTGTACGCAATACAGACAGGACAGAGCAGCGTGCATAGACTTTGAAGCGAAAGGCTTGATTTATCTATTCGTCGTAGTCATACTGATTATAATTTAGTTAATTGTGCAGCCCTAATATATAAGTGTGTGTGCGTGCGTGCGTGCGTGTGTGTGTGTGATATTAATATATACTGTATTAATGACGTTTAAGAATGCTACAGTAATAAAACAAAACATTAAAATGCGAATATGCATGCGCATTAAAGCTACGTCTCTACGTCACGAAAATCCAATACGCATGGGATTAGATCCACTATGTCATCGCGCTACAGTCTGCAGCCAGGAATACTTGTACACGTGAGCTCCATTTTTCGGGTGTATTGTCCACGGAGGGGTGCCAAAAGCAAGGTGTTTTCAGCGATACAGGCTGCAATACAGTGAGTGGGAATGCATATTTTATAAACTGAACCTTGGCCTTGACAAGCTAAAAAGTAAAACTTCCAGCCTAAATAGAGCAGTAAACCAAAAATGTAATCTCCTTTTTTATATGCGGTAAAAGTGGGTAGCTTTTAAACCAGAGTTCTGAATCTGAGCAAGAGAAGGGTTACACTGCAAAAGCCAATTGCAGCCAAATTGTTAATTAAAACCTCAGGGAGAAACATGAACTGTGTGAAGCATGGAACAAGTTATCCCAGGCAGTGGTGGATTCAGGCATGGGCAACATGGGCAGCTGCCCAGGGCGGCATCTTGCGGGAGGGTTGCATGGGGTGATGAAATATATCCATAGATTGTAGCACACGACAATCGGCAATCGCAGCTGCTTAGGCTGGCCACGTTGCTGCCTGGATTTCCCGGATCACCGCAACTTCACAAAGACTTCATTCGGCATCTATTCTGGCTTCAGCATCTGTCAGCGGTTTATGCAGCAGCAATACCTTGCAGTCAGACAAGCAGGTAACGTCATCAATTTACCCTTTGCTCATGAGTTTTACTGTACTGTTAATCCCCAGCATGAAATCCTTAATGCATGCTGTAATATTTAAGTTAATTTACAGTCACAGCAGATGCACTGAAGGACAGTTTATAAATATATTCAAACATACCACATCAATGAGATGTTTACAAGGATTGATTACGATAGGCAATCTGCTATCGCATCGTGTGGCCGGTCATGCGCGCCACCATGTTTTTTTACATTGCAATGCAGCATGGGACTCTGAGATCATAAAGCAGAAGGTCTAAACCTAGCTTCTAGCTTTCAATTCCCAGACCCGGAGTGGTGAGAATGAGTGATGGACAGAATGGAAGGCTCAAGTGGACTAATCATTATGTATTTTACTTTTTACGTATGGGGGAAGTAGCGGTCTTTAACATACTGTAAGTATTTGAATGTTTGTACATAAATTAAGTATTGTGACGCTGAAAGATTTTAAGCAGCTATCACATGACAAACGCTTTTGTCCCCTGGCTGGTAACTGCAGCACGAATATAAGATCACACCAGGTTGATTGTACGCCTGAACCCAGTTAGTGTAATTTCACCAGGTTACATATTACACTGCTGTCTGGATTATAGACCGGCTCATAGTGGATTGTTTGATTCTGTCTCTAAAGTCACCTAGCTTTGGAGTGCATAGGGATACATTGTTTTATACCATCTTTACAACATGTGGCACAGAATCTGCATCTGAAGTGGCATTCGGTTATTGACTTCAAACTGATCAGAGCAGGCATGAATGCATTTACCGAGCCAAAACCAACCCTGAATTGTCATTCTTCTTATTGGACAGGTAAGCTTACATAACTCCAAAACATGTGAAATATAGTGCCATAAGGATTGATCTGTGTAATTTTAGCTGAACTACAATAACACATGAAATGAATGCTAGACAATGTTCAAGATAATTCAAAAAGACCCATTTATTAGTGTAACGTAACTTGGTTATACAGAAAATATATACATTTTATTATTATAAAACAATAGCGCATCGATATATCAAAATGACAGTTGTGATGGAATCAAATCAATACTGAATTGTATCAACATATTTATAATGTACAGTCTATTTTATAAACAGCTACTGTCATCATCCACCAAATTTAGCTAACAGCTATTGATAAAGCTGGCTAGCTAGCTAACACCAACATAGGCTATCGTATAAATGCAGTCAATGGATCATGCAAAGAAAAGTGATTACTTCGATCTACAGTCTCGCATAGTCAGACCTATATCCACACTATACACTATACTCTTTTAGCCCTGTTCCAGCACTGGAGAGTCAAATATAATATACAGTCTCAAAGTTTGTAGTAAAACGATCATAACTGTGTAATTTTAATTATGCTACCTCATCTGTCTGCATGATGCCAGTGAATCACGTTGTCTCTTTGTGCGTTACGTCATTGTTTTGGTCAATGCTCGCTCGCTCGCATCCCTATGGAGTGTGTGCATGAGCGCGAGCACAAGCAACAGGTAGCTGGCTGCAGTTCACTTAACGGCCACAGGTGTCATTAATAACAAGGGTTTCTGAATCTTACATACTGCACCTTAGAAATATGATAATAACTTATGAAATGGGTGAACAACTGTTTAAAGCTGTCTGATGCTGCATTTCATTTCAATAGAACCAAAAGTTTTCACCTTGATGCTGTGTTTTACACAGATCTGATGATGTTCAGAGCAGGCCACTCGGCTGTGTAAAGGCGCTTTAGACAATTTTCAGTTATCATTTCCTAATTCATCCTGTAACACTTGGCCTATTTAGAAGACTGAATGAAACATAAGAAATGGGGGGGGGGGGGACCACATCCAACTCTTTTCAAAGGAGTATATTTGAAACAAACCAAACACTAAGTGCCAATACATACAATATATACAGAGTTCAAACTCAAAATACTTTACTCCAACATAAACTCATTAAACATCAAATCATCATACATAAACCCAAACCCAAAATATGAACCCAGGAATAAGGACATGAAATAATGTAATGAACCATACTGAAATGATGTTATGATATAACATGAAATGAAAAGAAATGAAATGGTACCTGTACTCCAGCAGTGATCGTGCTTAAAGTCCGTGCTGGATAGTCTTTAATCTGCTGAACGAATACAGTCCGATCATGACGATTTTAGGTTTGATGTCCGTGCAAAATGAATAATCCTTGCGAATGAACGTGCCCCCAAAAAAGATAAAAAAACAATCCAAATAATGGTAATCCAAACAGGAAAATAGATGATTTCGGCATGTGTAATCCGTATAGAATGCAGTTATTCCAGGTAGCACACAAAAGAAAAAAGTCAAAGTAATGTGGTATACAATGAGTATAAGAACACCAAAAGTTTCCTCAAAACAAAGGTTTCAGCCAGGTAAAAAAGTTGAGACTCACTCAGCACACCTCTATCTGCCTGAGTTAAACAAAGCTAACTACCTTCCCCTCACTCTGGGCTTATATCGGCATCCTCATTCCCTTGCTATATGATGCCGCCCCCTGGTGTTGAGGAAGATAGCAACAAAGCAACCTAGTAACAGTTGAAAAACACTGGAACTGTTACATACACCTCCCCCCATGCTGGATAGCCCCCAAAAAGGGTTTTAACTTTTCAACATGATATACATCTGTACAGTCTGGAATTTGAACCATTTTAACCTTGTAATTGACTAACTTTGGGAGCTAACTTTGCCATGAATGCATCCCCTGCACGAGACAATGGATGAGTGAGTACCCAGACCAAATCTCCTTTCTCATATTGGACTGATCTCCTCCTGAGGTCATAATACCTGGCCTATCTCTCCTGGGCTCTGCTCACATTCTCCTTGACACGCTCCCTTAGGGTCTCTTGTCTCTCCATGATACAGTAGGCATCTTGGCTAGGGTCAGGAGGTTTGTGGGGACCTTTGAGTTTATGACTAAGGGCAGTCTCAGCAAGTGTATGGTCTGTACTTTCTTGCCATGCTGAATTAATTGCAAATCTGAACTCAGGGATTCGTCTATCCCACTGGCGGTGATTTTCACGTACATAAGTGATCATGGTCTTTAGAGTTTTGTTCACTCGTTCAGTTAAGTTGGTCTGGGGATGATAGGCTGTAGTAAGTTTTTGTACTATGCCCCACTGCTTACAGGTGTCATTGAGCAGCTGGGACTTAAACTGGGGTCCGCGATCAGACACAAGGAAAGCTGGTGTTCCCCACCTAGTAAAGATGTCTTTGTGTAGGATGTTAGTGACCAGATGGGTCTTTGCAGACTGAATGGCAAACAGTTCCACCCATTTGCTGCAGTAATCTACAATAACCAATAGGTACTCGTTCATTCGGATGCTTTTGAGAAAGGGACCCATCAAGTCTATCCCCAACATGAACCCTGGTTCAACCACTGGTGTGGATTGGAGTTTGCCTGCGAGTTTAGAGACCCTTGGTTTGTATTGTTGACATGTTTGACAATCTTTACTGCTCTTCCAAACATCCTTACGGATCTCGGGCCAGTAAGCAACCTCCAACAACCTTCGCAAGGTTTTCATGCATCCCAAGTGACCACTTAAAGGGTTAGCTTGTGCAAACATAAGGTACTGCTCTCTGAATTGGGTTGGCATGACAACTTGTAAAACTTTACCTCCATTTTTGTCGATGGTACTTCGGAATAGATAGTCATTCAGGATAACATAATGAGAATGGCTTGATTTGAATTAGGAAGCTTTGCTTCATCCCACATAGCCTGAAAATTAGTGTCCTCCTCCTGACCTCGCCAGATGTCTTCCCAGCTAACAGGAAGGTCACACCATGCGTTGACCATTTGAGAGAGAGCTATAGTTCCAGGAACAGCTTCTTCCATCCCTCGGGACAAGGTATCCGGAACCAGGTTGCATTGACCTTTATGGTACTTCACCGTGAAATCAAAACTCTGTAGCTGGATGGCCCATCTTGTCAAACAAGAAGAAGGTCTGGGGTGATTGAAAACCCAAGTCAGTGCAGAATGGTCGGTAAGTTCTTCAAAGTGTTTTCCACAGCCCATACCACAGCTAGGCATTCTTTTTCGGCTGTTGAGTATGCTTTTTCAGCATCATGGAGAAGTCTTGAAGCATAAGCTACTACATGCTCGCCTTGTTCTGAGTCTTGTGTTAGTACAGCTCCTAAACCAATGTTGCTAGCATCAGTTTGCACTCTGAAAGAGCAATTGAAATCAGGAGGCCTAAGAACAGGAGCTTTTTGTAGGGCTTCTTTCAAACCTTCAAATGATTGCTGGCATCCTTGTGCCCACTCCCACACCGCATCTTTTTTCTTTAAAGCGTGTAGAGGGGTTGCCTGCTCAGAAAAACAAGGTATATACCGATGAGACCAGCCTGCCAGACTGAGGAAATGTTGCACTTCCTTGACGGTCTTGGGAACTGGGAAGTTTTGTATGGCTTCAACCTTTGAAGGCTCCGTTCTTACTCCTCCTTCCAAAATGATATGTCTGAGGAAGGAGAGGGATTTCTGGAGCAGATTGCATTTCTTCAGGTTCAGAGTAAGACCAGCAGTTTCCAGCTTAACAAATAGATTTTTAAGATGTCCATAGTGCTCTTGGACACTTGATGAATAAATAACTATATCGTCGATATAGACAAAACAGCATTCACCAATGAGGTCTTGCAAGATGTGGTTCATTAAGCGTTGTAAGGTGGCTGCGGCATTTTTATGTCCAAAAGGAAGTCGTACAAATTCATACTGTGAATTCTTATTAACAAAAGCAGTCTTTGAGATGCTGTCCTCGTCCATTCAGACCTGCCAGTATCCACTCCTCAAGTCAAATGTATTGAAGACATTGGCTCCGTAGAGACATGTAAGAATGTTTTGAACTTGTGGCATTGGAAAGCCATCTAGCGGGGTCTTGACATTTAAAGCTCTGTAATCAACACAGAAGCACATACTTCCATCTTTTTTCGGCACAAGTACTACCGGAGCAGCCCATGGTGAGGTGGAGGATGAATGATGCCCTTTTCTAGCATCTTAGCTACTGACTTTGTTTGTGAATTGGTGTGGGGTATGCTCGCTTCCTCACTGGGATCTCATTGATGGTGTTAATACGATGTTTGATGATAGACGTTTTACCCAATGAGTCAGTGCATACAGTTGGCCAATCAAGGAGTAAACCCTCAAGCTGTCGCTTTTGAGAACGTGAGGCATCTGATGAACTCACCAATTCTTTAATGATGACTCTTGTGGATTCATTTATCTGGATATTGGGCAGGGCTAAATACAGTCTGGTAGCAGTTGGGTGTGAGTCAGCAGTATTGTTATGAGAAGAGGCGTAGAAGTGACGCATCTCACTTTCTTCAGGTAATGAATATGCTGCCACATGGAAGTCTAACATAAAACCAGCAATGTTTAAGAACTCCAGTCCAACCACTAGAGGAAAAGTCAGATCACGATCTCTCTTCACGAAAGCACTGAAAGGGTAGATATGATCATGCACTGTGCACTGTAAAGATACCTTCCCCAAGGAATACTGAATGTGACCATTAGCGAGGAAAAATGTTTGACCATGGCCGGTTAGCCAGGATTCTCCATCTTGCTTGATACTATTCCAGAGGGATTCTTGCATCAATGAATAAGTGCTGCCAGTGTCTATTATTGCTTCAAAGTGATGATGGCATATGACTAGAGGTAAGATAAGTGGTGTTAAGGGACATTCACAGGATTCAGCACATAAAGCAATGGGTTGGTTGTATGGGCGTCCTCTGCTTGGTTTTCCAGCTCCACCAGCCTTGGACATCTGCTCTGTTTGTCTCTGCCTCCAAAAAGCTTTCTCTTCACTTAAATCCCTCTCAACTAACGTTCCTACTTGCACCAGCTCATCCACTGTGGACACTGTGCCTCTCAGTATGCTAGCTATACGGGGGTTACTGTTCTGCAGTGTGGCATGTAGAATTTCCCGATTATGGTTGGTTTCAGCCTCAAACACATAGCTCTGTATTGAAAAGCGAAAGTACATATATCTTTGTCCATTCCTTGTTTTCGTTCCCTGATCCTTCTCTCTGCTTCTACCTTATGATCTTCAGGCAGGAATGACTGTAAGAAGATGGTTTTGAACTGATCCCAGGTTCTAACATGAGCTTTTCAGCAATCCACCAGTCTTTTGCTGTGTGAGTAAGCACTGTTGGTAATATGGATAGGATCTCTGCACTACTTAAAGGTTGAAGGGCTAAATATTCCTCACACTTTTTTTTTTTTTAAGTAGGTTATTGGATCTTCACCTCCAAAACTGCTAAACTTGGGAAATTCTATTTTGATAGGGGCTTTGTAATGGCCTGGGCGAGGGAAGACGTCAGTGAGTGGAGTTGAGGTTACATCTGGAGTGGGAATAGCATGTGAAGAGGTAGATATCATGGCTTTTAACTTCTCATCCCTCCATTTAAGGCAATCCATAACCACATGTCCCAGGTCTTGAATACTCTCCTCTAAAATTCCTTTAACTCGTTGGCTCTCTTTCTTGGACTCAGCGAGAATCGACTCCTCTAGCTTTCTTTGTGATCATTCTTGATTTTTCACTCAAGCCTCTAAGTGAATTATCTGATTATGATGGGTGTTAAGACTGTCTTGAAAGTGGCTCTTGACTTCAGCAAGGCATGAGTTAAAATTTTGTTCTAACTCACAACCTGGTGTACTCTGGCTGCGATAACCATAGAGATCAGACTTTCGTCTTCTTTTTCAGGTGGAGGTGGCAGGAATGGGAAATCATCAGCCTCATCAGCCTTTAACTCTGCCTCTGAATACATACTACTAAGAGGCTGAATCAGGTCGCGTAAGGGTTCTAAATGCATCCGAGCCATAATCGAGCTCTACTGGGTACTCACTCCCGGTCTTGGCAGGATCAGTGGCCATTTTGTATTCCATATAGTCAGAATATGCAGAAACACTGGTTATAGAACTGGCTTGTATATGAACACAATATATAATCTGGTAATGATGGGGAGTCAATACAATAAACCCACAGACTTTTGAGAATGAAACAGTGATGAAACATATGTACATATGTATACAATATAAAGCACATGTAGACTTTCACCAGAATTAGTTTGTATGATTTAGATAATTTAGGAAGGTCCCTGTTTGGGCGCTGTGGCAGCGGGGGCGTGGTCAAGCATCTCTCCGGAGAGAGAGAAAGCGGTAAGGGCGCTTACACCTGAGCTAAATTATGTCTAACACCTGTCTCTAATTTCAGTGAGCACGGGGAGAGCGGCATAAATAGAGCCAGACCGCAGGTAGACGAGAGAGAGCCTGGGCACCAGAGACCCTATTGTGAAGCCAAGAGCTTATTATTGCAAAGCTGAGAGTTTATTTTTGTGAAGTAGTTTGTTTATTTTTAGAGTGAATTACTGAACACTGTGAAAGCTCTGAAAGAGTGTATTTGCTGCAGTGGGGAGAATAAAACGCTTACCTGAACCAGGAAATCTGCTTCTCGCCTCCTCCTTTCACTGAGAATGTTACAGGCGCCATTTTAAGTAACACTTGGCCTATTTAGAAGACCGAATGAAACATAAGAAATGAGGGGGGGACCACATCCAACTCTTTTCAACGGAGTATATTTGAAACAAACCAAACACTAAGTGCCAATATATTCAAAATATACAGAGTTCAAACTCAAAATACTTTGCTCCAACATAAACTCATTAAACATCAAATCATCATACATAAACCCAAACCCAAAATATGAACCCGGGAATAAAGACGTGAAATAATGTAATGAACCATACTGAAATGATGTTATGTTATAACATGAAATGAAAAGAAATGAAATGGAACCTGTCCTCCAGCGGTGATCGTGCTTAAAGTCCGTGCTGGATAGACTTTAAGCTGCTGAACGAATACTGTCTGATCGTGACGATATTAGGTTTGATGTCCGTGCAAAATGAATAATCCTTGCGAATGAAAGTGCCCCAAAAAAGATAAAAAAATAATCCAAATAATGGTAATCCAAACAGGAAAATAGACGATTTCAGCATGTGTAATCCGTATAGAATGCAGTGATTCCGGGTAGCACACAAAAGAAAAAAGTCAAAGCAATGTGGTATACAATGAGTATAAGAACACCAAATGTTTCCTCAAAACAAAGGTTTCAGCCAAGTAAAAAAGTTGAGACTCACTCAGCACACCTCTAGCTGCCTAAGCTAAACAAAGCTAACTACCTTCCCCTCACTCTGGGTTTATATCGCATCCTCATTCCCTTGCTATATGATGCCGCCCCCTGGTAGTGAGGAAGATAACAACAAAGCAACCTAGCAACAGTGGAAAAACACTGGAACTGTTACAACCGTATCATGCTATTCATGCATATCTGGGCTCGCTTAAATGTTTGAGTGGTTTAAAATAATATGACTAATTTTATTAGTCTACTTCCTCCCCCAATTAAAGATGCAGCTCTTTTGGCAGGTTGGATATTCAGAATTAAGCGGTCTACAGACTGGCTGCCAAATCTTTCCCTTGCCCTGGGTATAATAATCGTGTGTCTTGTGGGGCGAGGTAAGTCAAGGCAACTGATCATCTTCTATGTGACATTCAAACATTAGTCAATATTATTTTAAATGTCACTTTTTGATCCTTATCAATAGCTCGACTCAGCTGGTCTGCATTTTTTACTTTTTTACGAAATCAGATTAATAATATTAGACCACTAAATTTATCTATTCATGAATACTGTTGACAAAATATGAGGTCAGGGATGGCTAAATCCACACTCCTCTTATGACATGCCTGAGCTATTCCTATCCCCTGTGCTGGTTTTGTCTGCTCCCGCTCTTCCAACAACTGTCATTATATTTGCATATAGTCATTTGTTTTAACTTGTAATTTGCAACCAACTCTTCAGTCTCCCTAGCAGGCACTCATTTCCATCTACGACTACAGGATCCCTACATCAATAGTTTCGCCATCCGTCATCCGGCATTCCTGAATGGGTTAAAGGAATTCCCCAAAGGCAAAGCTAGACATTTAGCTCTCTCACTATCGTAACTGCATAAGATGTGCATTGGTCAAGGTCTGGTGTTCTTGATGATCACACAACAGTGCTAGGTATTGTTTTCCTCATAGCTTTATGGGTTTTAAGGTCTGGAGAATCCACATGTAATCTCTTTTATTCAGCCTTCTTTAGACCTCATACTAATATTCCTGACTACTATTTAATGTGCTGTCTTCCTCTTAGCATTCATAAGCAGACATGGCATGGTTATACATTTTTATAGCCCATACTAACATAGATTTTGTCCTCTCCCGCATGTCCCGATACCTGCGATCCTGGTATTCCACCTTGCCTTGGATCCTCTCTTCCTTCCAGTGATGGGAACCTGTGACGAGTTGGTGGTCGTCCTCCAGCTAAGCAATCATATTTAACCAAAGATTTGATCCAGAAGAATACACCAGCACTTCTCCAGGAGCGGAGCAGCAACATTGACATTTTTTTAATCCTACCCCATTCTTCATCCTCCAGTACTAAATTCAAGTCTTTCTCTCATAACTTCTTGAGAGATGTCAAAATCCCGTCCCCTAGACTCTGAATTAGTCAGGAATAGTACGCTGAAGTCTCGTGACCCTTTCCAAAAGCCACTAGTACCATCTCAAGAGTGTCTGCAGCTTTAGGGGACTGCGTACTACACCCAAAGATGGTACAAAATAGTTAGCGCAGCTGTAAGTACCTGAAGAATTGAGATCTGGGAATCCCAAACTGCTGTGTAATTTTCAAAGGATCTCAATGCTCCATTTTCATACAGATCACCCAGCGTAGCAACTACCTTCTCAATCCATTCTGTCCAGCAAAAAGGGGACTTGTTAATACACAATTCAGGGTTTAACCAAATACTTGCAGTAACGTTCAGGTAAATGTCTGAATTGAGCACGCGGGAAACCTTTGTCCACACTAACTGCATGTGTGAGATAACGGGATGTGTCTTTACTTCTCCGGGCAGCTTGGTAGAAAGACATTGCAATGGCAAGATAGGGGCAAGGACCTCCTGTTCAATAAAGAGCCAGGGAGGAGCTCTTTCAGGAGGAAGCGACCAATGCGCCAAATGTCTGAGACCAAAAGCATAATAGTAAAACAATATTTTGAGGAAACCTAACCCACCTTTGTCAATTGGCCTGTGTAACTTGTTAGAATGCATTCGAGGGCGCTTACCATTCCAGAAAAAAGATTTAGCAATACTATCAAATTGTTTAAAATAAAAGAGGGGAACTTCAATGGGGAGAGATTGTAATAGGTAGTTAAATTTTGGAATACAATTCATTTTTATAACATTAACCTTCCCAGTCATAGATAAATGTAATGAAGCCCATCTTTCCACATCACTTGAAAACTTCTTTATTAAAGGGTCAAAATTAACTCTGACTAAATCACATAAATTTGCTGGGAATAAAATACCCAAATACTTAATGCCCTGTTTGGGCCACTGAGAGGCACCTGGCTGAAAAGCCGTTACCGGGCAGAACGCTGTCAGAACCAGAGCTTCGGATTTAGACCAATTATCTCTGTATCCCGAAAATTTTGAGAAGGAATTGATCATTCTGTGGAGGCAAGGGATAGATCTAGTGGGGTCAGAGACGAATAATAAAATATCCTCTGCGTAAAGCAAAAGTTTATGCGACACACCTCCCGCCATCACCCCTGGAAGATCATCCTCCTTTCTTATCGCGGCTGCTAATGTTTCCAGAGCAAGACAGAACAATAATGGGGAAAGACGGCAGCCCTGCCGGGTGCCCCTATTCAGAGTAAAATAATCTGAAATTAATCAATTTGTTTGTACCGCCGCTCTAGGGTGTCTATAAAGTAACTTAATCCAACCAATAAATGTACTCATGAACTCATTAATAATAATCCCATTCTACCATAACAAATGCCTTTTCGGCGTCAAGTGAGATGGCAGCGACCAGAGACTGATCATTCGCTACTGACCACATGATATTGATGAAACGCCTAATGTTGTCAGAAGAGCTGTGGCCCCGAATAAACCCCACCTGATCTACACTACCGGTCAAAAGTTTTGAAACACTTACTCATTACTCATTATAATTTTTTTTTCACATTTTAGAATAATAGTAAAGTCATCAAAGCTATGGAATAACATAAATGGAACTATGGGAATTATGTTGTGACTAAACAAAATCCAAAATAAATCAAAACTGTGTTATATTTTAGCATCTTCAAAGTAGTCACTCTTTGCCTAGATTTTGCAGAAATGTACTCTTGACATTTTCTCAACCAACTTCTTGAGGTATCCCCCTGGGATGCTTTTTAAACAGTATTGAAGGAGTTCCCATCTTTTTTTTAAATAAAATTTTAGTTTAATAATGAAATAAATTAATATGGTGGCACAATTGTATTTTTGTCTACAAAACTAATTTCAAACATTTAAGCATACGTCTTCAGATCAAAAGATTTTTAAGATCGTGAGAAACATTTCATTCAAGTGTTTCAAAACTTTTGACCGGTAGTGTATATGTATAAGGGATGTCATAACTTTACTTAATCGGTTAGTCAAAATTTTTGACAACATTTTTATATCTAGCTGGATCAGGGGAATTGGACGGTAACTTTTACACTTGCTTGTATATTTGTCCTTTTTAAGAATCAGACTGATCCGGGCTTGTGTTATGGTTGGCGGGAGCTTTCCATTCTTTAATGATTCCGTATAAACTTCTAGTAAAAGTGGAGCCAGTTCTGTAGCATAAGATCTAAAAAATTCAGCGGCAAAACCATCTGGCCCCGGAGCCTTGCCTGTAGGTAAGGCCTTAATTACCTTGTCAAACTCCTCCAAGGTTATCTCAGAATCAAAATAATTTTTTTTGCTCAGTCGTCAATTTAGGGAGTTCTAATGGTTCCACAAAATTTCTAATATCTTCATCAGTAGACGAAGACATGGAACTATAGAGATCAAGATAGAACTCTTTAAAAGTATTATTAATATCAATGGACGAGGTAAAAATTTCACCACCAGCAGATTTCATGGAGGGAATGGTAGAAACAGACTCTCTCTGCTTTATATATCTAGCCAAAAGCTTCCCTACTTTGTCACCCGACTCAAAGTATGACTGTCTTGCCCTGAATAACCAAAACTCCACCTTACGTGACAAAATAGTATTATATCTGTATTTCAAACGAGTCAATTCTCTGAGGCCATCAGACGACATTCGCCGCTTCAGCTTTGCCTCTGCACTTTTAATATTCCCTTCCAACTCCACGAGTTCACGTGCTTTGGATTTTTGGGTGAATGAGGCATACTGTATGATCCGGCCCCTAAGAACAGCCTTAAGTGCCTCCCAAGCCACGCCTACAGAGGATACTGAGGACCAGTTGGTCTCCATATAAACATTGATGTCAGTCTTTAACATTTGTTGGAAATAAGGATTTTGCAAAAGGGATACATTAAAGCACCAACTATATGATCTCTTTTTCTCCGTATGTGGCAACACCTCTAAACTCACCAGGGTGTGATCTGAGTCTAAGATATTTCCAGTTAAGCAATCAACAACAGATGAAATGAGGGACTTACATAAAAATAAAAAAATATATTCTAGAATAAATCTTATGGACTGATGAAAAAAAATTATAGTCTCTACCAGATGGGTTCAAAAGTCGGCAAATATCTGCAAGACCAAGATTTTTACACATCCTGTGAAGCGTCAGTGTCTAGGGGGCTTGCACACTTTTGCTTCACTATGATAAATCTTCTGAGTCCATCAAAAGATTAAAGTCTCCTCCCAATATTATATCATGAGGGGTGCCAGCGGCTTGCAACATCCCTTCAAGATCTATAAAAAAGCCCTTATCATCAGCATTAGGTGCGTAAATATTAGCCAAACTAAAACTTTGCCCCTGAATTTCTGCTAAAACAATAATGACTCTTCCTAATTTATCTTTACTCTAATTGAGACATTTGAATTTTAAATGCTTTTTTATCACTGTAATGATAAAGCCTCCTGCTGGGAAAGATGCATTTCTTGAAGAAACACTATATCATATTTCTTACATTTAATAAAATAACTTTCCTTCTTTTTATGGGGTGCCCCAACCCATTCACATTCCATGTGGAGAGAAACAATCCGCTCATATTAACATTTGACATATTGGTATAATAGAAAAATTGTCAAAAACAAGATTATACAGACCACAATCAAACCCGAACTTCCCCCTGAACCAAACAAACAGAGAAAAGAAAAGCATGCGCATTAACCCCCACACAACAGCACCAACCGGTGTCAATCCCTCTAAACTCAAAAGGTCCATGTACACTTACGAGAACCCCCACGACGACTTTGCCGTCGGATTATTCAAGTCCGGTGCCTCTGCACAAATTTTGTAAGGCAAAATTACATAACAGAAAATTCTTTGTAAAACAGACCTCAGCCAATAGGCAGAAT
This sequence comes from Myxocyprinus asiaticus, assembly GCF_019703515.2. Taxonomy (NCBI): domain Eukaryota; kingdom Metazoa; phylum Chordata; class Actinopteri; order Cypriniformes; family Catostomidae; genus Myxocyprinus; species Myxocyprinus asiaticus. The sequence goes on along the minus strand of NC_059354.1, from coordinate 8,966,931 downwards.
AAACACAAAAAACATGTAGATTCATTCACAGAACTGTCTCGAAGGTGTTTTTCTCCACAAAACAAATTCCAGCTGATATAAAGCCATTCAGTTTCCTTGGACAGACAAACAAGTGTTACAAATGTTCAGTGAGCCAGCTGTCATGAGTTCAGCAGATGACGTAATCATTCTAATGTCCATTAAAAATATTCCACAAAAACAAACTCCTGCCAACAGGAGTCATATGCACGAAGAATGAACAGATTCATCCACAACTGTCCCAAAGCAGTGTTGTGTTATTCCACAAAACAAGCTCCAGCCACTAGGCGGAACCAGCACAAAAAGACACAAAACAGGCATCCCGGTTTCTTGAATGGCCAAGTGTGTATTGAGCGAGTCTTCACTCAGAGGCTTCATAAAAAAAAAATACACCATGACTTACTCAGTCCGTCAACTTTATAAAACACATCCTTTGTGTAGGCATGAAGATATTTTGCAGTCATTCTTAGTATCCATTCTCAATCTGGCCAGGAACTTCAGTGTAAAAGCGATCATCCGTCCATGCAAAAGATTCTTGAAGGAGTCATTCCACAAAACAAACTCCAGTGTTGGGCTTCATGTATTCAGATAGAAGACAAAGGCAGGCCTAACACAGTCATAAAACCTAACTCAGGCCCACATACAATGTCATAAATCTTACTGATAAAAACCGCACCAAAATCAAACAAAGGGAGTCCAAAACAGACTACAAATCCCATAAAGCCTTGCTCACTAAATGATCTAACTCTCAACTCCTATTGGATGAGGCACACAACAGAACGGCCCTCAACAATGATGTCATCGGGAGTAGAAATAACTCTGAGATGCTTCCAGGAATTGCTTCCAGCAACTTTGCCCCCTGTGTGTAGACGCAGCTCATCGCTGCTCTCAGGTGTAGCCTTGTGGCACATGTAATGTGGAAGTAACGTCTGACTTGAAACTGTGGCCATACAATCTCCATCACGCTGGACGAGTTGAGATTACTCTATGTTCCACCGAACACTCTAACGGATCCGAAGGAGACCGCCGAGCAATTCGCATCTTCATCCATTTGCTTGCAGAAGTGAAGAGATAAAAGATTTCTCTTCCATCTTCAATCAAGTCAACGTCGCTGATTTCTCTGCCAGCCCACCGAGAATCAGCAGCCATACCGTCCGCTGACAGAGCGAGGAAACGGCCTCCCGTCATCACCTGAGCCTTGAGGAACCGAGTCGGCGTTAAAGGACGGATGAACACACATTCATCTGTGTCCTCATAAGATTCAAGTAAGAGGTTTACGTCTGGGCTGAGATAGAAAATTATAGTTGTGTGTCAAGGTTATTGCTTGTACAGTTTACGGACCGCCGTGTCCGCTCATTGCGGCTAATACTCAAGATATTTAATTATCACGAATGAGATCTGCTGTGTTGTGGTCCAACCACATTGGACTGTTGTGCATTTCCGCCATCGCGGGTGAGACCGGCACACTGAGTTTATCCATTCAAGAATCGTGGTTTACGAGCTGTCCACCGCGTCTCTGAGTGATAAACTAACAGCTACTTTCTCTCCCACGATCACGAAATCGGCTTTGGGGCCGTCACTTTATTCTCTCTCTTTCTCGTACTAACCACACACACACACACACACACACCTCTCAAACATTCTCGCACACATTTTTGGCTAGTAGATAGCTTCGTGATAAAGCTCAGCTTTGTCCCTAAGCTATCATACAAGCAGATACACGCGGTAAACTGGCAGACGTCATTGACTGGTTTCTCTCCACGCACATTCACGGCCATATTCTCTGGCCAGAAGTCTCGCGTTACATACTCTCCATGAGAGACACGTCCGCCATTTTGTGCGCGTCCCTCCTTACACACCCACACACACACACACTCTCTCACACACATACACCCTCATGTGTTATAGGATTATTTTGGTTTCCATATTTAATCATATCACTGTTTAGTTTGTAGTTGTGAGTCGGAAGTTTATTGACTGCACTGTATTAATTATTAATTGATATTACTGCATAAATAAACTTTGTTATATTTCAGAGAGAAGTGTTTTGGTTTGTTTTGCATACACCTGTGTCACATGCTGACGGGATGTCAGTGCTCGGATTCAAGCCTTCATTCATTGTTTTTTTCCGTAAATCGATATTCTTCGGACGTCAATTTTCCTAAGAAAACAATCTAATATTGAGACTGATATACTATCTGGTTATTAATCCCTGATTCCAGGATGGTACCCCGGTAATATTAATCCTTATTAATATTCTATTGATTTTTGATAATTGATAATTATCTTTGATGATTGTTGAATTTGAAGGATCAATAAGCTAGTGTTAATTTTAATCGATGTTTCATCGACGTTATCAATTAATGATTATCTTTGATAATTGTTGATTTAAAGGATTAAAAAAGCTGACACTGACTCAAATCAATGTTCTATTGATTTTAATAATTAATAATTATCTTTGATAATTATTAATTATTGCTAATATCCAAACCCGCTCCTAAATATAGCGCACTACATTTACTGGAATGAGTTAGATTCTATTATTTAATTTAAACATTAATTAATAACTAAAGATATAATTATTAATTATTTCTGATAGTAACACGGATCTAAACAACCAGTAAAGCCCTACACCAGCCACTTGGCAGAGCCAATGCAAAAAGAAACAAAAATGCTGCCCAGCTTCCTCAGACAGCCAGAGTAAGTACAGCGAGTTAATCCACTCTGGAGCTACATGAAAAAAACCCAAATGGCTTCGTCACCCATTGTTTTTATAAAAGACAGTGCTTGCTTGGGACACATAAATGCACTACGACCATCCTTCATTTCTATTCTCAGTCTGGCCGGAAACATCAGTGCAAAAGCGTTCTTCCGTTGATGTAAGAGTTTCTTACATTCCTTGAACCGATCGCGTTTCTCTCTTGTCAAATTCGCAAAGTCCGGGAACAAGAAAATATTATGAGTCACCAAGAAAGCTTTCCTTTGCTCCTCGCCTGGTGCAACACGAGATCTTTATCGGATGATCTCATAAATTTGGCCAGAATTGATCGGGGCCTGTCTCCCTCAGCAGATCTGCGAGCCGGAACTCTGTGAGCTCGCTCGATTTCCAGTTTATGGCCTATGTCGAGCAGACTCGGGAAGAGCTCGTCCAGGAATTTCACCATATCTCTGCCCTCTTCATGTTCAGGAATTCCAACAATCCGTATATTATTCCTTCGATTCCTATTTTCGAGATTTTCCAATTTTTCCAAAATATATTCCAAGTCTGTTTTGGACGTGGGCGGATTAGTGGATAATTCCCTTTCTGATGACTCCAGATAATCGATCCGTCTCTCAACTTCCGCCACTCTTGTGACCAACTCAGAGAATTTTGTTTCCATCACCGTAATCGATCGACGTATTACAGCGAGATCCTCCAAGTCAGCAACGACCTTCGTCAGCATCACCGAGATGTTGGACAGTTGACGCTGAATTTCTTCTCCTGACGTGCTTTCCAAATCGAGTCCCCGGCTCGCAGTCCCGTCAGAGGCCTCTGCTTGAGCACATAAGTGTCTTTTAATGTCTCCAGAGTCTGAGAATTTTGACTTCTTTGCCATGTTTACCTCAAAGAGCAAATATGTAACTGGGTGTATCGAATCTCACCAGATTAAACATGAAAATAATTAAAAACTAGCAAAGTGCGCAGAGCCAGTCGCTCACACTTCTGCTTCTTGCATGGCGTCATGTGACCCCCCACATCAACATAAATCTTTAAGCTAAATAGAGTTGTCCTAACTGAAATAACAATTACTCTACAGGGTGCATATTGCTCACCCAAACACATAGTTTGGGCCACTAGATAAACCTATCGAGAACACATTTAGGGATACATGGCAAGCTACACGTGATTGAAATCCACCTCACTGCAGCCCACATCTGACGATCTGATATGCTTGGGGGGAGGGGAGACAGAGGAGACCTTGCTGTTTGCTTGTATTATCTATCTTTAAATAAAGCTGATGGGTGGGCTTTATCTTGATGTAGGTACAGCAGTAGCTGCATGTCTCTTCTGTCTGAGCAGCATCATGTTTTCGTGCCAACAGCAGCAGCATATTGACTCATGTCAAGCAGCAGCAGCAGCATGTGTAAAGCAGATCTAGTTTGCCAAGACTAAGCTTTATTTCACTGTCATTATAATCAATAAAAATCTTTAATCTAACTCCAAGAGTTGTCCTAACTGAAATGACAGTAAGTTCAGTTAGAAAACACTACATGGCAAGGCTGAGAGGTCGAACAGGTGTACCTTACCTATGTACCCAATCCGAAGCTTTCCCTTGTGTCAAAATATATAAAGCTGCTACTCACCTCACACAATGCTCTGGGAAATGGCTACAGCAGTGCAGTATGTGTAGCGTTATCCCTTCACCTCCCCAGCAACACCTGTCTAGATCTGCTTTATGGGGGGCTTCAACTTAATATGGGTACAGCAGCAGCATGTCTCTTCTGTCTAAGCAACATCATGTTTTTGCGCCAACAGCAGTAGCATATTGACTCATGTCAAGCAGCAGCAGCATCATGCGTAAAGCAGATCTAGTCCAAGTCTAAGCTTACTCCACTGTCATTATAATCAATACAAATCTTTAATCTTTCTCAGAGAGATGTCCTAACTGAAAGGCAGTTAAATTATAATCGGCAAGCAAATTTTGTTATGATTAATTAAATTTGAAACCATTGTAAAAATCGATTGTTTGCATTGTGCTTTATATAAACAAACATATACACTCCTCCAACAGCAGCACATAACCTGATAGAAAACATCAGGTCACAACACATCAGAACCTGTAAATGCTCTTCTCTCAATTGCACCATATATACACAGTATGGCAGCCACATTGGCCAGCGTAATGCTGCCTCAAATCTCCTTTTCTGAGTATTTGCCATGACAAATTTTCTACTCATTATTGCAATAAATACTAAATATCTAGGTTTAATGTCTTTGACAGTAACACTGGCTTAAGATCCATGTGTTGATGTTTTTAATTAGGGGGAAAAAACTGAGGCAAATCCAGAGCAATCAATCCAAAGTCAATTTCCAGGAAATACAGCAAGTTATTCACATGAACCGAACAGTTCATAAAAGTCAGTTAACAAATATAAACCACTGATCCAGCAATACAAGGCCAACCAGGCAAGGAAAATAATATGAAAATATTCAGAATTGCAGGAAGTGTAACTGGCAAGACTTAATTTTGAGTAAATTATTTGCTATGATCATTACGTGATGCAGAGGAAATTATGACCAGGTGTGATTAATTGAACTGACAGTTCTTAATTCGGGAGATGATGACCTCTTGCAGTGAGTAGAATTGCAGGCACTGTGGTTCACTGCTGAGAATACCAGCTTAGACCGACATGACATTACATGCCAGACCAACCGAGCTGTTTTTTCCGCTGAGAAAAAACAAAACAATCTGGTTTGGTCTAAGTAGTTATAGGGCACTTTTTAGCTGGAAAGGCTGGGAGACTAGCTGGCCTTGCAGCTAAACCATCTTTGCACCAACTTGGCTAGGCCGGGAAATCAGTTAGACCAGCCAGGTTGGATTTATTTTTATTTTTTGGCTGAGCTATGCTGGTTTGGTGCTGGTCTGACTGGCCATCAACTTTAAATTAACTGGAGACCAGTTGGTTAAAAGTAATAGTGGTAAATATCTAGCATATTTTATTTGAAGATTCCACTTGGTTTGATATTTTGTTAACTAATGTAATGGCATATGTCCAAATACTAAGAGAAGCATCCCCTCTCTGTGTTTTAAATTCAACTTTAATAGGAAAACTCTGTCCTGATTAATAAAACAACACACAACAACAACAACAACAACAACAACAACAGACAGCAGAAATATCAGTATCTACCACCCTGCAGCCAGGATACAAAGTTAATTTAATCCAGAAAGTGAAACTTAAATTAACCAGTTAAGTCTAAGTTGAAAGTTCACAGACTTTGAGACTGATGGACCCTGTAAGCCAAATAAATGTTCTTACCCTCCGAGTCCTGTGTTTCTGCTGTGAACCCAGCTTTTCTGCACTGAATTTGGTCCATTGGGTTCTGTTTCACACTCTTCTGTGTTTTCCCTGATAGATTCTCTTTGGGACACCCATCCCAATGCTCTCATGTACACTCTGCCTCCATAGTGTGCGCTTCTTTCTCCATTACTTGAATGGACTGCCCAACAAACCTCCATGCTTCCATACATTCCTTAATGGCAGAATCCCAGCTCAACCCTGCAGACCAGCAAAGCTACAATCCCATAGAATTTGAGGAGAATCTGTCCAACCATTACTGGCATTGAATATATTTGGTTCACAGTATTGTCTACAAGGTGTCACACTGCAGTCAGTCATGTGTTTGGTATCGGTGACAGTACACCACAATGGCTCATATCTTGCTCAGTACATTTTAAGGACAAAGCTCACTGTGGTTTCTGAGGCACTATGGGTAAAATGTCAGTGGTGTTGGCCGCTGCACGTGATGTTAAATGGCTCACAATGGAGGTGTGCCCAGAGTGTTCAAGAGAGGCACCTGCTTGCACAGTGACAGATGCAGAGTGTAAGTTCGCACAACCACCCAAGAGACTGCCACAGCATTTCATGCTTTGACTTTCTTAAGGTAATGAAGTTTGTTCATGGGAATAGACCTTATTCATGCTAGTGCCATCTTTGACGAATGGTATGAAGCTGTAAAAAGCTCCGAGATCACATCTGATTTTTCACAGCTTATGTTGTCTGGAGTTCTTTGTATACTGAATGTTCTTGGACAGATATTTTATCAGTGTTTTGTCTGCGGAACGATCCAAAAAAATCTGTAAACTGCAGTACACCCCATTGAAGAGACTGTATGTCTATCCCTCACGGCCTCGTTGTGATTCCCATTACAAATCAAAGATGCTGCTAGCGGGAATACGGTCTATGAATGCAGTTATAAGCTGTCCAAATTCTCAATTAATGTTGGCTGAGTTTGATGTTTACAAAAGCCTTTATTAATGTGATCACTTTGAACTGTCAGAAGGAGTAGATTTGACAGATTGAATGCCTTTACATTGTTTCTCTTCCCTACCACTCTTTCGCTCTCTTTGATATAATCTACCTCGTCACAGAGCAAGCACTGCTCATGTCATGTAAAGCTATAACACTACACTGATATCACAATGTAGGTCCCTTAATGACTGCAGGTTGGAGGTCGGGCAGAAATGCACTAATGTCTTGGTCTATCCTTTGTTAAAACCTGTCAACCTTATCTTTGACTAATTGTAGAGTTTTTACTCCACTACTTTGTAAAACAAATACATTTGTACAGTATGTCTTTCAAGGATTAAAGAGATTGTATTTGCCACAGATATCGGAGTGTACACACACCCACCGACACACAAACACACACACCGACACACACACACGCACATGTTGGTGTGGCTATCCTTATGAGGACTCTCCGTAGACTTAATGATTTTTATACTGTATGAACTATAGAATCTATACCCTAATCTTACCCCTAAACCTAACCCTCACAAAATACTTTCTGCATTTTTACATTTTCAAAAAAACATAGTTTAGTATGTTTTTTTGAGCGATTTGAATTATGGGGACACTAGAAATGTCCCCGTAAACCACATTTATAGCATAATACCCTTGTAATTACCAGTTTGTATCCTAAAAACATTAACTCATAAACCACCCAAACCCACCAACACACACACACACACACACACACACACACACACACACATGTTGGTGCAGCTATCCTTATGAGGACTCTCCATAGACTTAATGATTTTTATACTGTATGAACTATAGATTCAATACCCTAATCCTACCCCTAAACCTAACCCTCACAAAAAACTTTCTGCATTTTTACATTTTCAAAAAAACATAGTTTAGTATGTTTTTTAAGCGATTTGAATAATGGGGACACTAGAAATGTCCTCATAAACCACATTTATAGCATAATACCCTTGTAATTACCAGTTTGCAACCTAAAAACATTAACTCATAAACCACCCAAACCCACCAACACACACACACACACACACACACACACACAAACTGTGTAGTCTGTTTCCTTCACAAAAGAACTGTAACATTGCAAGAAATGTAATACATAATTTATCTCATTGCTTGAGCTGGAATTTTTGAGTGTGTGTGTATACTGTGGATCCACAAGTATATAGAAACTTAAAGGAATAGTTCACCAAAAATTAAAATTCTGTCATTAATTACTCACCCTAATGTCGCCCGATCCATATGACTTTCTTTCTTCCATCGAACTTAAAATGTGAATTTTTAAAAAGTCTTCACAGGGTTTATTTGCCATAATGTAAGTGAATAATGACTCCGGTCTTTCAAGCTCAAAAAAAAAAAAACAAACAAAAAAAACATTAAAACCACAATAAAGGTAATGGATATGACTAATGCACATATTCTTAAGTCTTCTAAAGCCATGCAATCACTTTGTGCAATATAATCAGATTTGGCGGCTACGTCAATAACAACAATTCTCATACCATAACGTTTGGTCAAAAAGACCAAATGAGGGTTGCTAACTGTCCCGTATTATCTGGGATCCAGCAGAACTGATTGAGAGATTGTCCTAAGAGTCCACTTCTGCAGTTGAGTACTGCCTTAAATTCTGGAGTCTGGCCACCCAATTGAACTAGTGTGAGAGATTCCTCAGAACTATATTCTGGTTGGGACTCAATGACCGGGTGAGGAGACTGGTCCCTTTGGACTGTGACTGTCTGTCTCTTCAGGATTTTATCTCCGAAATCGTAAGGACAGACCTTCTGCTCTCGGCTCCTTCCACCAGACCTTCCACGGCTCCTTCCTCCAGGCCTTCCACGGCACCCTCATCCAACCCAGAGCTTTTTTGGGGGGGGGCCACTATGGCTCCAGTGGTCTCCGAGCTCCCTTCAATAGAGACCACTTTCTCCCCAGTCTCGGTGGTCCTGGAGACTTCCCTCATCAAGCCTCCCATGGCTCTGCCCCTCGAGCCTCCCATGGCTCCGCCTTCCAAGTCTCCCACAGTTGTGCTCACGACCGTCCGGAAGCAGAAGAGGAGAAGGGCTCCTACTCCCCAGGCACTGCCCATACTCACGACAGCGTAGGTCATTCCCTAATCACTGCCTGTGTCCATGACCATGGAGGTCATTCCCCTATCACTGCCCATGCTCATGACCACAGAGGTTGTTCTCCAGTTGCTGCCAGTGCTCACGACCACAGAGGTCATTCCCCTGCCACTGCTAGTACTCACAGCCACAAGGGCTGTTCCCCAGTCAATGCCAGTGCCCATGACCACGGAGGCCATTTCCCAGTCACTGCCAGCGCTCCTGACCATGGCGGCTCCGCACTCTGAGTCTTCCACGACTCCACCCACTCCTTTTGAAATTCATCCTTCAATTCCCTGCTCCTCCTGCGGCTCCACCTCCTGAGACTCAACACCCCAAACCAACTGTGGATCTGCCCCCTGAATCTGTCCCTACCTTGTGACCACCTCCCAGGACTCCTGACCCGGTCCCTGCCCTGTCCCTGCCTCCCAGACCTCCTGACCCTATCCTTGCCCTGTGGTCACCTCCCTGGCCTCCTGATTGTCCGCTGGCTCCTCCCTGAACTCCTGATCATCCGCCAATTCCTCCTTGGCTTCATAATTATCCTCCGGATCCTTCCTAGTCTGCTCGGCCCTGCCTTCCTTCCCATTTGTCATTGGGCACCAGGTGTCACCTTTTGGGGGGGGACGGGTCTGTCACAAACTGCCTTGTGTTTTTTCCCTCACCTTCAGTTCAGTTTAAGTGACTGTTTAGTTTTCCCCTTGTTCATGGACTACAATTCCCAGTATGCACCTTTTTGATTACACTCACCTGCCCTCCATCTTCCACAGCTGTTCCCTGTTCCCTCATTATTCATCTGTGTATATATACCCTCTTGTTTCCTTCACTCATGGTCGGTTCTTGTTTGTTTGTTTGTTTGTTTGTTTTTTGCTTGTAAGTGTTTGAATGTAACTTACATATTTAGCCAGCAAACTGCTGTTGCGTTTTTGATTTCCCTTTTGCCCAGTGCTTTATTTTCATCATTGTTTCTTCTTCATCTTCTTCTGAGTAGCATAATTAATATTCTGCATTTGGATCCACACTTTCTTGTCTCGCCCTTCCCATTAATGTAACAGTAGGGTAGATAAAACAAAGAGTATTCAGGGGCATTCAGTCTTATTTCATCTGACCTGGTATGTCTCTTAAGAAAAGAAGCTAAATAAAAAATTGGAGAACAGGAAAACATTTATTATAAAAAAAAATTTTTTTGTTTGTTTGTTTGTTTTTTTGCTTTTTAAGAATAGTTTAGTTAAAATAATCAAATAACCTTTAGCAGTCTCAAAATATGGCTTTATTGTGTACACAAAACTGAAATCTATGCACATTCTTAATGTGCAGGCCTTTGATAAGATTAAGAAATATCTTCAATATCATCTTTATTGTCTCATATTAAAACAGTAGTCTACTTGATAGTATTACATCATGCCACGATAGCTTCATCTCTCCAAAACTCCAGTTTCCATAAATGCCCCTAGAGGGGTGCCAAAACTGTGTTGTAAATTATGTATACAGTGAAAAGGAATGCATATTTTATTAACTCTACTGTACCCCCTTACCCAAACCTAAGCCTAACCATCAGTGGAGTAAAAATGTAATCTTAGAGGTCAAATGCCATCACTGAATCATGCTCATTATTAATTATGTGAATGTGATAACTTCCTGTTTTCAACACAGAAAGAAAACCCAGGTCTGTGAAGCTGTTGATGGAATGTGCTATTAGCTGGCCACAGGAAAAGGTAAATGCAATTGAACTGATGCATTGAACTGATTACTTGTCTTTGCATGATGGGGAACTTTGCATGATGGGGTTGAAAAATCTAATTTAGGTTGAGCTCCTAATTTAATGCTGATCATAACTTTGAATTTGTTTTGAAAAGGGACTAAAAATGGTTCAAGGAATGAAAACCGAAAACGAACACAATTTTTAGCAGAACGTAACTGAAAACCGGAACAAAGTGATTTTCGATTGTTCCGGAGTGAAAACATTATTTTTAAATGCTGATAACCGGTTATAACCAGTTAATTTTGTTTTCATGAAACTAAAGGCCAAAGGGTTTATCATAGTAAGTCTTTGAAACTACACCACTTCATGTTGCCTGAAAAAATGAAACGTGCTTTGTTCCTGAAGAAAATTGCTGCATCACACTGCCTAATTGCTTGTTGTGGATGTTGCATTCTCTGAATGAAGACCTGTAGAACATGTATAAATATTACATATACATGCAAGGTTAATCCAGATACAAAGAAAACATTATTAGAGGTAAAAGGTACCTTTCTTAGTTGTTTCCAAGTCTTCACTGGATTATTGTCATCTTTCCCAGTTCCTGACATTACAATACGGCCAGTTTTGGACTCAGCAAGCATGGGGATTTTTTTGCAAAAAGCTGCCATTTGGAGGACTGCTCTCCACAGCTCAGTTTCCATCATGGGCAGACTCCTTGCCCTTTGACAGGGTGAGAGCTCGGTGATGGAGTATGTTGGGGAGTTTGTGAAAATAACCTCAGATAAGAGTTACAATGATGCCTGCCTTAAGGATATTTTCAGAGCTAGTCTCAATGAGCCTATGAGATCGTGGTTGCCCGGTGGCTGACTGCCGGGAGGTGGCCGAAGCCACAGCTGACTGCCAGCAGGCGGCCAGAACCACAGATGACCACCGGAAGGCAGATGAGCCTTCTTTTGACATTTTGTTTTGTTTGTTTTTGATCAGGTTGGGATGCCTTCATTTTGTTTTGTTTGTTTTTGATCAGGTTGGGATGCCAGGTGGTGTTAGGATGTCAGGATCCTGATGCCTCTGTCTGGTTTTTTGTTTACCCTTTAGTTGCAGGATTCTGTCATCCCAGTTTTGGTTCTATTTTATGCTTTTGGTTTTGTGTGTTGCGTGCTGTTGTGTCTTTTGTTTGCATATTACTTTGTTTGTGTTTTGGACATGCTCTCTCTTTGCCCCTCCCTGATTGATTGCTCCTTGGCCACACCCCCTTATTAGCCATCATTTGTTTATTTGTTTCACCTGTTCCCTGATACCATTCGGTCTTTGTTTCCTGTTCAGTTGGTTTTCTTGTCAGTTTTTGTTTTTCCTGCTATTTTGTACTTTATTACTTTTTCTGTTGTGTTATTATTAAACGTCATTTTATCTCAGCCCTACGATTGAGTGCCCTTTCCCAGGTCCTGACACTATTATAGTGTCACTAGGGGCTGACCATCCCTAAGATTAAATTCCTAGAATCCCCCTGTTCTAAGGATTCTATGACTCATCAATTATTTGTTTGTTAGAGACACTAGGTCTTGCACTGGCCGGTGACGCTGATTTCAGGAGCTCAAATTAGCCAGTCTGAATTTTTCAGAGGTTGCAGGGATGTCACTATAAGGCTCAACCCCTATGGTGGCCCAGGGGTGCAGATCACAGCCAAATTAACACAGCAAGTAAAAGCTGAAAAAACCTCTGAAACAAAAACCACAACAAAACTGGAAAGGCACAGCACAGCCTCATGATCTTACGTGCATTGTTTTTCAGACTGCCACATGACTTAAAATACAGTCTTTAAAAAAATATTTATTTTCTGGTAATTTTGTTGGGGCCTAGTTTTGTTGTGCTATGGGACTTAATTTTGTTGTGTTGCTGCTTAATTTTGTTGTGTTGTGGCTTAATTTTAGAAAGAAACCTGACAGAAGGCCTGGGTAGCTCAGTGAGTATTGACGCTGACTACCACCACTAGAGTCGCAAGTTCGAATCCTGGGTGTGCTGAGTGACTCCAGCCAGGTCTCCTAAGCAACCACATTGGCCCGGTTGCTAGGGATGGTAGAGTCACATGGAGTAACCTCCTTGTGGTCGTGATTAGTAGTTCTCGCCCTCAGTGGGGTGCGTGGTAAGTTGTGCATGGATCGTGGAGAGTAGCATGAGCCTCCACATGCTGGGAGTCTCCACAGTGTCATGCACGACAAGCCATGTGATAAGATGCATGGATTGACTGTCTCAGAAGCGGAGGCAACTGAGACTTGTCCTCTGCCACCCGTATTGAGATAAGTCACCACGAGTACCTACTAATTAGTGGGAATTGGGCATCCCAAACTGGGGAGAAAAGGGGATTAAAAAAAAAAAGAAACCTGACAGGGTCTTTTTGCAATATTTATTGAACCACTAGTGCTGAGTATTAGACAAAGTATTCACATAGCCCTCATTGTTGTAAAGGATGTCACACATCATCTCTCCCTATATGCTGGTGATATACTTTCATTCATTTCCAATCCTCAAAAACCCATACCTTCACTTCTGTCATTAATTAAAAAAAATTCACTATAAATATTTTGGCCCCTTTAAGGACTCTAATTCTTGCCCTGCGTAGCTTTCCATTGAGCGCACCCTATGTAACAAGTCCTCACTCTTTGCCCTCCTCAATAGCCCATTCAAAGTAAAAAATTAATTTACAGTAATAGTGTTATTATTGGCAACTTGAAAATATGGAAGCAAATCAGTTATTGAAGCAATATTTAAAAAGGCCCCATTAGCTTACATTGATAATCCAATATGCAATATTCATACTGCAACAAATGAGGCTGGTATCCCTTCAGCCGTCCACCAGAGGGAGCCCTCTCCCGAATATTGACACTGTACCATTTCTTCTATGGTTACTTCCTGTTTGAACCATATAAATAGCCATGCTCTTCCATTGTGACTTTGTGAAGTATTGCCAGTTTCACTGCTTTACCAAGCATTATTCTCATTGCCTGTTTATTGCCTACTTGTTATGAACATTGTGCCAGCTTTATGGATTTATTGATATTTGGATTACTGTTTTTCTCTGTTTGCCTGGTTGGACTGATTACCTGTGCAATGACTACATTGCCTGCTTCAACGATTACGTCTCTGTCTTGTGTCTTGGATTTGTTTGCTGATTATAATAAACTGATTGCATATGGATTCTATCTTCGCCTCCATGTCGAGCTCCTTACACATACGTTTATTCCTGGTTTACATGACAATATTTTCCTGGCATCGTAACAGAAAGAAATTTATGATGTAAGGACATTATAAATAGATCAATTGCTTGCTAAATGTTCCCAGCTTCAGAATATATATATATATTTGATTGATACCATGGTACTGAATGATAGCAATATTTATATACCAATATTTACAGTACTCCAGGTGACTTCAAACAACCCTGTGGCACATGCCAAAAAACATGTTATGACATGTTATCATGTAATACCATGTTCCTTTTTAGTGAGTGTAACTACAGCCAAGGTCCCTGTAATAATGTAAGGTTTCATCCTCCAGGTCTTGCAACATGTGTTGACTTAATATGTTTTATAATTTGACAGTCTGGCTGTAATGTATCAGTAAGTTTTATTTTATTTTGAAAGGTCTTGGCAGCTGATGAACAAGCAATTAATGTCCATTAGCCATAGATGATATAGAATACATTATATAAAATGATTGAATTAATTATGTTATCACCAGTTATTTCATGTGAGGAAATATAATGTCAAACTCACCTTTCATAAAGTGTCTCACACAGAAATATTACACATTGTTAATATTACAGAATTCAGCGGCGCTGGCGTGGCAGAAGATGGCCTGCTGGATATCTCAAATACACATCTTCCTTGTGCATTTTGTGTCCCCACAAAGACTGACAGACATTGCTGAAGACTGGAACCCTCACCCCCCAAATGTGACTAGCTGAGGGGACTATGACTCTTTCACAATTGTTTCAAATCAGCATTACAGTAGGAAAAAACACACTCAGTGAACAGCTTTATAGAAGCCTTAATGTCTTTACTACTACAGACCCTACAACTTCATAAGACTCCATACGATGTGGTCAAAACATCTATTTTGATGTAGGTGTGTGTAAATACTAAAAATATTTTATACTTTTACATTTCTACAGAATGTTACACATAAAACTACAGTGCAGTGTTTTCTGTGACAATTTTACAAGTTTTGACAGCCTCAGTTCCTGAAAAACTTCTTGCAGATGGTTCATGATAGCAACCTCCACCTGTTCTCTATATGAGCTCTTCTCACTGAATGCTGCCTGGCAAATTGACATTAGAAAGTCTGCATCTGCCTGGTATTAAAAAACAATCGCATAAAATATAAATAAATGGTATAGAAGACATTAATTTAACCGCTGGAGTCGTATCAATGACATTTCTGCTGACTGTCTGTGATTTTTGGAGCTTCAAAAGACGAAACACCGTCCACTTGCATTTTAAGGACTTACTGCGCTTAGATATTTTTATTTTTATTTTTTTCAAATGTGTTCTGGTGAAAAAAGAAAGTCATACACACCTGGGATATCATGAGGGTGAGTAAATAATGAGAGCATTTTCATTTTGGGGTGAACTGTCCCTTTAAGAGTGCTTCATCTGGAAACTTCATAAACATCTTAAAAAGAGTGGATTTACCTACGTACATTCTAAATAAAAAATGTCTAAAAAAAACATCTGCTGGATGTCCTTTTGACATCAGAGAGGAAACATCTCATAAATGTATTGCAAATGAGCAAGCAATCTAAAAATAAGATGTAAACACATGCATTAAACATACATCTGGGTAATGTACGCGTGCCATCAGGGTATCCTGAACTATATACTGATGGTTGTTATAATATCTGCAAAGCATCCTAATTATTTTATAAAAATAATTTTTACTTGCTGGCCAGTTTTCTTTCCCCCATCAGTTTAATTGGGCAGTTAACAGTCCTGTGGACAACTGCAACAAAACTTAGTTATAATACTCTTGCAGTTATTATAACTAAGGGTTTTCTTAAAGATGATGTGTGTAATTTTATGGATGTTCAAATGCTTTCTTATATCCCAGCTTAATATGCAGAAACAATTAGAAGTAAACCATTCGTATCTTGATTTTCCTGAAAAGTGTAAACTGTGTCTCTGTGGCACTCTTGAACATTCGTCTGTTTGTTTAAGCGGCCTGTCCAGGCTAACATAGCAACATTGGCTCAACCGATAGTGTGATTTTGGGGCGGGGTTATGTGTTCGTTTGACCAATGGCAGATGATGGATTCAGATTCAGAAAGCTGTTTGAAAACAATGGCTGCTTCCGAATAAGTATACTTCTCCACTATATGCCAAAAACAGTATGCCAACGTAGTAGGGTGTCAGAATCCTCAGTATTCATTAAAAAGTAGGTGAGAAATAACCAGATGACCTACTACATCTGGAGAGTTCTGAAGTGTGCATCCACTGGATGCTATATATCCCATAATGCCTCAGGAGCTAAGGAGACGTTATAGTCAAAATGTTGAATACATTTTTATTTATTTTTTTAAACGGTAGCGAACCGCAAGTCTTTTCAACTATATGTGCTATATGTATACCAAGGAAGTTTTTCCTTTTGTTAAATTTTTCTTGTTTAACAAAACCAGAGTAGATTATTTTCATACATCATATATTCGGGTCACAGTGCCTGTCACAGTGGGGTCTGACTGTGCCTCCCTTGACTGTCTGTTGGTCTCGTCTGTGTGTCATATCTACTTGTTTCCCTGTGTGTTTCTCTTCCTCTTGTGTTTGCAGGTGCCACGTGCTGAATTCTAGCCCTGTTGCCATGACATTGCCAACTACTCCCATCAGCTCATCAGCGTGTCACTTGTCTCTCGTTATGTTTTCCTCTATATAAGTTCTCCTCGTGTCTGAGTCCTTTGTCAAATTTTTTGTTGTTATTTGTGCTGTGCGCATCCAGTTGGTTTTTCCTGGTCCTGTTTCTCACTGTTCAGGTTTTTGTCAGTTTATGTTCATCTTTCCCTCCACAGTGAGAGGTTTTTGTTGTATTTTGGTGTGACGAGGAGGAGGGCATTACCAGGCCATAACGATGGACACCCGGTACTGAATCAGCCCAATCAGCGGGAGAGGGATCAAGAGGAGCTGGGGATGCCAGCTCGAGAGAGACGCAGGCGGCCGCTGTGTGTGCGCACGTGCGTGCATCCATTTACATCATTAAAAGTTTTGTTGGCTGCTCTGCCGGTTCCTGCCTTCACCTTGCCCAACCTTTAACCATTATATTTGGTTTGTACGTTTGCTAAATAAAGCCCTTATCCCTGCCTCACTGCATTTGGGTCCTGCCTTGCTCTCTTTGATTGTGACAGTGCCCACGTTCAGGATTAGGTATGTCCGGAATATATTCATACTACTTGCCTGCATACCTAAAGAATATACTTTTTTATCGGCCGAGAAGTAACCCACAGTATGTACGATTTCGGACACAGCAAATGTTTATTTTTGCAATACATTTCAGTGGTGCTAGTGGCACTTTTATCACTACACCACTCATCACCCCATCAGTACCACAACTCAATCTTTTATTTAGAGGCATTTTATTTATTCTCATATATGCATATTTACTTTCTATACTGGAGTATTAATGCATAAAATCCAATATCAAATGCCTTTTAAAATTGTGCAATTGCTTAAACTAAAAATTATAGAGTAACACAAAGATTTACATTATCCTTTGCACTACCACTATTGAACTTGACCAGATCAACATGTGAAAGCTCTGAGATTATAAAAACTCAATTCAAACAGAACACATCAGACATATGCATCCATGCTGTGAAAGCCTTTGGAAGGTTTGCTGGAATACAGTTTCCCATTTGGTCTGTCAGGGATGGGAGATGGTGGAGTGTCTGTTTTTTTATTTAGTTTAGAGAGAGGAGAGTTCTCATGGGTCTTTGAGCTGAAATCACACACATGATTTACATGCATTTTTTCAGTTGCAAGAAAATTATTATAGAAAATTTCACCAGCAATTTATGCACACAGGAAACAATTTATGAAATGAGGTTTGTCAATATATTAAATTATTTGAAATTTTCTATAGAAGATAGTTGTTTTTAGTATGGATTTCATTTGCTTTTTATGTTCTCAAATATGCATTTTTTTTAAGAATATTTCAATACATTTTGTGGTAACACCGTGTAAATATTTATAATACATATTAAAACAATATATAGAAGGTACAGTTTATTGTTTTTGCCATTGATGTACATTTATTTTGATAGGACCAATCAACACAAATTAAGCTGCTATCACTGTGATGTGGTTTAGGGAACATATTATGAGGTTTGATACCTGGACTGGCAGCCCTCCTTCCCCGCAAAGATGCTGTAAATGAGTCCTCCAACAATGAGCAGCGCCGAGCCGGCCCATCCTATAAACAACGCCATTCCAAGCTCAAATCTGTTGTGGCATCAAAGATGAGTTTCAACCTTTGATTGGATATTGTTCACATTTCTTATTTCATTTTATCATTTGCAGTTTAGAAAGTGAAGTAAATGTGTATTCACTTTTTAGCTTTGTAATTGGGATCCATAAACTCAGATATAACTTTGTTGCCATACCAGCTGTAAGCAAACATAGCACAGAGACCTGAAGCAGAGATTTAAGAATTCAAGTTTAGAGGACCATACACTTTCAACATATAGTTCCCATGCATACTGGTGAAGTGCAATTATTTACCTGATAAACTGTAATTGATTCCGGCAGTAAAGGTGATTCTTGCATTCACAATTTCAGATCCACCAAGTTTTGTGCACTTCATCCCGACCAAAGCCAGAACAGCTCCGAAGAATCCCAGAATGATGGAAATGATGATCAAAGATCGGCACAAATGAATGTAGGCTGTTTAACAGAACGTAGAGATTAGGAGGTTATACCATAGGTGTATACAGTATAGAGATACATAGATAAAGTAGGGTTAATGCAAGGAAATGTGACAGCAACAATGTTTGTTCAAATATAATTTTTTTGCTTCATGGAACAGTGTTGGCTAAGTTTGGCTAAAAAAGTCATTAGATTACAGTAACTCATTGCTTTGTAATCAGATCACATCCAACACTGGTGGTGAATATGTTCATAATATGTAATAACGGATATGACACATATCAACTATGTGTAATAATGTAATTTTTAAAGACAAAATGTGGGCTTTCTCTAGCAGTGGTTTTGTATGTTGGTTCCAAAACCCATG
Organism: Myxocyprinus asiaticus; assembly: GCF_019703515.2. Classification (NCBI taxonomy): domain Eukaryota; kingdom Metazoa; phylum Chordata; class Actinopteri; order Cypriniformes; family Catostomidae; genus Myxocyprinus; species Myxocyprinus asiaticus. The sequence continues at coordinate 8,947,809 of NC_059354.1, read as the reverse complement.
TTCAAAATCCTCCTAAGCCATCTTTACACTGAAAAGGTGGCAAAGGACTTGCATCTGATTTGGCATTTAGGTGTTCTCTGTCTGTCACTCCCTCGATATTGTGTCAATGTAGTGACAGTAGGGGTTCGAGCTTGAGAGCCCCAATCACCTTTGCTTAAATTAGAAAAGGCCAATGAGAATTGGCAAGTGGAATTTGCATGCCACTCTCCGCCCCCGGACATACGGATATAAAAGGAGATGGTGTGCACCACTCATTCAGATTTTTTCTTCGGAGCCGAATGCATGCTTGTGTTCGTCCTCTCACCTTTCGCTTATGCTGCTGGGTTTTATGGCGCATATCAGCGGACACCCTCGCACGGTCGAGTGTTGTGCTTCCCCTGGGCACTTCGGCGGCTGAGTCCACGGGTGCTAAAAGAGTATAGTCAAAAGAGTATCATTCCTTCTAAAAGAGCTCGCGCAAAAGCTTGGCGTCTTTTTAAAGATGTCCTTCCACGTTTGCGCTACTGGATGTGGCCGTTATCTCTCCCCTCCGGACAGCCATGAAATCTGTCTCGAGTGTTTGGGGTGCCAGCACGCCAAGGCAGCTTTCATGGAAGGCTTATGTTCTCATTACGAGAACATACCCATCAGAACTTTGCGGTCTCGGCTCACTTCCTTCTTCATGAAGCAAGGAGCCACCGCGGCTGCTCCCCAACCCGCTCTGTCCGGGTCGGCAAGCACCGCAGGCGATCTGGATGTGGATATGGGAGCGTTTTCACCGGCTCGACACCTGCAGACCTCCCATCTCCCAGCACACTCGTTCTATCTGGAAGAGCTGTCGAGCGATACATGAGCTGTTGAGCGATAATGTGTCGTTCGTGGCTCACGACGAGGATGAGCTTTCGGTCGCAGCATCGGAGGGTGGGCTTCTGCTGTCGGAAGCAGACGAATCTGGATGAGGCAGACACTGAGATGGCAGCCGTGCTTGCCCGGAAGGCTGCGAACATCGGGCTGAAGTGGATTCTGCCCTGAGCGTTCGCGGCTGGATGATTGGTTTCTGGGCTCAGAGCGTGACTCACAGCCACACCCCACCCCGGTGCCTTTCTTCCCGGAAGTACACGAGGAGCTAACGAAGTCATGGAAGGCACCTTTTTCCGCCCGTACACGCTTCGCGGGCTTGTCCATCCTAACTACCCTCGACGGCAGAGTGGCTAAGGGATATGTCGAGCTCCCCCAGGTAGAGCATGCCATAGCGGTGCATTTATGTCATCAGGGTGCAGCCACCTGGTGCGACCGACCAAGGCTCCCTTCCAAGGCCTGTAAGTTCTCTTCCTCATTAATGATGAAGGCTTACAAGGCCACGGGTCAAGCCGCTTCCACCCTGCACGCCATGGCCATCCTGCTGGTCCACCAGGCCAAGGCACTGAAAGATCTGCACGAGGGTAGAACCGAACCAGGGCTGATGCAGAAACTGCGTACTGTGACAGACCTTGCCTTAAAGGCGACGAAAGTCACGGCACGTGCCCTGGGCCGAACGATGTCCACTCTTGTGGTCCAAGAGTGGCACCTGTGGCTCAACCTTGTGGAGATGCATGATACCGAGAAAGTACGCTTTCTCGATACACCCTTCTCCCAAGGGGGGCTTTTTGGCGACACAGAGGATTTCGCCCATCAGTTCTCAACAGTGAGGAAGCAGACCGAGGCGATTAAGCACATCTTTCCGCGGCGTGACTCTGCCGCATTCAGGCTTCCGAAGTCCCGCGCCCTGTCTGCTTCTCACCAGAGCCGTTCCCCTGCGTTGCCGGCCCCGGCTCCCGTACTATTGGAGCCCGTATGCCAGCCTCAGAGAAGAAGATCATCCTGCGGGAAGTCGGCTCCACCTGCCTGTCAGCTGGCCCCCAAGAACCACGGATGGGCTTCGAGGCGGCCCTGGCATGGGCAACCCAGGGATGAGGCAACTGACTCTGACCAGTCTGGCCTGGGTGAACTCTTCAGCCCCACTATCACTCCTGGGTCAGCGCATGGTAAGTATTATATCACCAGGTGCCCTCTGGGCCTCGGCGCCTACATGGTTGGTAAAACAGCAGTTTCCTCATTCCCTGGGTCAGCGCACTCGTGACGGCCAGGCGCTGGAAGTCTTTCTGGTCAATCAGGTGAACGCGAGTATCTCCCGTTCCCTCGTTCTCTGTTGAGAGACAGCTGGCAAACAGGTAAGTGTGCTGGTCTCTGGGGTCACTTGCCCGCTCTAGTCATTGGCCACCATTGCGGGCTTGCGGGGCAGCACATCCCCCCTGGGCTGTCTTCCAGGTGGGGCACATGCTCTGCCTTGCCGTGAACCACCCTGCCCAGGCATGGTAAGTCCAGTCATCCCCTAGGTGCCACTGGCGTGGAATCTGGAGGCCTGCTCCAGCCCCTCGCTGTGGCTCATCAGGACGATTCACCTTGACTACGCGATCCAGTTCACAAGACACCCGCCCAGGTTCAGTGGCATCCTCTCCACTATGGTGTAGGGCGAAGGTGTTTCCATCCTCCAGGCGGAGGTTGCTACCCTTCTGGTAAAGGGAGCAATAGAGCCTGTACCCGTAGCTGAGATGCGCAAGGACTTTTATAGCCCTTATTTTATCGTGCCCAAGAGAGGGGGAGGGTCGCGGCCAATCTTGGACCTGCATGCTTACATAGGCCTCCGTTCAAGATGTTAATGCCATCGACCTGAAGGACGCGTACTTTCACGTATCGATCCTTCCTCGACACAGACCCTTTCTTTGGTTTGCCTTCGAGGGATGAGCATACCAGTACAAGGTCCTCCCCTTCGATCTGTCCCTGTCCCCTCATGTCTTTACCAAGGTCGCAGAGGCTGCCCTGGCCCCGCTGAGGGAGGAGGGCATTCGCATTCTCAATTATCTCGACAACTGGCTAATCCTAGCTGACTCGTGAGATCTACTGTGTGCGTACAGGGACCTTGTGTTTCAGCACCTCGACCGACTCAGGCTTCAGGTCAACTGGGAGAAGAGCAAGCTCTCCCCTGTGTAGATCATCTCTTTTCTTGGTATGGAGTTGGACTCGGTCACTCTCAAGGTGTCTTATGACCAAACATGCTCAGTCAGTGCTGGCCTGAAGACCTTCAGGCAGAAGGTAGCAGTGCCAGTGAAACAATTTCAGAGGCTCCTGGGACATATGCCATCCTCGGCGGCGGTTCTCCCCCTCGGGTTGACGCATATGAGACTGCTTCAGCACTGGCTACAGACTCAAGTCCTGAGGTGGGCATGGCGCCACGGCACCTGGCGTGTGACCATCACGCCACATTGCCGTCAAACTTTCAGCCCTTGCATAGCAGCTTACCACGACACACTGGACAGGAGGCCCTCACGACAGTGTGACCTGATCAACAGGTTCCTCAAGGGCATGAGGAGCTTGAATCCTCCTAGACCATGCCTGATTCCCTCTTGGGATCTCTCCTACCTGCCCTACAGAGAGCCACCTTTGGGCCCCTGGAGCAGACCGAGCTCAGTACTTTGTCTCTGGAGACGGCCCTCCTGGTGGCACTCACTTCCGTCAAAAGGGTGGGGGACCTGCAGGCGCTCTCTGTTACCAGCGAATGCCCGGCACACTCTCACATGATCTTGAGACCCCGGCCCGGTTATGTGCCCAAAGTTCCCACCACTCCTTTTTCGGACCATGTGGTGAACCTGCAAGCACTCCCTTCAGAGGAGGAAGACCCGGCCTTGACGTTGCTGTGTCCAGTTCGCACCCTGTGAATCTATCTAGACCGCATGCAAGCTTTAGATGCTCGGAGCAGCTCTTTGTCTGTTTTGGAGGACAGCAGAAGGGGAAAGCTGTCTCCAAGCAGAGGCTAGCCCATTGGATTGTGGATGCCATTTCCCTTGCATACCAATCTCAGGACTTGCCGTGTCCCTTGGGAGTCCGGGCGCACTCCAATAGAGGTGTTGCATCCACCTGGGCACTGGCAAGGGGGACCTCTCCAGCAGACATATGCAGAGCTGCAGGTTGGGCTACACCCAATACCTTTGCGAGGTTTTATAACCTACGCATAGACCCGGTTTCGACCCGAGTGTTACGTGGTAACAGCAGGTAGACCAGGGGCCGGTTGGGTGTACCACTTGCATTGCGCCTTTCCCCTTTATCAAAGGTGATAATGTGCGCCTTTTTGTCCACAACAGTTTCCCGTATCTGGTGAACCCCGGACGTCTCTTTAATTCTTAAGCACTGTTCAGTGACGATCTCGGACACCAGGCTCAGTACTCGTGGTATGCCCCTTTTCAGGTGAGCCTGTGTACTTGGGCTCAGTGCTCCATGCGTGGTGATTCCCCCTTGGTAATCCCGTATGACAAGTTTCCACTGTTCGGTTTCCCCTTAGGTGAACCCTGTGTTTCCCCTCGCCAGAGCTTTCTCTGCCTTGGCCACTGTGGCTGTGTACCCTCTCTGTAGATAGCGTCCTCCGGTGGTATCATTCCATATGTGAACTTCCCCATTGGTAAGTCCATGTGAGGTATTCTCCACATGTTAACCTCCCTCCGGTAGGATGTGGTCTCCGTAGTGCTCTCCTTCCTGGAGAGGGAAGAGCACTTCCCAGCACTATTCTAGAAAGTGTTTGGTGGGAAATTGCTTAACAGCAAATCAGGAAAGTCACCACCGGTAGCCTACTTGGTTAAGTGCCTCCTCCCCCCTTAACGGGACTAGGGAGATGCCTCACCTAACTCGCTGGAAGGTCACGACGTGGTTGAGCGCTTGCTGTGAGGCACGCAGCAGCTTGCCCGTGTCCACTTTTCCATACCGTGTGACATGGTTCAGCGCCTGCGGCATTTCCTATAGGAACCCCTAGTGTCACTACATCTACACAACGTCGAGTGAGTGACAGACAGGGAACGTCTTGGTTACTGATGTAACCTCTGTTCCCTGATGGAGGGAACAAGACGTTGTGTCCCTCCTGCCATGGCGCTGAACCAGCCGCTGACATGGCCGGGACTCTCTATCGGCTCCTCATCATAAATCTGAATGAGTGGGTCACGCCATCTCCTTTTATACCCGTATGTCCGGGGGCGGAGAGTGGCATGCAAATACCACTCTCCAATTCTCATTGGCCTTTTCTAATTTAAGCAAAGGTGATTGGGGCTCACAAGATCGAACCCCTAGTGTCACTACATTGACATAACGTCTCGTTCCCTCCATCAGGGAACAGAGGTTACATCAGTAACCAAGACGTTTTTACACAGACTTCTCAGAGGTGGCATAAATGCATTTACACAGCAATTACAATTTCTTAAATAATGTCATGATATTACTGTTTTAAATATAGAATTGTTAATATAGAAATATGAAATGAAGGGAAATATGAAATTATGTTTTTAAATATGAAACAAAATTATTAACTGTATGCTCTATCATGACAACAACAAAGTTTAAAGAGTCCCTATTATGCTTTTTGGGATTTTACCTTTCCTTTAGTGTGTAATATAGCTCTTTGTGCATGTAAAAGGTCTGCAAATTTACAAAGCACAAAGTCCACGCAAAAGGGAGTTATTCTCTCCCACAGAAAACACTGCTCCTGAACTACACGAAATGCCTGGTTTGTAGTCCAGCCATTTCTTCCATAAATTATCTATGTCACTATGTAACACATTTGCATAATGCTTGCCTAAGGGCTACTTTGGCCCACCCTCAAATAAAGGTAGTTATGGCCGAGGCCAGAATGAGTTGGGTTAGTGTTGTCAGCATGTCGAGAAGATGCTGTTTTCTTCACTGCGAAAGCAACACCTCTTTGTTTGGACTTCCAAAGGCAGACGAATTGAAGAATCAGTGGTTAAAATGTATTTTTACCACTATTCCTCAGCAGTTCAACCACAACCAATGCCGGATTTTCAAGAAGGTTTCTCCTGAAAGATAGTGCAGTTCCCACTTTGTTGGGACAATCTGGCGCTTTAGGATCACAACCTGTAAGTATGTTTGATTATTTGTGGAATTATCTACTACCGAGGGTTCAAATGTGGAGTTTTCTGTTGTAGCTACGGTGCACACCCGGTGCACAGCTGTAGGCTTCTGCTAACCTGCTAGCTACTGCTATTGTGTTGAAATAGTTTTGCTAATCAGCTGCGGGCCCACTTTTACCTACAATTGTGTAGAATTATGCAGATTGTTTGTTGTTCTTACTATCATGAATAGTGATAAAGTATGGAGATGGATTTACTTTTACAAACGGTAATTTTGAGCGATGTGGGCAGGTGGGCTTCATTACATTTATCTATGATTGGAAAGGTTAATGTTATTAAAATGAATTATATTCCAAAATTCAACTACCTGCTACAATATCTCCCTGTAGATGTCCCCCTCTCTTATTTCAAGCAATTTTATAGCATAGCGAAGTCCTTCATTTAGAATGGTAAATGTCCCAGATTACATTTCAATAAATTGCATAGGCTGATTGATTAAGGTGGGTTAGGCCTACCCAAGATTTTGTTTTATTATTATGCATTCGGTCTCAGACATTTGGCTCATTGGTCGCTTCCACATGAGAGAGCCCCTCCCTGGTTTTGTATTGAAAAGAAATTTCTTGCCACTATTTTTCCACTGCAAAGCCTATCTATTAAACTAACTGAAGAAGTTAAGTCACACCCCGTAATCTCTCATTTGCACGCAGTATAGACAAAAGTGTCCTGAGTGTTCAATTCAGACATTTACTTAAATGTTGCCTCGAGCATATGGTGGAACCCAAAATTACGTATTAATACAGTGCATCCGGAAAGTATTCACAACGCTTCACTTTTTCCACATTTTGTTAAGTTACAGCCTTATTCCAAAATGGATTAAATTCATTATTTTCCTCAAAATTCTACAAACAATACCCCATAATGACAACGTGAAAGAAGTTTGCTGTGCCTCGATACAATCTTGTCTCGGAGGTCTACAGAAAATTCCTTTGACTTCATGGCTTGGTTTGTGCTCTGACATGCACTGTTAACTGTGGGACCTTATATAGACAGGTGTGTGCCTTTCCAAATCATGTCCAATCAACTGAATTTACCACAGGTGGACTCCAATCAAGCTGTAGAAACATCTCAAGGATGATCAGTGAAAACAAGATGCACCTAAGCTCAATTTTGAGTGTCATGGCAAAGGCTGTGAATACTTATGTACATGTGATTTTTTATTTATTTTTTTTCGATTTTGTTTTTTTAATAAATTTGCAAAGATTTCAAACAAACTACTTTCACATTGTCATTATGGGGTATTGTTTTAGAATTCTGAGGAAAATTATGAATTTAATCCATTTTGGAATAAGGCTGTAACATAACAAAATGTGGAAAAAGTGAAGCGCTGTGAATACTTTCCGGATGCACTATAAGTCCCCTTTCTGCTGGTCAGAGTGGATTGTGAGGAAGGTTAATACACTCGGTGACCTATATGAGAGTGGAGTTCTGAGATCTTTTGAAAACATGGTTCAACATTTTAGGATTCCCAGATCTCAGTTCTTTAGGTATTTACAGCTGTGCCATCTGCTTTGTACTATTTTTGGGAGTAGCATACACCCCCCTAAAGCAGCAGATACTCTGGAAGTGGTGATTACTGCTTTTGGAAAAGGTCACGAGGCATCAGTGTATTACTCCCTGCTAATTCAGAGTCTGGGTGATGGAGCTTTAACTTCTCTAAAGAGAGTATGCGAGAAAGATTTAAACTTGGTATTGGAGGAGGGAGTGTGGGCTAAGATTCTAAAAAAATGTCAAGTCTGCATCTAGAGATGCCTTATGTAATTTAAGATTTTGCATCGATTCTATTGGATCCCCTCTAGATTGAATAGGCTTGACCTTAAAGACTCACCCACCTGCTGGCGATGGCAATCAGAAGACTGGGACACATCCCATGTTTTTTGGGGATGTGTTAAGATCCAAGAATTTTGGTTGAGGGTCCAGAGCTTCATATGTGAAGTGGTTGACACTCGGTTTTCATTTTGCCCCAGATTATGTGTTTTGGGGGATGGGGCGGTCCTGCATGTGGGTGATAAATATATGGAGAGCTGGGTCCTGACCGGCGTCATGATTGTCTGGCGGTTAATCCTCAGGGGATGGAGGTCGTCTGGTGCGCCCTTGTTTCGTGAGTGGTGCGTCGAGTTGGGCAGGGTGGCGGCGTTTGAGGAGATGGTGTATAGAAGGCTGGATAATAAGGATATTTATATTCAGAAGTGGGGCGGCTATCTGGCCTTTTTGGACAGCTCTTGGGGAGGGGCAGCAGAGAGGGACTAGTGTTTTTTATTTATTTATTTATTTATTTTTATTATGATTTATTTATTCTTTATTTTTTGTTTTATTTTTATGTCTAAATATTTTCCGTTTTATTGTCTATTTGTGTGTCTTTGTCAGTTGACTTTTGACCACTGGAGTGCTTTTTTGTGTCGGGTGGGGGTGGGGGGGTGGTTTATGTTCAGGGAGAAAAAAAAAGTTATGATTTCATGTGGTTTGATGTTGCATTTTGTGTTATGTCTGTGTGATTTGCTGCATGGAATCAATAAAAATTGTTAATAACAAAAAACAAATGGTAATTTTACATCTGCAATCCACGGTAGTGCTCGGCTAACTTGCTATGTAATGTTATTGTTTTGGTAAGGGTTTACTATTTGGCTGTGGGTTGGCTTTTACCTAAAACTGTGTAATAGAATAGTCAATCTCAAGAGTCTTATATAATTACAAGCTGTAATGTTACGGCCGCTATCCACGGTAGTCCACGGCTAACTTGCTCACTAACTCTCTAATACCCCTGGTAATGTCCAACCGGGAGTAAGACTCTGTTCTCCGTTCATAGCTAGGGCAAAAGAAGTTGAGCTACACCCATTCTGGCAAAAGATGACTAACTTAGATGCACTATGTGTCTTTTACTTGAAGCTTTGTTAGGTTCACAATAATCAAAAGTGGACTTGTAAGAAAACTACAAAATTAAAACTTACCACTGTGAAACATCCTGCTCAAGTAGTGCTTGTGAAGGTGGTTCGGGTCGATCAGCTTGTTCTTCCAAACTTTCATTATTGGACTCGGGCTCGAACTGGTACGGCAAAAAACTGATGCCACTGTTATTGTAGTTACAATAGTGTTTACAGCTGCTCAGGAAGCTTGAAATTATTGTAAGGGGCGTTACATTTCCTACACACGCTCTAAGTGGTTGACCAGTCAAAACAGATTGGGCCAGCTGACCAATCAGAGCAGACTGGGCTTTTTGGAAAGGGGGGCTTTAAAGAGACAGGAGCTACAACAGAGCGTTTCAGCCAGAGGGTGAAAAGAGGGGCTGCAGCAAGGTACAGTATGAGAAAAATAATGTGTTTTTGAACATTAAAGCATGTAAACATATTTTAGTAGAACCCCAAAATGAAATTATGAACCTATAAATTAGCATAATATGGGCTCTTTAAGGTTGCTCTGATGCTGCATTTCATTTGCATGTGTTCCACGATTCAACTGTTTTCAATTTCCGGTCTCCAGTGTTTTCACTCGCATCACTCGGGAAATGTAATGTTTAAGGTATTAAATTTGTAAACATTTTCAAAAAACATGCCGATGACCGAGATGATCGTTTTTATAGACAGTGCCTCACCTGAGTGTGTAGATGACATGAAGTGATGGTCAGAGGTTAGTTAAGTTGATATCATTAATTATTCTGAGTTGTTATGACAGCCAACAATGGCACAAGTTGAGCCTGAAATTCATTTTTACACCAGGTAACACCTAAATGGTTTTTGTTCTCCTCTGGATCGCTCGTTTTGGCAGATTTATTTGGTGTCTGGAGACCAGAAACACAAAACAGGCAATTACAATCATCATGGCGCCGCTCAGTGGTTGGTCTGGAAAACGTCATGGTTACTTGTGTAACCTCCGTTCCCTGATGGAGGGAACGAGACGTTGTGTCGATGTAGTGACACTAGGGGTCACTCTTGGGAGCCCGAGACACCTCTGGTCTTTGATAAAAGGCCAATGAAAATTGGCGAGTGGTATTTGCATGCCACTCCCCCGGACATACAGGTATAAAAGGAGCTGGTATGCAACCACTCATTCAGGTTTTATGCTGAGGAGCCGATATAAGGTCCGGCCATTTCAGCGAGTAGTTCAGCGTTGTGGCAGGAGGGACACAACATCTCGTTCCCTCCATCAGGGAACGGAGGTTACACAAGTAACCATGACGTTCCCTATCTGTCACTCACATGACGTTCTGTTGATGTATTGACACTAGGGGTCCCTATACGAAACGCCACAACTGGCTGAACTGTGTTACGTGAACTGGCGGTGTGTGGTGGGCAGACTACTGTGTGCCTCATAGCCAGCACACCAGGTCGACACGTAACCTCCCCCAACATAGTTATGAGTGTCGAACGGCCCTTTTTGGGGACAAGTCGACTACCCAAAAGATAGAGACAGGCTTGTCTTGGCCTCTTTTCCCCTTCTTTTTTTCCACTCCCTAAAAAAGAAGGGGGATTATCTTGCTTTCGATGATTGGCTATTACTGGCCCGATCAGAGGCTCTGCTATGCGAGCACAGGGACTTGATACTTCACCATTTGAACAGCCTGGATCTCAATGTCAGCTGGGCAAAAAGTACACTTTCCCCCAGCCAACAAATCTCTTTTTTGGGCGCTCGACTCCATGAGCATGCGTGCGCACCTCACGATCGAGTGCATCCAGAATATTCACCAGTGTCTGTCTCAGTTCAAACTAGGGAAAGCATTTCCACTGATGTCTTTTCAGAAAATGCTAGGTTTTATGGTGGCAGCATCTGCCATCATTCCGTTGTACCAAGTCACGCCTGGCGCCAGGGGCACGTGCGCGTCACTGTGACCCGCCGCTGCCAGGCTGCTCAAGCACCATGTACAGCTCCAAACCTTTATCAGCAGGGTGTGATGCTGGGTCAGGTGTGTTTGCGGATTGGTGCTCTTCTCGCAGCAAGGACCCAGTGAATTGCTCCATAATGGAGATCCTTACATTCCTTCAAGAGCGGTTGGATGCAGGTCTTACTCTGTCAACACTTAAGGTCTATGTAACGATCATCTCTGCATTTCACACCCCAGAGGCTGGCTCTTCTATTGGCAGACATGATCTGATCATAAAGTTCCTTAGGGGAGCGAGGTGCTTGAACCCCCCTCGCCCTGCTACGGTTCCATCAAGGGGCTTAAATCTGGTGCTGAGGGCGCTCACAAGCCCCCCGTTCAAACCACTGGAATTCATTGAGTTACGTGTGCTCTCTTTAAAGACGGCACTGCTGTTGGCTCTGGCCTCAGTCAAACGGGTTGGTGATATACAGGTGCTGTCGGTTGACAGTTCATGTCTGGAATTCGGCCTGGGGCTTTCAAAAGCCACCATCAAACCCAAAAAAGCTATGTACCTAAGGTGCTTTCCACGCCCTTTAGAGCTCAGATAGTGCACCTACAAGCTTTCTCTTCTCCACTGTCTAATTCTGATGAGAAGCAGTTAGCGCATTTATTATGCCCCGTGTGGGCATTGCACACGTAAGTGGAGTACAATTGCCAGTTTAGACTATCAGATCAGCTCTTTGTCTGTTATGGAGGACGCACAAAAGGCATGTCCGTCTCCAAACAAAGGCTCTCTCTCTGGATTGTTGATGCGATCACTCTCGCTTATTATTCACAGTGCGTGAGATGCCCTATTACCATAAAGTCGCATTCAACTAGAGGCATGGCTTCCTCATGGGCATGGACAAATGGTATATCCCTACAGGATATATGCTCTGCAGCAGGATGGTCTTCGCAGAACATGTTCGCGAGGTTTTATACCCTAGACGTGGTCTCCATTGCTTCATGAGTCCTCTCTGTCTAGTGTGCTTATTATTCCAACACCCAGCAGGTGAGCCCGACCTCCTTATTACAGGCGGGCTACCTGTTATAATTATAACACAGTACCTGTGTAGGCCACTATCCAATTTACTCCCACTAGAAGTCACAAGCACTTCCAATAGAATAATACCTCCTTCCCTACCTCTGGTTATGAAGGGCTTAAATTATTCTGTGTGTATTATATACTCATATAGATCCTCAGATTAAGATTAACTTCCTGTCTGGTTTTCACTATGTGGGGTTATTCATTTTCATACACACTTGAAGACATATTAAGTCACCACCCAACGGGCCCATGACCTCATATAAATTTTCTTCTAAGTGTTTATACTCTGTTGCATCTTAGGGTCTGACACTACGTAGTGCGGCGTGATGGGGTTATATGAGTAACCGGAGACGTTATCATCAATGCCAGGTTGGTAAGGGTTGTCACTTGTTTCACATGTTGTCATTTTATGCAATTTACAAGTTTAAGTTTATTGTGAAAATACAAACAGTTGTTTCATATTTCGTTATTTATTTATTTTTTGTATTTGACACCTTTTTTTTTCATGAATTGTTTTGTGTTTCATAATTGGTTTTTGTTTAGATATTGCTGAAAAAAATGTAGTGCCTAGTTCCCATTCTGATAACAGCTGTTTCGTTTTTTTCTATGACCTATCCTGGTCTTAATCATTTTACAAGATTACGAAATCGTAAGAAATCGTATTTCGAGTTGGCTCGAAATAAACATTCAACTTTTATTCACACTGAGAAAAACAAACAAACAAACCAACAAACGATATTGTTACGATTTTTAACAGTGGAAATGTTCAATAGCTTTTTTTAAATAGATTTTAATATATGTGTTTTTGCAGAAATTGACTCCTAACCCTCCACACTGTGTAGTAGTGCAGTAAATGTATGTGTGTATATATTACCTTAAAGTACATTAAAAACATGTTGCACAGGGGGCCAGGGTAGATCAGCGAGTAAACAAGTTTGAATCCAGGGAGTGCTGAGTGATTCCAGCCAGGTCTCCTAAGCAACCAAATTGGCCTGGTTGCTAGGGAGGGTAGAGTCACATGGGATAACCTCCTCGTGGTCACTATAATGTGGTTCGATCTCAGTGGGGCACCTGGTGAGTTGTGCATGGATGCCACAGAGGATAGCGTGAAGCCTCCACACGCGCTATGTCTCCGCAGTAACGTGCTCAACAAGCCACGTGATAAGATGCGCAGATTGATGGTTTCAGACGTGGAGGCAACTGAGATTCGTCCTCCGCCACCCAGATTGAGGTGAGTCACTATGCCACCACAAGGACTTAGAGCGCATTGGGAATTGGGCATTCCAAATTGGGGAGAAAAAGGGGAGAAAAAAAAAAAAAAAAACCATTGCGCTTTTGTGACAATTACCCCAATAGTGAGGCACACGGAATGGGGTAAGTTGTCACAATGGAACTTGCCATTAAATCAGTGGCTTAAATTTCTTGTAAACATTGATAAAAATCTAAACAAAATCTATGCTTCTCTTTAAATCTACACCTGCATTAAACAGCTGATTTAAGACATTTCAACAAAATGTAAAAAGTAAAACAATTATGAGGCACAAAACGATTCATCAAACAACAAAACTGGAAAAGTTGAAACACATATACATTTCATATAAATACTTTCATAAAGAATATCTTTGTCCTAGGAACACATAATATATTTCATAATATAATTAACCTTTCCCTTAATGTACAGGTATGCCAGTATTGTTTGATTATGTTCACTTGCTTACCCAAAACTATTACAACAATGTAATGACAGTGAAATTATTTAGATTCTACCCTTTAATTAGGGTAGAATTCACAAACTTCAAGAAGGCTTTGAACTAGGTGTTTGAAATCAACATACAAAACCCCTGCTAGAGAAAACACACATTTGCGCAATTAGACTTTTGTCTTCATATCTTACTGTTACTGGGAACCCTTGTGACAACTTCTCCATGTGACAACTAGTCCCGGTTTCCCATATATATTTATCATATGTTTGTGCTGTGATTGGTTATTACTTACCCTGCAAAGCCAGCAAAGAGGGAAAGTCTTTGCAGTCAGAAACACCAGTGGAGTCAGTCAGACAGTCTTTCCAGAGGTTTGAGAAATAGTGAGAAGACGTGAGAACTAAACTCTGTACTTCAGAGTAAGTCCAGTACTCCGTTGGCATGGTGGAACAAACCAAGATCCATCCACAAACACACACTATGAAGCAGCCTATTTCAGTGTACATCATCACTGTTCTGTATTGCATACTGAGAAGAGCCTGATGTAGCTACAGCTGGAGACTAGAGAATATATGATATATATAATCTATTCTATAGGTCTTTGAAAGATCTACTCAGCAAGAACACAAAGAGGTAGAGGTAGAGATTATGTGTTTATGGTGTCATCATTCAGTCATAGTGTGTTTATTATGTACATAAAGCTTAGAACAACCCGTATGCAGGGCAGTCTCATAACTGATGCATCACTATAGTGACTATTTTTGCCTGAAATATCTGTATCTCACACTGGGAATTCGACAAGATGTTGAAAGTTCTGCTGCTGAAATCGGTCTGTGCTTATTTCAAACCACAGCCCCCACTGGCCGAAGCTGGAACTGTTGTTGACCAGTTTTTGGGTGAAATGTCCACAAGGTGGCACTAAAAAGTGAGTTGTATTTTAAGTTTTAAATTATACAGTACAGTCAACAGGAATGCATATTTTATTAGGCTAGCTCTACCCCCTAACCCAAACCATAAACCTAGCTGTCAGTGAAGTAAAATAAAGTAAAAATGTTAAATTTTAGAGTGAAAATGCAACCTCTAATTCTCGCTCTCCATTGTCTATGAGAACACAATTGCTTCCTGGTGTCCATGGGACCAGAACCCGTGTCTCTGACAATGCTCTCGCAACACGTTATCAGTAGCACCAAAGGTAAAGGTGAACATGTTTGAATTGATACAAAAATGTCAGATGGGGGATACCATGGTCATGCTGAAAACATCACAGACAGAACAATCTCCCTTCAGTTCGGACCATTCCACCACAGTCTTCGAATTATCTTCTGCAATCTTCGAATATTAACGTGTTACACTGCAACATGTTTTATTTTACATAAATAAGTATATTAGTATAGTTACATTCGGGACCTGATATTAACCTTTTGGTTCACCAGCAACTGTGGCTAGTGTTCCAAAGTCACTAGCCACTTAGCATTTTCACTAGCCAAAATCCCCCAAGCACAAAAAGTGAGAAAGGTAACTGGAGATTGTAGCTGCATACATTTGTTTGGACAAACAAATTTATGGCTCAGTGGCTCAGTGTTGTCTCCTTGTCAGTGCTGTTTATAATGTAGAGGCTGTCTAGCCATTTGAGAGGTCTGACTTTCTCCAAAGCACTGTAATGTATAACAATCTGTGCAGAATTAAAATGGGTTGCATATGTTTTGTGGTTGAAGAAAGCCTGGTTAAATACTGCAAGTGATCTGCAGTGCTGGGTAGTTATGGATTACATGTCATCTGGATTACATAATCAGATTACAAAATCATGTACTTCTAATTAGATTAAATTACATTTTAAAATACTCACAATCAGATTTTAGTTACTTTTCATGGATTACATGTTTACATATTTATCAGGCAACTGAAGCAAATTGTTTATAATTTATAGATCCCTCTAAATCTTTTTCTTTTAAATATTTTAAATTTTTCACTCTAAATCCTGATACGAGGCATCTGCCAGGTTATTGTAATTGCATTAAAAATGGAATGATAATCCACAAATAAATGCCAAACCGAGTGCATTAGTGCAGTAAAGTTAGTTTTAGTTTTGAAAATTGCTTTTTTATTCATCTTCATATGTGTAAATGAATGGGCTTTTGCTTTTGTGACAACTTTTGAGACATTTTATTTTTTATTTTATTTTTTGTGACGTTGATTCACAAATATAACTGGTCTAGTCTGTTAGCACACATAAATGGCATTTGTAATGCTAAGATTGCTGGAGTAAGAACATTTTAAGTGCCTTCTTTCAAAAAATGTACTCACACACACACAAAAACATGTAAATTCTCATATTTTGATCCATTAAGTTTTCTTTAATTGCATTCAAGCAACAACTATGTCAAAATGGTACCAGTTTATCCTACTCTAATGCATATGACATCAAATAAACAAGAATTAGGTCAGAAGTAATCCACAAGTAATCTAAAAGCATTCAGATTAGATTACCTTAAAAATTTATTCCAATAAATGTAATTACTGACTTCAATTTTAGTCATGTAATGTAATTTGTAATCAGTACCAGATTACAGTTTAGAGGTAATCTATCCAGCACTGGTGACCTGTATCTGCTATCCTTTCTCTGGAGCACACTGGTGTGCACTGCTGTAAATGCTACAATATTTATTGGGAAACATCCGATACAAAAGAAATTCTCTTTAGGTTAATTCATCTCAAATAAATATAATAGTGGGTAATACAAATACTTATTAATAATACAGAGTAAAAATTGTACGGATAGTACTTTAATCACTTTTTGCTTTAGTACAGTGACAATAAAAAAGCCAGTTGTTTAATTTAGCAAACAATGCCTAGTTGTATTGATTCTGCCTTTATATGCACAAACTGTTCACACTTACTCCTCTTACACAATATAAATATTTTGTTTGTTTGTTTGTTTTTTACATAAAAATAGTTGCCTTTATAATTTTGGAATGGTGGTCAGTCGTAAACGGATTATCATTTTGAGGGGTGCTTGACATAAAAAATGTAAAACCCTTATAAAAATTTTTACAACAGTTAGTTCTGAGTCCTTTAAACCGATTGGACAAGTGGCATTCCAAGAGTGCTGATATTTATTATAACAGCACTGGGATCCTTTACCTTGTTAGTATCAAGCACTTATCATGGAGGGGATGTTCAGGAAGCAAAAATTAACAAAATAATTGGCCATGTTATGGTAAAAATGTAAGTTACTCTGTGTTAACTTCTGGTTTCTGGAACAGCTGTTTAAAAGCCATATCTCACTTGCAGTAATGCTGTTGCTTTACTTTAATAACTTTATTTCCAATACTTTACGAATGATGTACTTGATGCATTACTGTGAATTATGAATTTAATAAATTTTTTGAATTAATTAACTTGTGAGCAGGTTTCTAATTTTTTAACTCATCTTCAAAAAATAGATATGCACAGAAGCAGTATAAACTGTATTGCTGTTTTACTGTTTCTTCAGTTCATACAAAAGTATCTCTGGCAGATATTTTATCCTCTGTGAAGTGTGATATTCGAGAGATGTGAGAGCTCCTCGACTGGCTGGAAACTGTGGAGGGTCTTGATACTGCATAGTAGGCACTAGTATACTGTGTGTCACGTGTTGTCCGCTGGCTATGTGACTCAGAGGCTGTTGATGTTTTTGGTGCAGATGCATTCTTCTTTCTACAAAGGAGAATTGTAGAGGACATCATATTTCTATTTCTTTTGTCATGTCTGCTTCATCTCTGGTATACATACTGTAGATTTACACTTACTTTTGTAGATAAAACT
The DNA here is from genome assembly GCF_019703515.2 of Myxocyprinus asiaticus. NCBI lineage: Eukaryota > Metazoa > Chordata > Actinopteri > Cypriniformes > Catostomidae > Myxocyprinus > Myxocyprinus asiaticus. The sequence goes on along the minus strand of NC_059354.1, from coordinate 8,930,442 downwards.
AAACATATATACTAGGGCTGTCGATTTAACACACTAATTTAGTTTAGTGATTAATGCAATTAAACATAATGCATTTTAAAAAATGTATGTAATTATTCATGCCACTTAACCCAAACAAACCTCACAAGCAGTGCAGCCACAGCCCACAGAATGAGAGCCGGTCACAAAGAATGCGTTCTTGATAACTGGACGTAGTACAACAGAATGAAGGGATAACGAGATGTGTTTTTCAGTTTCAAAGACTTTTATCTTGACACAGCATCCAAAAAAATCAAAGTTTATGATGCTGAAAATCAATGAGACTTTTCAAGAGCATCTGTCGTACCAATATGTAGGCCTACATAGACCAATAATTAAAAATAGCGCAGACAGAATGCAAGAAAACATCCTGTGAGAACAGAACACATCAACTCAATTGCAAAATGGTTTGCTGTGGATTGTAGGCCAGTGATAGGCTTCTGTTTTATAATATGGCAATAAAACAAACAATAGATTGTCTCCTAAAGCCAATATTCTAAGACAATATTAAAATATGTAATTAATTCTATTAATTAATCTTCATGTCATTTAATTAGTTCGTTTAAAAATTGTAATCGGTAGACAGCCCGAATATATACATACAGTATATATATATATATATATTTGACTTTATTCTTTAAAAAAAAAAAAAAAAAAAAAAAAATTATTTACCTTTTTGGAATGACTGTCACAGCATACAAAATAGATCCAAGAATAATTAAGAAACTTCCAACCAATCCAAGGAATATTGGAGCTCCTATTACATACCTACATAAAAGAATAATATTACAGGAATAGAAAAATGATGACGGTAATACATAGAATGTTTAAATTTTTTGTATAACTCCATTTTAGATTTTTATAAAAAATAAAAAAAAATTATCTTATTATATAGACTATGCATTACTATGAAATATAATGAATTTATATATTGTGTTAATGTTTACAAAAATAGTGCAAAAGAGAGAAGAGAGAGCATAACACTGACTTTTTTTTATCAGTTTGTCAATTTACGTGCATATGTAGTTGTTATTTACCTTATAATACTTCTGCCAACAGTGGGTGCAAATGCAGAACTGGCCACTCTATTTGTGTATAAACAATATGCAGCAAGAGCTGACAAACCTGTGAGAACAAAAATCAAAATAATCTCTATCTATATTTCTGCACTTTATTATGTGACAAAATCTTAAAAATGTATATAATAAAATATCATATTAAGTTTGATTTATTTTATATATAGCACAAACATTAAAGCATTACACAAAAAGAAGTTAGTTAAGTTTGAAACTATCAAACAATAGTGTTCACAGTATTGGATAGATTACTTCTGAAATGTAATCTGGGACTGATTTATAAATACACAACTAAAATTTTATTTAGTAACAATCTTTTAGATTACATTTTTAGATCATCTAATATGATTATGTTTGGATTACTTTTAGATTACCTATTGAATGTTTTGATTAAAATCAAATTTTGTCTTATTGTGTATTTCAGTATATATACTTATATTTTATATTCGCTTTTTATTTTTATTCTATTTTTTTTATTATCTCTGTCTTGTTGTTGTATTGTTTGTGCACTTGAAGTTTCTGTCACCAAGACAAATTCCTTGTATGTGTAAGCATACTTGGCAATAAAGCTCATTCTGATTCTGAAATTGTAAGTGTATTAAGTACCAATTTAGACTCTTGATATCAAGTCTTGATTCTTTGGAGGTCAAATTTGATAGGAAATGTACTTGATATGTACTTTTGTAATCAATGAAAAGTTAATGTAATCTGATTACACACATTTAAAAATATAATGTTGTCTAATTACAAGTACTGTACTTTTATTTTTGTGATCTGATTACATAATCCAGATTGCATTTAGTCCAACACTGAGTGTTCAGAATTGAAGCAAAAACTATTTAGACCACGGTTGTCTAACTTTGGGGAACATTCATTGCTATGTTAGGAATAGCATACTACCATACTCTAATTATTTCCATAGTATTTAAATATGGTGGATAAAGTAAGAGTAGAATGATAGTATGCTATTCCAAATGTAGCCAATGTGATGAATTCCACCCGTGGTTACCCTGCTCTGACACCTTTGTGAACTCACAAACAGTAAGAGTAATCCACTAAAAAATCATCTTGACACCAGCTGCTTAAAAGTTATTTAGCAAAAATGGCTCTAAATAATAAAGTTAGTTTTACTAAAAGCTCTAGCAGCATTTGTTTGATCAGAAGGTTTGATCCACATGGTTCGATTTGTTTTTGTTTTGTTTTGTTTTTTTCATATAATGACATTTCTACATTTGTAACTGTGACTCAGTTGTCCAAAAGTGGCCAAAACAGATTTAGGTATATGGGTGGATAAAAAAAAAGGACAGATGCACAGCATACTATACACTATACAGGGTGTGTTGAAAGATATACTATGAATGCATAAATATGCTTCAAAAAGGAAATTGCTCACCGCCGACAAAATGAAATACTGCTCCAGAGAGTAAGACTTTATCCTTGATTTTCACACTTCCACCAATGTAAGTACAGTCCATCCCAATAAAGCAGAGTATGGTGGAGACAAACCCCAGGCTCATCCCTATTATCAGCAGCCCTCGAACACCATGAACATACGCTATTCAACAGGTACAAAGATGTAAATCAACACAAGTGAAATACACACTGATTTTCATGAATCAACAGAACCAAGATCCAACAGAACTTACGTGTAACTGCCCACAGCACATCATAATCTCTACAGTTAATAACAGATGTTGTGTCTGTTATGCAATCCTTCCACAAGTTTGACCAATACCATGATGCTTTGATCATCCAGTTACCCCCTTTGCCTCCTACATACATGCTTCTCCAGTTGTCCATGGCAATTGTGCAGCTGACAAACAGCCAGCCGAGAGTAGAGATCAGGAATCCAAACACCTGTATGAGACTTTTCTTCATTTTACTGTCAGAAGAGTGCGAACATGCTGTCAGTCAAAAAGGGATCATTCTTCAGCAAAGAATAGTGGTCTGTATGCTCACCTCATCTGTATGACAAATGTAAATGTGTGTTTACGTTTAGGAAACTGTCCTGAGGGAATGGATAGGAAGGTGTGTGTGTTGCCCTCTTACTCATATAATGACGGTTGAATACTGTAAATATTATGAAGTGTGTGTCTGTCAGAGAGAGCAAACAGAATCTTTGGTTAATTATGTAATTGAGTCATGCTGACCTTCATAGTGAAATGGAGTTTCTGGTAGTTTGTAGACAACTATTGCCATCTGAGGGATCTTGGAGCTCTGGCAAAAGGCAGTTCTCCCACTGCTGAGGATTTCACCTCTCAGGCCTCACCCTGGAATTAACCCTTCATTCTGCCCATAATTAACCCTTTACCCTGTCAGAGATATCCAGGAGGAAGAGAGGAAAGTCATCAGAGTCTCCTGTCCCAGCCGCCCCAATTTCTGAGGGACCCCTACTGTGGTCTCCAGCTCCACCTGCATCATTAGGGTCTACTGCTTCAAAAGTGCCCCATTGGTCTGTTCCTTCTGCACGGTCTTTGTCTGCTCCAACTACACTTTTCCCTTGGTCTGCTGTGCTGGCAACCCCTTGGTCTGCCCCACCCACCCAACCAGCCACCCTTTACCCTTTGTCTACAGGTCCATCTGCTACCCTGTGGTCTCTGGCTTTACCATGGTGGTCTGTCCATTCAGCCCCACCCTAGTGCAACTTTGAGAGCACTGTCTTTGGTTCCCAGTGCTTGTGCTGGTTCTGTTCCCCTTGTTTTTATTTATACAACAGTTCAATTTTAGGAGTTAATTTGCAATGGGGGTGAAACAACAGTAAGAAACGGCACTAGCTTACAAAATCAGCAACAATCCTTAAGGCAGGATTCATCCAAATAGAGATGAATCATGGTGTTCGTGTGTCGTGTGTCGAGGCCAAAGACAAATGGTGCATTTTAGACAACTCAGAACTCTACATTTTCTTACCATTTACCTGAAAATAATGACCGGAACACCACTCAAATTCAGACATTTGACTTTTGAAGTCAGGGACTTCAGCAAGAATCATCTTTTGGCATCATTTCCATGATGCCAGCGACCAAAGAGCATAATGTGGAGCTGGGTTTTGTGATACACAAAAACAAGCTTTTAAGTATTTTCACAGCACGAAGTTCATGAACGTGCAATATACAAGAACGCAAGCATTTTGTGTTCATGTTTTTTAAGTTTTAGAAACAAAGTGTTCATATTGAGTCATAGCTCCATCTTGTGGTGTGTGACTAGAACACATTGTGGTCAGAAGTGGGAAATTTCAACTTGGGTATTCCCACCTCCAAATTTGTCTGGAATGCAGCAAAACATACAGCAACTAAACACCTTTTTCATTAATGTTATTTCAACAATTTACCCTCCAGCTGTAGCATAAAGATTGGAACCTGAGAGAAAATCCTGAGAGTATATTGTGTCGTGTATTATAACAATTTCAATGATGCATAGACCAATCAGTTTTATTTATGCACAGTGTAGCACAGTCCACCTTGACAATCCCAAACCCTGACATCCACACCCAGATATCCACACTCTCATGTGTTAGACACATATTTTATTAGATTGATTTTTTTTTTTTCAAGATCAATCATCAATACATTAACAACCAAGTTATATCAGAATATAGCATATTTATTAAAAATGGAAAAAAAGAAAGAAAAAAAGGCATTTTTTCACATTAATGGATTGGTAGCAAAACAAGGTTATCTTTATTCAAAATTCTAGCTATATTGAAATTAAAATCTGTATAGAATTGTAAAGCATAATTTAGCCGTGTTGTAATCAGGATCTTATGGGCCCCAGTGCAAAAACACTTGAACTTTTTCGCTGCCTTGAATGTTCACCGTCCACCACTTCTCAAATCAGATTAGAGGACTGTAGTAACTACTGTACTACTGCTTATGATATCTTTACCAGTCACTTTTAGCTGATAGTATCTACGCACATTTGGGTCTGGCCTATTTCAAAATAGTATTGCTGCACAGTACCGCAGGAATGTATCAACTCAAAATAGAATCCTGCTCAACCACAATATCCTGTGATTAATTAAAATAAATCACCCACACTAGTCCAAAAGAAATAAAATATCAACAGATTACATAATCTCATGCAATGCTGCTGTGTAAACATAAACATGGTGCTGAATTTGCATTAGATGTGCTTTAGATCAGTGGTTCTCAACTATCTAACAATGCTAAATGCAAATAATAAAATGCAACTATCCAAATAATACAGTTTCTGCCACAGTGTTTTTCCTTATGTTAGGCTGGTACATTACACTTCTGCTACTTATACATTTACAGAATTGTCAGTTTTCCTATTTAGACTAATATTCAGTAAAAATACATTTTTGTTTACTTTTGTGAGATTTTGGTACTGTGTTGAGCCACTACATGATGTCCATTGTAAAATCTGGGGCCTAAAACAAAATTAGTTGAGAAGCACTGCCCTAGAGTCTTGAATATTACCTAATGCTCAAATCATAATCCTGACCAAAACGTTTAATTACAGCCACTAGAGTCAGGTGAAACATCTGATACACAACAAAAAGTAATGATTCTTGGCCATTTAAAGGTAATCAAATAACTGCAAAACTCCTTTTTGAAATCCAACATGAATAAGTGAAGACAGCAGTGTGTGTATGTATGTGTAGGTGTTATACATAGGCGTTTTTGTCGAAGTGTTTTGAGGTTCTGCTGTAATCTGGTGGAGGTCTCCTGACGTGTGAGGACTGACTCTGAGGAACCGCTTGTACTGACATTAAAGATGCTCCACTGTTGACAAAAGCTCTTCTGTCCGACTGATATGAACTGCTTAAAGGGGAAACAGCATCAAATAATGTGGTAACATGTTACTAAATTGTATGCTATGATATTTTTATATATTGTATGCTATGATAGTTTATGTTAATTTCTATGTACTACTACATTTTAAACATTGAAAGTTGTACATGTTAACAATGACCACGTTTACATGCACTTAAAAAAAATGGTTTACTCCAGGGTTTTAGCAAAAAGCAGCATTCTGAAACGTCATGTAAACACATAAGTGGCATTCTGATGGGTGTTGGAAGAGTGCGCGTGCTGGAATAGACCGGCATAACAAACGCCATAGGATGGAGCCCTACATCATGTCAACACAGTGGATAGAATTCAATATTTCTGGGGGTTCAGTGGGAAAATCACATATACTATACCCATTTATACACACACCAATGTAAAATATCGACTGTCCCTAATGTCCGCTCATACATTGGGGGAATCACAGAGTTTTATGTAAGAGGGAAACCCCCAATAATGCATTGCAATTCAGCTGTAGGTCGCGATAGTAAGTTAAAGAAACAAACACAGCAACAACTCTGGAATATCTGGAAGTAAAGCATATCAACAGAGTAAAATAGTGGTCTTCCTCCACTCCTTAAAAAAGAAGGGGGATTATCCGACTGGGCCGCCAGGTCTAGTCGGGGGGTGTCCCTCCCAAGGGGAAGACACCGCGGAGACCACACCTCGCCCAAAGAGAGGGGGGGATATTTAAGTGGAAGAATACGTCACATTGTCTTTCCAACCATGTGGAGAGTCTTCAAGGTAGATCCTGCCCAATGTGGGAGGAGTTACTACAAACATGGAGACTGGGGCAGAGGGGCTCTGCCCAAGGAAGACGCAGTTTGCCAATAGGGAAACGAACTAGCGGAAGATATACATCGCATGGGGTTAGCCTTACAGGGAACTGCCACATGCGGAGCACCTTCCCCAGAACAGGACTCTTAATTAGCACATGTACTGGGCAAGCAGCGAGTCTCTCCAAAAACTCGACTGCCACAGGGCTCGGAGGAAGTCAACCAGGGAACAAAGTTTGTGAACACTACTGGGAATTAATGGTGCACGTCTTCAGCTCCAAGGGAGGTGGAAGGCGCTATGTGCAAACGATACACCCGGCCAGCTATCCCGGGCTTTTCCGCTTGTGTTGCATGCCACTATCTGGGACGAAACCGGTTCCACTCGGAGGTTGTAGAACCTTCCAAAGGTGTTGGGTGTTGCTCAGCCCGCTGCTCTGCAAATGTCTGTTAGAGAGGCACCTCTGACCAGGGCCCAGGAAGCCGCTACATCCCTGGTAGAATGGGCTCGTAGCCTTACCGGGGGCGGCATGTCCTGGGCGAGATATGCCAGTGGGTGATCCTCTGCTTGGAGACAGCGCTTCCTTTCCGCTGTGCACCAAAGCAGACAAAGAGCTGCTCAGAGATTCTAAAGCTCTGCGTGCGATCCAAATAGATGCGTAAAGCGCGCACCGGACACAGCAACGACAGGGCTGGGTCTGCCTCCTCCTGGGGCAGCGCTTGCAGGTTCACCACCTGGTCCCTAAAAGGGGTGGTGGGAACCTTGGGCACATAGCCCGGTCGGGGTCTCAGGATCACGTGAGAGTAACCCAAACTGAAATCCAGGCACGTTTCGCTGACAGAGAACGCTTGCAGGTCACCTACCCTCTTGATGGAAGTGAGCGCAGTCAGGAGGGCAGTCTTCAAGGAGAGTGCCTTAAGCTCGGCTGACTGCAAAGGCTCAAAGGGGGCTCTCTGTAGACCCTGAAGAACTAAGGGTCCCATGAGGGAACGAGGCACGGTCTGGAGGGATTCAGCCTCCTGGCGCCTCTTAGGAACCTGATGATCAGGTCGTGCTTCCCTAAGGACTTACCGTCGACTGCGTCATGGTGTTCTGCTATGGCGGCAACGTACACCTTCAAGGTGGAAGGGGACAGCCTCCCTTCCAGCCACTGATCCGACTGCACATCTCTGGTGGTCTTCACATCGAGAAGAACACCACTTAGTGAACAGACGCCACTTAAAGGCATACAGGCGCCTCGTAGAGGGGGCCCTAGCCTGAGTGATT